>NC_052532.1:96507033-96816155 GCF_016699485.2 Gallus gallus
GGAAGTCCAAGATGCACTTGGAAAGCTGACACTTAAAACAAGAATCAGCTCTTCTACGGCATTTGTCCTTTCTGATTAGAAGGAAAGAAATGCTCTTTAGGTCTATTTGAAAGAGGATTTTATCAAAAGTACCTTAGAAAGTGCTGTCTCAAAGCTCTCATCCTCTTTGTGGCTAGAGTTAATGCTGTTGAGTTTTGTGTTCTTCCTGATGAGGAAAAGTAAGCTTCATGGTGATGGAAAGATTGTTTCTATGATGAAGAAACAATAACAATAAGGTTAACACAATAACCAGAAAGTAACAACCTTCTTTCTAAACCTTGTTAAGCATGTGATTTCAGTGAAAGCAAAGATGGGCAAAATACACAAATGCTTTTTGAGTATTCTCTGTTGTTTAGAAAAATATTAGTCACTATAATTTCAAAATAACCTCTAGTAAAAGATTTCTAGTAGAGCATTATTGTTTCCGATGCATCTTTGCTCAATTCTAAAGAGTATTGGTGAAATGAAATATGACCTATTAACCATTAAAAGAGTCTGCAAAATAGTTTCTAATTCAAACTAGCAATAATTGTGAGAGTACTGTGTGGAGCTCAAAAGGGGCTGCTTCTTCTAGTGAAGAAGAAATAGATTTTGTTTGCAGGGATTTTTTCCAATTTTTTCATACGTTTTTATATCTTGTGACTAGAACACTTCTTTGAGGCTTTTGTTCTCTTGCAGCATTTGCATCTTATTTTGGAAATAGTCTCTTTTCTATCCATCAATGAAACATTTCTGAATATCTCTAGCTATTTATGTACCAGTCCCAGTGTCTGTGTATGTCCTGAGGAAAGCAGCAGTGGAGCTGAGGCCAGCTTGTTTACTTCTGCACAATGTATAATGCATAGAAGGTTGTGGAGATAACATAGTATGAAGACCTTTCTTTGGCTATCATTTAACCATTTAAGTTTCTGAAAATATTAAGATGGCAGGGAATTCTGCTGTTTTACATATCTGAACTCTAATCAAGACTAAGTCCAAAAGCCATAATTCTGGACAAAATTGTTTTATGTGCAGTCTTTTGGTGATACAGACATCTTCTTTCAGTTAGTAAGGAGAGATGAGTTCTTTTTAATGGGGAAATCCAACAATTTTAAGTTATTTGCTTATCTCCTGGTAAGCAGGAACAGAAATAAATGCTTTCTTTCTCTTAAAGAGAAGAAACACTAGTATTATAGATTATTATTATTATTTTTAATGATGAGGAAAATATTTTCCTTTTATCCATGGCATCCTATCCTTTACTTTAGCCTTGGGCATGCTTCCAGTAAAAGAGACATTAAATGCTTATTTTTCATCTGTCATCTGAAAGCCTAGGAATGTTAAGGAACTTGTTTATCTTTAAAGTCACTTTCATTTGGTACTTTTCCTTCTTTACAGATGTTTCTTCACTGACCTAGGGATTATCTTGACATAAAGTGACCTATATGGAAGTTAGTCCATATACACAGTTGGAAGAGTAGCGCGGTTCCCTCCAAAAAGGAGTGATCTCCAGAAAGAGATCCTTCCCCGGTGGCACTCAGCCCTTAAATGGGGTCTAAGAGAGGTGCAGCCAGGCTCCACCCCTTCCAGTCACACAGCTGAATTGCCTTCACCTGTGCTCCCAAGGCTGACCTGGTCCTTTCCCCAGGGATCAATTAGTGGTTCAGGCCATGATTCAACAGTTCCCATTCACCATATAAATAAAGCAGTATAAAGCTTGCAGACTATCTTAATTTAATCTGGAATATTTCTGAAATAAATCAATATAAACTAAGAGTGAAAGCTGTGTTTCCACCAAAGATCAACCATACTGCTCCAAGTTGGTTCATACAATGCATGAACAGAATCATAGTAATTTCTGAAGTAGTATTTTATCAAATTGGTGGGTTATTTGCAGTGGGTGGGCCCTAACCATAACTGTTCTGTGGTGTTTTGATGGACAGTTTCATTAAGGGGCAGATTTACCTATTGGAAATACACTGCTAGGCTTTTTATTCTACACTGTTGTTGACCTTCCAGCTCTATAACAGATGATACAAGGATGAGTCGGATGTTAAAAAACAGATTTGTAAAAGAATTGTGCCGGAGTGCAGGGGCTAGAAAATATTCATAGTGAATTTCGAGGTTTGGTGTTTTCAAAATTGAGTAGAAACAAGGAATTTCAGAATTAAAGAACGCTAGGTCTTTATGTGACTCATATGTATTGCTGTGTTTCGTAAGTTTTCTACACTGAAATTGGTAACAGCTGAGAAAGGCAGGGAAACATTTTTGTTTTCAGAGTGAAATGGTTTAAGTTTTGTATGAACTGCATTAAAACCCTAAAGACTGGAAATGTACAAAAAAGACTTTGAACTTCTTGTTGGAGGTACGGTTAAGATCTGCCTTTCGAGTGCTTTCTCTACTTAATGTTACCTGATAGATCAAAAGTGGTAGATCCATGAACTATGAAGCTATAATGCAAAATGGTGACTAAAGTAGGAAATGAATTTAATTTGGAAATATTTGGATGGGAGATTGCATGGGGGAAAAAAAAAGCGATTCGTTTGTTGTCTGAAAAAGTACAGTAAGTCTGGTCAAAAAAAACCATAACAGTCAGTAAAAAATGGAGGAATAGGTTGTTTTCCCATGGATAACTGTTTTTCAAGCCATTTTCTGACCTATTTAAAGAAATAGTACTGAAGTGTTATTTGATTCCATATGTTGTGTAGATGGATAAATATGTATTTGAATCCTTATTTTCTACTTCTTATCTGGATGCTTGCAGTGTGTAAGGTAAAGGTAAATGAAAAGGCATCTTGGTTTGTCAAATAATTGTTGTTCTGGATGCTCTTACTTCCTCTCCATAAACTGATAGAATCATAAAAAGAAAAATACAATATTTCTTGTAAGAGAAATTATTCTAAAAAGAAAAGTTGGGGTCCTGAAATTGAAAGATGAAGGACAGTTATATGTTAATCTCTTGAATACTCTCAGCTAAGGGCTTTTGAGGATGAGCTGGAATTTCAAGTTAAGATAGATAAAAAGTGTTGTTGAGGTTTTAAAGTAATGTTTCTCTTTTTATTTCCCAGTTCGTCTTAGGTGAGGATAAGCTTTAAGAGAACAACAACAAAAAAATACAGAAAGACCTACATTTTTCAGTATTTTTGAGATGCAAGATATTATTAGGGAGAGAACTAGTTTTTCTAGTGAAAAGTTGTCTTCCCTGATTACTGCTTTTCAGACTTTAGGACTTCAAAGATACTCATTGGGTGCATATCAGTTCTTGTATATAGCTAGCAATATATTAGCCCCTTAAGAAATAGATAAAATAAAACCAAAATAAATTATAAATTGTATTTAAAGAGGAACTGGTATTTTACATTTGTTTGTTTTATACATAAAATAAGCGAATGGAGTCATGGAAGTTTTTGTGGAGGTTTGTTGTAGAACTTGTTAGAGAAGATGATTTGTTACAGTCTCTTTAAGTGGCCTTGCACATTTACTGCCTTTGTGAATGTGTTCTGTCATCTAGTGCGCATGAAGGTCTTTTGCTGCAAGTTTTATTTAATAGGTGTAGTACTTTATTAATAAACTTTAAATAGAAAATGACCTAGAAATACTTCTACTAGCTGGGATATTTAAAGGTGTAAATGCAGCAAACTGATTTTTATAAAACAGTCATAACCCCTGTGGTTGGAGGGGACCTATGAAGAACATCTAGACCAACCCCCTCCTGCTCAAAGCGTGTCAAGCATTTAATCATAAGGAAAGAGTTCAAAGTAATGTCAATGCCAAGCTAACTATATCTGAGTTTAGAGGGGAAAGTAATAGATTTCAGGTTGTCATAAAGCTGATGCATTAAAGCATCTCTTATATCCATTGTCCATACCTTACTGCACTGCTTTCCTTCCTTGAAGGGAATGCAAAGTATGCACTGAGGAAAGTCAATATTTATCTAATATAGGTCTTTTTAAAATCATATTCTTTCAAGAGATAGTGGATTTTTTTAAATGTATTTATGTAAAAAGAAGTACAAAACTCCAATAGACGCATTTTGAATTCATTTTACCTTTTCTGTTAAATAAGTACAAGTATTTATACTCAATCTAAATCAAGGCCTTATAGTGAATATTTCAAATAAATAAAATCGAGGAAGGTGCAATCCACTTAAAAATGTGTTTTTCTTCCCTGTGTTAGTCTGGGCAGCCAGAAAAAAAAGACTTAAAGGAACCTAAAGGAAAACTTTTTTTTTTACATTAAAAGTGATGACACAATTTCCTGTATAGTTTTTCAAAAACCTCTGACTTAGATGGAGAAAAATAGTCTGTTTTATCCATGTTGTAACATTTTTGGTTGGCTTATTTTTATTTCCTTTATTGTTTTATACAACGATATCTGACTTAGCTTCATTATTCTTCTTCTTATCACTAATATTCAATGAGACAAAATAGATTTTTGTGGGTAGCTGTCTTCTAATGCATAAATGTTTGGGCTTTTTTTTTTTTCCTAAATTAGTGCTTACACTTTTTCACAGACATTTTTTTTCCTACTGATTGTAGAAATCCAATCCACTGTTGGTAGAATCAGAAGAACTTATAAAGTAGCCAAAGAGTGAGCATATAGAGAGAGAGGGTAGGGTAGGAAGAGATGAGTTGGCACAGAGAGCTGCACAGGTGTGTTGTTCTCTTGAAGTTCTGTTGCGAGCTCTGTCCTAGGCAGGGTTAGCTAGTGGCAGCAGTGGAGTCTCTCTGCACTGGTCTCTATTCGGCAGTTAACTTTGGCATTGTCTTTCATGCGTTTCCCACTAGTGTCAGAATTTGGTGTTTTATACTTGAGCTATGTTTGTGCTGAGTTCCAACCCTGTTCACTTCTTGAACTGAAAGATTTTTTTTTTTTCAGTTTAGATGCGGATTAAATCATTCTACTATTGCAGATCTTGTGGTGCTATGCCATTAACTCATTTGGTGCATGGACAAGTAAACAGTTGTCCGCATAGTTTCACAGGGAAAATGGACTAAAGGGCCATAGAGCTTACAGCTATGCTCAAAACATCTGGCAGACATTGTCATGAATGAGAAGAAAAAAACAGACGTTAATATGAATGAGTTTCTCATCTAAAATGAATAACCCGAATATAGAATGGTCCTTAGAGTTGGAAGGGATCTTTAAAGGTGATCTAATCCGACTCCCTGCAATGAACAGGGATGTGCACAGTTAAATCTGGTTGTGCGGGGCTTGATCCAGCCTAACCTCGAAAGTCTCCAGGAATAGAACAGGCGCCACATCTCTGGGCAACCTGTTGCAGTGCCTCGCGACCCTTACTGCAAAAGACTTTTGTCCTTGTATCCAACTTGAATCTACCCTCCCCTTGTTCTGTCACCACAGACCCTGCTAGAGAATCTCTCCCCTTCTTTCCTGTAGCTCCCCTTAACTGTGGTTTGAAAGGGCTTGTCATCTGTTGGTTCTGTGTGAAGTAGTGAGTAGACTTCCAGGTTGAGCTTAGTTGAGACTGCAGAGAACACCTATCAGTAATAGGGGACTTGTTCTAGCCTTCTGGTTGCTATGTCTCAATCATGGCACTTCAGGAACTCAAAAATAGGGTAATTCCAGTTATAGTTGCATAATAGAATAGGTAATGAAAATCTGAGAGATTATATACAGTAAAAAGAGAATAAGTACAAAAAATGACTGTTCCTTTTCAGTTGCTTACTCTTTAGAAATCTTTTTTTATGTTTGGAAACACAGAAGAGCGGCAAGCACAGGCTATTTTGGATCTATGAGGAATTAAATTCCTGTGCTGTGGAATTTACTTCTCTGGATCCCAGCTGCTGAAGTACTAGACTTAATTGTAGGCAGATGATTGATCTCTTTACTGTGTTGCTCAGAAAGTAGGGATTGGGAGATAACCTTATCCCTTTCCTCTGTACATGTGGCCCCACAGAAGTTGGGAGTTGGCTGAGTGGGATGCTAACTGTTTTTCTGTCAAATTAGGTCAGATGCGCTCTTCTGGCTACAGTTAATCCAAGTTAAGAGGTTTCAGCCCCAGCTGTTTCATTTCTGTCCTCCCCTACAGTTATTGCAGCCACACTGAGACATGCGGTGTAACTGCATGCGTAGCTGCTGTCTAACCCAGTTCTGTCAAAGATGATCTGTTTCTAGAAGACCTCAAATAAACTATGCTATTTAAACTGTATGGAATTAGTTTGACAAAACTACGTTAAGGAAAGGCTATACTTGGCCTATATTTAAGAGAATATTTTTAAACAGATCTCTATAGAACTGAAAGTTTTCAGTAAAAGAGTGTGAATTAGCAGCTGAAGATGGTAATCTCATCTCTCCAGCAGTATAGCATGTGTGTCTGGGTCATACTGCTGCCAGTCTGTAACTGCATGTTTGGTAAATGTAGGAAAAATCAACAGTATTCTTTAAGATTTTATCATTTTTTGACTTCCATGTTCTTATACAATACTTGTTTTTTTTATAATTTGCAATTTGACTTTGGCACAAAGATCAACTGATCTTTTAAAATCCCACCTGTTGATATTCCTTATTTTCATTTGATAATGTCAGCCTAAATATTGACATCTGATGGGAACCTCTTTCTCCTGTGGATCAAACAACTGTGCTCAGCCTCTGGAAACAAACACCTGATCAAATTTGAGCACCAAAATTCTGACTGCATGGAAGATCCTTTCTTTCAAAGTGCTTAAACTAAAAGTAATTTTACAAAAAGAGTTTATTTTGGCTGATTTTTAAGAAAACGTCTGCATTTAATGTAGTAGCTCACACAATGCATTTTTGCTTACTGTATTTACAGTTGAGTACAATGTAATCTCATCCTGCTGCAGGGTTTTCAACAAAGTCAATTAACGTTTTCTGTAGGGAATAGGCTCTTACTGTATACAAAACTTACAACTTTAGGTAACTTCTAAGCTTAATTTTTCTATTCTTAAAATAAATTGGTATGTATAAAAGAGCTTGAAGCATTCCTTAATCTGCTTTAAAAAAAAAAAGCATCAACAATAAAAAACCACTGTAAAAATGTCCTGTTTATCTGTATTTTTTGCCCATTAAAGATAATCCCTTACTGATTGCGAAGTGCTTTTCGTATTATAACTATTGTTTAATGGGCTGCTGTGATTCAACTTATCTGGAATTAGAAAAGCAGACATTTTGAAGTTGAAACAGAGTTGAATCTTTGACAGCTAAGTATTAGCTCTGAAACAGGTGGCTGGGGGCACAAACACTGCAAAAGTGGGGGTGACATGCTGCATGGAAATGCAGCAGTTATGTGACATGAACCAAAGATAGAGGATAGATTATACTCACAATAATTCACTTTCACTATTTTTTTTTCCTAGTTTTATGCAGGAGGTTTAATTAAAAGGAACTAAAAAACAAGTTCAATGATTAAAGTAATTGTTTATTTTAGAGGCTAAAAAGTGAATCTCTTTCCCAGAAAAACATCAACACGTTGGTGTGATGTTATGTACAGATTTGGTGAGGAACGTTCCTCCTGTAAGCACTTATGACTACCTTTTATCATACAGGAAACATTGTAAAAATATCTAACAGAGTTGATGAAGTTCATTACTGCAAATGCCCATCAAAATCAACAATGTTGTTTTTTTTTTTTCAAACAAATGAAGACAGTTAAATGTGAACAGATTAAGAAAATCTGAATTTGTGAATTACCATAATAGTGCTGGTTGGTGGTTCCAACAGATGTCAAGAGCTAATCGTGACCTGACCTGCTCTTCTGTATCTGTTATTTCCTCTGATAGATAACATGTCTGTGTTTGCCCCTAAAATTAATGATTTTAGTTTGCAAATATGTGCAATTCACATTAATGTTGTAACTAGTTTATGCAGTGTCTCTTCCTCTGTTTGATTATTGTGAATGGTATAGAGAATGGTTTTTTTTTTTCTGGTTATTGATAATAGTAACTAAATACCAATTTATTTGTCAACACGCTCCCTTTTTAAATCCCAAATTTTGAGAAAATTGTTGAAAACTCACTTTTTTTTTTCTCCACACTTGTAATGGCAGCACAACAGTACAGAAGTATAAGCATGTTTTGTTTAATATGTATACCCCCAAAGCTGAAGTTGTCGGGCTGGATCCAGTTGTACGATGGGGGACTGAGAAGCTAAATGAGCTGCTGGTTGGACTTAGGGTGTAATAGCTATGGGACTGACGTATTTGATCCTTTTCATATGTGGCTGAATATGCTCAGAGGAAACTGGAGGTAATTAAGTTACATAATCCTTCCTGTGCATGAAGATGCAATATGGTTGAATAAAGCATCTGAAGTTCAGATGTAGAAAGTGTATTTTTTAAGTGGAGTTGCAGTCTCTAAAAAAACAAAACAAAACAAAAAACCTAAGGGATGTATATTTAACTTAAAAATTCAGATAACTGTATCTTTAAAGTGTTGGAAGCTTTATTAAAAGTGATCTCAGTTCCTATATAAGCCAAAAGAAGAAAAGCCATGACTAACTACAGCTGAGATTAATATGAATATTGTCAGCTTCACTGAAGTGGAAGCTAATTAAATTACTAGATAATTTTAAGGTGAGTCGTCAATAAAATCCGTATCTCTTGCATCTTGAGGTCTACTATGGCAAGCATACAAATTTAAAATTCCCTTGATTTAACTTTATGATAGCTTTCTTTTTTCTTATATGTTTTGGATTGGGGAATTTCCAATCCCTCAGGAGTCACAGTTGGAAAAACATTGTTTTGCAGATTTGGTTTGGGTATTGTGCTGATTCAGCAGCTTATTATCAAGTAAGGGCAGAGGAGAACAAATTGAAATCCATGATTAAACATGTGGTGACACTTTATCATTTGAAAAGTTGAGAATTCTGAAATCCTGAGGAGGCTAGATGGCGTATTTGTGATTTGTAATCATCGTAGTACAAACTTAGATGCTGTGTTAGGTTTCTGCTCAGCTATTGCAAATTTTGCACCTGAGCTTAATAGGATGAGTTGTATGAATGAGTTACCAGAGCTTTCACAGTCCTTCCTTTCAGTCTGAATCCTTCAAGGCTCTGGTACTTCAGTGTTTTCTAAAACTGAAAGCAGCATATGCGAATACTTGATCCTGGCTCAAAACCACAGTGCATTGTCTCAGAGCCCTGCAATAACAAGCAATTCTGACCATAATGCAACAGCTTCATGGAAAATAATTATTCCAACATATTTTAAAAACCATTTGTTCAAACAAACATCTGAACAGCTGCTGGGCCGAATGACTTACAGGGTTTGAGAAGGACTAGACAGCACCCCAAGTCTCTGAAGTTTCAGAAGCATTTAAAATTTGGGACCCTTCATTTTGCTTCTTCTAGATGCCTTGCTGTCTTTAGTTCAGATATCCTTGCTATTCCTTGCAAATGATACAGTTTTCAGCTACTAACATCTGGCAGACAGACAGCGGTCAACTGTATTCCATACAAGAGGTTTTCAAGTGCGTTTTGCTTTTTAGTGCTTTTTTTTTCCTTTTTTTCTTTTTCTTTGGCTTTCAACACATAGAATGGTAGGAAAGAAAAGAGCCACATTTTAATAAACCTTGCAGCATCTCCGGGCTGGGAGGATTCAGTTCAAGTCTGCTTTTGAGGCTAAGTGAAGATGTGTCAATCTGTAGGTGATTCTTTTGCTTATTTATACAACTCAGATTGTGTTAGAAAACAAGTTTTTTGGATCCACATTTCAAACATATATTCAGTTAACTTGTAAAATTACTGTGTGATTCTGACCAACAGGAAGTTGTTTTGAGTTTCTAGTTCCTTGCCCCTTTAGGGCAGGGGAAAGTGTTGATCATGTATTTGTATTATAAGTGGCACGTTCCACTGATGTTAGAAAAACTTGCTATGACAGACGTGTTGTGTTTTCTTTTTTCTTGTCTTTCTTGCTGAATGAGGTAGAAGAAGATTGTTTTTCTGGTTGTTTTTAAAGCTGCAACAGTTTTTATCATCTTGTAATGCCAATCATTTGGCGTATCGCTAAAATATAAGCAGGACATAAGTACATAAAGGACATAGTACATAAAGCTTGTCAGTGCTCGTTTGCTGGACTGTCTTAAAACAGTTCTTCCCTGAAGCCAAATGCTTTTCCTCCATTTCAGTGTGTGTGCATGTGTGTGTTTGCTTTCCGTTTTTTTGCTGAAAGTCCTGAAGTAATGGTAACACAACGTACTGTAGATTTAGGCTCCAGGGAGATAAAGTAAGCATGAAGTTTAGCCTCTAGCTAAACATTACTACTGAACTAATTTATAAGGATCCATCACGGATATTTACAAGTAGACAGAATGCAGCACAAAATTAAACAGCATATGGGTACAGTTATCCCTGTTAAAATGGCCAACGTGCCTTGTATTGTGTGTGGAAGATAACTGGACAGGTGGTAATCTGTCTTCTCTGAACAGAGACAGCTGGTATTTTCTTTGGGCTTCAGTGGTGCTTTTCTGTATGGTCTCACCTACCAGCTGATATCTTGTTTGTTAGGACAATACAAAGTGTATGTTAGACCTTATATCTATTCCTTTGTAATGTCCAATGGGAGAAGTATCAGATTGCCTGTCCATGAACACAGTGATTAATGTTTCTAGCATTGCAGGATGTATGCAGCTTGTCTACTGACCTCAGTATGTTAATTAATGTGTTCATATTTATTAGAAGTTTCACTAGATATTTATCTACTAACTGAGGGAATGTTTGAGAACAATCCTTTTTCATTCAGTTTAGGAGGATCTTTAGGGTCAAATACAAAAGAAACAGAATTGTTTCATAAATTTACTTGTAATTTACTGTATTTCCTTCTGTATTACCTGATATTTAGCCATCTGTAACTTTTACACTCTGAACAATAATTTGATGCTGTCCCACCCCCCTGGAGAAATTAGGAACAGCTATTGTATTACAGTTGATTTTCTCTTAAATATTTACTATTTCTCTAGATTATCTGGGAGTCAGATACTTGCACTCTGAGAAAGATGATTTTCTTCTTGAGGGGTTCATCATTCGGCTTCTGTGCCCTAATAAGTAGAAGCCAAGCTTACCCATCTCCACATGTGGCTTTGTTCAGTTAATTGAGAAAATCAATCAGCAGTTAGATTATTCCATCACACCTGATGTTGTAGTAAGAGCAACAGACAAGACCTAGTAGACTGTCAAATCAGCCAACAGGGTGCTGTAATTGCATCAGCTTGATTAGATCAGGTTGGAAAGAGGTCTGAGTTTTGAACGCGCTCAAAGTAAAGCGTTCTTTTATTAAGTAGAGTATGAATTGGGGTTGTTTGGTAATGTTATTATTTTTCTAGTGACCAATTGCTTGAAACCTAAATAGATTTGAAGGTCAAGGAAATATTTTAGCTTGGCTAATAAATATGCTTCTGTCATGCACCATATTGTGTTAAAGCTTTTGGAAATTATGTTATACAATGTCTTATTCAGTGTGACAGCACATAAGCAAATTTTTAGTTCTGGTTGTTCTATACAGGATTGTGCGTGTCTTGTTGGGCAGTACTGAGCCATCCCAGGAGGCATGAGTAGAACTTTGGGGCTCTTCTGATCTAATGGATTTCACTTTACTTTAATTGGTTTCAGCTTGTTAATCACCTGTGTCCATAGAGAACTGTTTTTTTCCTTTCCTTCCCTTTCCCCTTCCCCTCTCCTCTCCTTTCTTCCTTCTTTCCTTCCTTCTGTCAGATTGCTTTACCAGATTCACACTGAGCAACTGTTTCTTAATAATGAAAAATGTACTGTTCTGTCCATGTGTTGTTTTAGGTTTCTTTGTTCATTTGCTTGCTTTTCTCCTCTGTAAAATCATCTACAACAAATGAAAATTCTTATCCTTTTAGAAACATAAGTTATTTTAAAGAAACCTGATTTTTGGTCTAGGCTGCCAGGATAAATTCCAAATAATTTTAAAGTCCAGTATTTCATGAGCCAATGCACTTAAATGCTAATAATGTTCAGTGCTGCTTGAAAGCTGGATTTTGCTTTAAAAGGGAGAATACAGTAAAAAGGAGTGGTTGATAGATTTAGTCCTTTATGCTTCGTTAATTGCAGGAGATCAAGCTTGGAATTTATGTAATGAATCACAGCAAACTAGTAACAAAAATGAAATAATTTTAAGGCCACTAGGCTCATCAGCTTTAGTGTGAGGAATAAGACACTAGAAATACAAAATCTCAGTAGTCTTGATGTAGTGCTTTTTCTAGTGTGAATAGCAAAGTTTAAAGGAACTGGGGGACCTTCTGCTTTTCTTTTTCTTTTTTTTTGTAATAACAATCAAAATCACTGCTATTTTCATTTGCATTCATAATCTTCAGTTGATCACCATCTAGAGAGATGTATACCCTTAAAGAATAATCAGTGGAAGTTTATTCTGCTATTTGTTAAGAAGGAACATGGTTGAAACTAGAATGTTTGCATTCATTCAAGGAATCACTTGTATCTCTGGTAAATTTTATAAAGATAAAATATAAACAATTTCATCCTAGACATGAGTCATAAAAATGGAGAAGAATTCAAGGGAAGTTCAGTGGAAGATTTCAAAGTGAATATGAGATCTATTTTGAACTGGTCACCAGTTAAGAGTTAACTGACCAGTTTTATAAATACATGAACTTACTAGATCCTGCTTCCAAAGAGCCTATATGACTAAAGGCATGGTCCCCAGTAATGTGATGATACGTGGGCAAGAACTCTGACATGTGTGTTTGTGTATTCTTAAACAGGATATATCGAAATCCAGCAATGTAGTTATTAAAACCCCATATTGAGATGCTTGTTTTGAGTTTGAGAACTAAGGCACAGGGCAGTAAAGTGCAGTTTGAATTCAGGTACTTGGAAAAGAAGGAAAAACTCCTTGTGAATCAAATCTTAAATTTCGTAATATTTGCAAAATTTAGCAAAATTGATGTTAATACTTCTGAATATTTTAGCCTTTTTTCAGCATCCTGACCAAAGAGATTTGTATTTCAAAGTAAATAGAATTTGTAATTTTCCTAAGGAAGAACAAAGCTATGGAGTATTCCAAACAAGTTTTATGCATGGACCCATCATATCTAGCAAATCATTAAGGCTTTCATGAAGTCTCTGTGTCAGAGAAATGAAGCCAGAGTCAGTGACAAGCTTTATGCCTCTCCTATCCATAACGAGTTACTTAATGTATTCCATTTTAATTGTTACTTGGAGTCAATAATGATCTCACCTACAGCTACTGACAGGAATCATCAGTTATGTGCATGATGTTTTGCAAAATTGCAAATTCACAGTACATCTCTGTTCAATGGCAGCAATGTTTAGCAGCTCATTAGCTTTTGGGCTGTGCCTCTTGGTCAGTTGATATTGGCAAAGACAGCCAGCCTAGCTGATTTGCAGATGTATAATAGTCAAAATGCACACTGCAGTGTAACTGAAAGGAAACACAATAGAATAAAATACTAGCTGGAGTAGACTACTATTCACTGGTAGGCTAAAAAGGTAATTAGAATTGGAATAAAAAGGAGATATGGTGATGTCTTTTCTACTTAGTAACTTCTCACAAAGCATTCTTTATTGTTGAAATTGATGGTTTTTTTATATAAATTATAAATTGATGGAATGGTCCATTTTTAAATTTGTAAACATACAGCAAGAAGCTACTGCATGCTTTCGTGTAAACTATGGAGTTCTTGAAGTAAAATGTAATATCAAAAATAGATCCCACGTATTATACTGGATACACTAGTCCCATGTAATATACTGCAGATACTGTGTGTTATGTTGTCCATGGCTAGAGTTTAGAGGCTTTGTTCTGATTTGTTGACTTCATATAACTTTAGTGAAGAGAGTCGAGTGGTGGAGTAGTGTAGTGTTGGATAGCTTTTGTTGACGTTTTTCAGTATTTAGCAGCCAAGCAAGTGAGAAGAGGCCTCAGTAATTCAGACAAATGGTAGGATGATAGGAATTACTGCTGTAGAACTACAGGATAGTAGAATTGGAAACTACAGACCTATTTTGATTGTTTTCACTAAAAATGTGGGAAAGCTATGTTGATTCAGAAGAAACTAGGACTGGAGATAATTCTTACTAAGTGTATGTTGATGATAGGGGATGGAATGTGAAAACAGCTCTTGTCAAGATAACCTGTTTCCTTTCTTTTGTTTTAAGCATCCATTCCTTTTCCTTTACCACACTTTTCATGCTAACACACCGAATGGGAAAGGGCCCTTCTGGATCAGGCGAGAAGTCCAACTAGCATGTATTAAATGTTTAAGGAAAGAAAGATTAATAAATGTCAGATGTGCTTGAAACACTTTCCCTGATTCTGATAGTGAACAGAAGCTTGTATTTAGACTTCATCTTTTGAATGAATTCACATTTTGGCCTCTCATTTTTGAGGTAATAACACAATTGAGGCAATAGAACTGGGCAAAGAGATACAACAAGAAAGTGACCAATGGGAAATGCAAAACTCTCTGCATCTTGGAAAGAAGAACCACATGTACCACTTATAAGGTGGGGGCAACTGGCTGGGAAACAGCTCTGCAGATAAGGACCTGGGGAAAATAAACTGTCAGCCATAACCAAACCTGTCTGGCTAAGATGCTCAACAGCCTTCTGTGCCACATTAGGCAGAGCACTGGCACCGGAATGAGGAGGAGCTCCATCCCCTCTGCTCAGCACTGGTGAGACACATCTGGAGCACTGGCTCCAGTGCAGGGCTTCCCAGTAAGAGGGAGACATGGATGTGCTGGAGCCAGTCCAGGGAAGTGCCGCAAAGATGATTAAGGAGCTGGAGCATCTGTCATATGAGAGAGTCTGATTGCTGGGACTGTTTAGTCTAGAAGAGAGAATTCTCAGGAGGTTCTTAAATGAGAAGCAATGTTGATGAAGGAGCCAGCATCTAAGTCAGGCCTAGTGACAAGAAATTAGATATAAGCACAAATTAAAGCACATTAAATTCCATCTTAACATAAAACAAAACAAACTAACAGCTTTTTTGTTTGTTTTGTTTTGTTTTTACTGTGAGGGTGGAACAGATTGTCCTGAGATGTTGTCTCCACCAGTGACAATATTCAAAATTTGACCAGATAGAGTTGACCTGAGCTTAATACTCAGACAGACCCTGCTGTGAGTAGACTTGCACGATCTCAACCTCAGTGATTCAGAAAATAGTTCCACAGTGCTAATGTGCTGTGTTTAAAAACAAAAGGAAATGGCAGAAAGTCTTATTTTGAAAAAAATATAAGCAAATCTGTTGTCTGACTTTTTTTTTCTGTTCATGTCCCCAGTTATTCTGTTAAAAACAACAAAATGTAATGAACTTTCTCCTTTATGAGGATGGTGAGGCACTGGAACAGGTTGCCCACAGTAGCTATGGATGCCCTATCCCTGAAAGTGTTCAAGGCCAGGTTAGAATGGGCTTTTGGCAAACTGGTCTAGTGGAAGATGACTCTGCCCATGGCAGAGGACCATGATGGCCTTCAAAGTCCCTTCCAACCCCAAAACATTCTGTGCTTCTATAATCTTTGAAAGTTTTCATGTTAGCTATGAGCATGTTATCCTTTTAAGTCCTATTCTTATGTTCTTTTAATAAAAGTTCTCTTCTGCGTAATTTCTGTTGTTCCTTTTCAATTCTAGTTCATTATTTTCCCTCTTGGATGTTAATTATAGTGTGTTATGGTTACTATTTTAAGTAGTTCTTCATTATTGATGGTTTTGTGCTTGAGACCAAGTCAACAGTTGTTAATTTAGAATTTTTCTATGCTACTTTTTAAGGATTCAGAGCCTGGTATCAACTGCGCATGACTCTTCACAAATAATTTTCTCCTAATTTGGCTAATGAATTGTTAGTTCATTGCAATGTATTGTATACCTGACTTAGAATGGATGAACCTAAAATGCACTTGATCTTTTCATGGAGTCCTCCAGTGAGGAGTCTGTAAACTTCCCAGGCAGTCATCAGTGCTTTGCAGTCTTTAGCACTGAAGAGATTTTCAGTGACTTTGACCTGACTGTGTCATTATTTTTGAAACAGCAAGAATTTATTCTTTGTCCAGAATTTAGCGTAGGTGGAGAGTGCATGTGTCTTGTTGTTGTGAGAACTCTTTTCATCTATTCAAAGACCATTATTACTTGTTCTTTTGCCTAAGAAATCTCAATCCTCTCTTTGGCCCCTCCTGTGTAAGGTTATTTCCATCTTCTGATCACTCATCTTACATTCTTGCAAACCTTTTCTGATGTTTTATTTTTTCCTTGAAGAATGATGCTAAAAATTGGACATAGTATCATAGCAGAAGCCATGCTAATGCGGACTACATGTAGTCTCATGACAGCACTGTTACTGACTCAAGCTCATTCCCTGTGGCTCTAGATGCTTCTAAGATTCCAGATTATGCAAAGAATCAGTGCCCTGTAGGAAAAAAGAGCAGATCCCACAGACCTGTAGTTGTATAGAAAAGATCTGTGTTCATAACTTCTTTATTGATATGTCAGTAGATAAGGACTTGACAGAAAGTTTTGATTGGCTGAGTCTGAATAAGTTCAAGTTAAATCTAGCAGTTCAATCTTTCCCTGTGGAAAAAGCTGAATTTATTATATTCTTCAGTCATTATATAACAGAGCAATATTTTCTGAACTGAGCCTTATTTTTCCAATGCATTCACAGCAGATGGCCTGTACGTTACTGCTGCTCCTGCTTACTAAGGAGTAGGCTTGGGGTTTGTCAGTAGAGCATCCATGTGCTTGGTGATTAAATTTTCCTGAAGCACACACACGTTTGTATTTGATGTCAGGATAAAAATGTTAGCCCAGTTATTGAAAACACAAATTCACAAATGTTACCTATTTTTGATAGAATAGCATGCAAAATTCTGATCAGATGAACATTTAAATAAATAATTGATGATCTTTTGGGGCTTATATATAGTAAAAATGTTTTTTGGGCATTTGCCTATTCTCTTAGGTAAGAAAAGTAAGGGCCTACTCTCAGTCCATCTCCTGTGACTTTCTGTAATGTTACATCTTTCATCTTTTTTTTTTTTTTACTGGATGTTCATTATTTTCAATAGACAACAAAGATTTAAAGAAGCGTCTACTTATAAGCACTTTAAATATTCTTTTGTTCTTTTCAATTTGCCCATTTTCGGTAAGAAGTTGAATTCTAGCCATTAGGCCTGATTTATTGCTTAGTGGCCTGTGTGAAATGAATAAGTGAACATTCACTAATTTCTGGTGCCCAGGTGTTGAAGTCATATATTAAGTGCTTTAGCAATTTGCATTAATTGGCAAGCTGTTGTCAGAGAAATGCCAAATATTTAGGCAATAAGTTTACAAAGTATTGAAGCTCTTTTGTATGTCACTTTTAAATCAGTAAGCTAAGTATGTGAAATTTGCCAGGTATCCAAATGTCTTGCTTAACAGGCTCAGACTGCTAAATTAGAGCACAAAAACTAGCACTGGACCACCCCCCCCCCCTTTTTTTTTTCTTTTTTTGAGAAGTCGTTTCTTTATAATTATATAAATTTAGACAGATTTCTTTTTTGATTCCATAGCAAAAGAAATCTTGTCCCTTGGTGGTATTGTTCTGCCTTTCTTATGGATAAATAGATGATAAGATTTTATCCTGTCTCACCTCTTAATATTTATTTGAAAAGCAATTTTCGGTGATTTTGTTCACCGAACAGTTGTTTAGTCAGTGTTGATCATCAGCAACTTTGACACACTATTAAATACAGACTGTAATTATTGATAGTATCTGTGACATTGTCTAAAATGCAATAAAATCTTGAAATCCTTGATTTATAAGTGTTACTATTCAAATTATGTCAAGGACTTGCACAACATAACATTAAGTGAAGCAGAGTCTTAATGTTAAAAATACATTAATCAGGAACTAAGCTAAAAAAAAACAGTAATAAACATTAATAAAACCAGGTCTACAGATTCAGAGATAATTGAGGGCATTGTTTATCATTTTATTCTTGCTGCCTTCACTTTACTTTCTCTCTATCAAATTAATTCTTAAAACCGGTGTTGCAAACTAGAAACTCCTTTCCATCTTTTACCTTCTGAATATTTCTAATGATTGTTACCATGGATTAGTTAAGTAGAGCTGGTTTTGCACATAAAAAAAGAGAGCTTTCCTTAATTTGACTTTGAGGATTGTGTAAGATGACATATTATAAAATACCTACCATTAAAATATGATTTTGATTCAATATAATGCTAATTGTAATTGTGCATATCTCTTAGAATAACAGTAATGTGAAATTTTAGTAAAAACATTTTTTCTCTGGACTGGGTGATGTTTTAAGATTATCCAAAGTCTACTAAAGCCAGCAGGGTATAAGGAAAAGGAAACTAATTATTTGTACTGGTTTTATAAATCTCTCTTTATTGCCTAACCTTTTCAAACAAGAAATGGATTTATCCTTTGTGGAGACAGTAGTATAAAAACTGCCACTCTGGCTAGAAACAGCTCTAAAGTTCTTCTTTGATCTCAGATAGTTGCTTAATTCTAAATACCTCTTGTTCTCATTTGTGCATTCTAACCACTTTTTTAAAAAAAAAAAAAAACTCCAGTATAGAAATTTTTGACAATAAATGTTGTATTTAGAACAATTTAATAGTTACAACATGATACAGTTATTGGTGTATTATTTCATTTCTAAATATTTTTAATGCTTTGAACATTTTCAGAATACTAGGCTTTTTTTCTTTTTCTTGAACTCTATAGTGATTCTGGAAATTTTTATTTATTTATTTTCTGTGTTCTACTTTAAGTTGTGGATAGAGAAATCAAACGTATTCACCTTCTCTTGGAAATGACCATCACCTATTGCTTTTTCTTTTTGTTATTTTATTAAACCTATATTAGGGTGGGGGTGGGATTGGGACACAGAAAAGGGAAAAAGCTGGCATATTGAGAGAAGGAAAACAAGCATGAAAATAGCCATCAATGAGGGAAAATTGGGCTATCATAGAAATTATTAGAGTAGACGTTTGATGGGATCTAATTTACCTAAGGTAAGGGTGTCAAGAAGTGATAGCTAATGTATCTTCCACATTTTAGAGGACAGGAACCAATTCTTGTCTGTCAGTCTAACATTTTATATATGTAAATCATTTCAGTGTAAGAAGATTGTTTATCCCCACCTTAACAAGAGTATTTGTTCTCTACCAATTTTACAGTATTTCTCCCACCACCACACTGTAAAAAAAAAAAAAAATATATATATATATATATAAAAGAGGTTGATACTTCAGAAAAGAATCTTTACTGTCATCTTTTCAATTTTTCTTTGCTTCAAAATACTGTTTAACATGAGTCAGAACTTATCTAATGTTCAGATAAGGTATGCCACTGAAGTGATATACTTTAATGGAAATGAAATGGTTGATTAACGTTCCGTGACTCACAGCAGTGACTGTCTCTCTTCTTGGCTGTCATGTCATTGTGAGCCTCTGAGTGTGAGCTCTTGTAAGAGAGGACTTCTTGTTTCCTTGCTTACTCCAACAAAGGAGATGGCCTCTCTATCTTTTCCAGTGCTGGAAGTCTTGCTTCAAAACCGTATTACAAGATTTATTTTCTTGCTGAAAAGAATGAAAAAAACAATGAGGGAAATACTCAGTAAAGTAGAACAGTGTTTAGTAGATGCAGGAGTGTATGTTTAGTATCAATTCTTGTATTTCTTATTTTTTTAAAACATGATACTTTGGCAAAGATGTGTAAAAGCAACTTAACAGGTTTTAATTCCTATAGTGACTTAAAGGAGGTATTGCAGATGAACTTAAAACTGGTGCTCTTTGGCCTCGTTTATTCTAGTAGCCTTCCAACAGCAAATTAGAGAGATGAACTCCACACATCTATGTTTTATATTTCTGTTTAAATTAATCTGAAAAACACTAAACGAGCAAACAGAAACAACAAAAGTGCCTGTCTCATTTATTTTGTAAGAACTGTTCTTGTGGCATGCCTGCGACTTGGACTCACAGGGTGTCACACCTTCATGCTGATGCACTTGCCACACTTTGTTTGCTTTTGAAAGTGGGTTTTAAAGTTGACTTAACTGAGTTCTGTGACCCAACTGAGTATTTGCACTGGTTTCAAACTGCTTGTGTCAGCTTGGCTTGTTTCAGTGTATTTACTGACGCGTGTTAAAATATACAAGTCAGTGGTAGATCCATTAAAGTGTGTCAACATACGAGGTTGAACTGATTTATTAACTCAGTCTGCCTTTGTATGTGGACCACATTTCAGTTGCTGTATGGAAGCTCCCCCTTATGCTCCCTGTATTTGTGTTGGTAGTACCAGAACCAAGGAAGAAGTCCTGAATTCAAATACATGCTTGTCGAAGCTTTTTGCCCTAAAGCTCATTTGGGAGGTGGGGAGGAGTTATCAATTCACAAGCCAGCAAACTGATTTTTTTCAGGATGCGTATCTGAATTCATTTTGTGTTGGGGAACAGCTTACCACGTCAAAAGAACCTTGCTTGGAATAAAATTAAATATTAATTTAACTATTGTATGAATGCTGATGTGGTAATTCTGATATAATTTCAGGAGCTACAGTTCTGCATTCTGCACTTTCAGAGTTCTTGTGGTTAAAATCTAAATTGCCATGTCTTCTGGTTTCTACCTTTTCCTGGAGCTCTGATTGCGCTTCTGTTTATGGGAGCCTCGAAATAATAGCGTTATACTTTGCAAATTCCCACAGGCCTTTCTCCTTGCTTTCAGCATTGGCTGCTTTTCTTACAAGCAGGAATTCTTTGCACTGGCAGGATATGAGGACTGACCAGTAGCTACTTCTGCTGTGTTTTTGAAAGATTATTTTTTATTACTCAATTTCTGTGTTTTTTTTTTTACACATTGATCTGTGATGGTAGTTTTGATTTACAGGCAGGGTTAGCAGTCTCTCTATAACTCTTACTCCTTTGAGTGTAGTATCAGTAAAATCATCTGAATTGCATTGTGACCGAGTGTGTCTGTGGTGAGCACTTTCCTGATGGTGCAATACTGTCAGCTGCAATAGTAAAGAATAACTGGCGTATCTTACTATGTGTTATGGGTACTGACTCAAGTGATAGTAATGCTTCTGAAATTCAAAGGCTACATTGCTGTTCTTTAAAGTTTAAGCACAGTAAACAGATAACCGTCCCGTCCCCCCCCCAAAAGAAAAAAAAAAATGAGAAAAGGCATAGCTTTAGTTGTCCCATCTCTGTGATAATGCCATGGCTGTGTGTTAGCATGCACTGGAACAAGCTGTGTTAGAAGCTAAGTGATGAACAGTTGTGGGATGTGAAAAAAGTAGCTCATGCCTGCTTGCTCCTCACTTGCTTTTTGCTTGCTAAGCTGCCTCATCGAGTCTTATTTAGATATAACAACAAATTCAAGAAGCCAACAGATAAACATTTTTTTTCCCCTTCCAAAAATGTATTTATTTCCCAAAATTGCATCAGCATAAGTACAAAATAGGTAAGCCCAAATAGGCAAATCAATATCTGAATTAAAGCTTTATTTGGTTGTGGTTTTTTTGCCCCCCTCTACTTCAGAGTAAGGCTCAGTAGCACTGGGAAAATGGTTACATATGCAGGTCTGTGTGAATGTGGGAGAGCCCCAGGCAGCAGCAGGGTTGCCCAGCTGTGAGGTGCTGTGGGGAACGCTGTCTGCGTCACTCCTCCGGGTGCCCTTTTGCCCTCAGTGTCAGTAAATCAAACATCGTCACTGTTAGCTGATAATGAACCATCAAGATTGCAGGAGGACCAGTGGGCACACTTATCATTTAAGTTTTTAATTAAGAACATTGTCAACCATGCTGTGGCACAGCTGTAGAGCTGCAGCCAGGAGGGCTGCCTGTTTTGGGAAGCACTGTGCAGTGCTTTTGGACCTCTTGATTCTATGACAATGCTGTCTGACCTGAAACTGAACCGAGAGGACAGAGAGGCATCAAGAGAATCCCTTCTAATCGAGAAAAGTTTGTGTAAAATGTTTACCTAAAAACAGTTCAGTGCAAGGCACCGTGGCGTAAACAAGAAAACTTCATGTCTTACTGTAAAAATTTTATATTATATGTGTGAGATCACACTTCAAGTAACAGTGTGCAAAAAGTGTTTTGTTTGTCATCACTTTCATACTTCAGTCCTGAGCCCTCCAGTGCTTGGCCTTGCATGTAACCTTTAAAAACCTGAGTACTTGGACTAAGGCTAGCACAGAAATCCTTTATGGAGACTTCTTGCATTCCAAACAAATTTTATTAGATTAAATTTATTCTCTTCAGATCACATTAACTTGAGTAGAGTTATTCTGCATGTGACTCTCATAGTTTAAATAAAATTTTAATGTCTTAGTGATGTCCATTCAGTTCATTCTATCACAGTATTGTGATTAAAACAAATTCTTTTAATTAAAATATGTTGTAAGACTTTTGAAACATCTTATCAGGTATGATCTAAATTGTATAGTCGGTCCAAAGTTAGTTTTTAAAGAACAACTTGGGGATCTACAAGGTTGGGAAAAGATCTTTTGTATCATACAGTAAGAAAGCATTACATAGTTCACATATCTTGAAAGATTCCTCTAGGGTATCTAATCTGCTAACCAGATAACTTCACAATTGAATGGGATTTGTGGTATCAAGAGAGAGGATTAAATTAAACGAGTTTAAATTCAAATAAATACTTAATCCTGTTCAGGAATTATTATAACTTAATTATTATGTGTGTTTTTTATAGCATTTGTAATAGATATGTTTTTTTTATCTCAAACATTAAGTTAAAATGTTCACTTACAGGATTGTTTTTTTTAACAGTTCATTAAAAGAACATCTAAAAGGTGGTGGGGTTGTTTTTTTTTTTTTTTGTATTTCAGGAACACATTTCAAGAAAAACACTTTTGGGAGAGATAATTGTTTAACTGATACTTCAGGGATGAAAATAATTTTTCTCTCTTGGTATACCACGATTTTAATATTAAAATTTAAACACTTCTTCCATGAAAGGTAATTCAGAGTAATAGTAACACACTGTTCTATCACCTTCCAAATAGCTTTAATACACTGATATGTATCTAGCTCTTAGTGAGGGAAAAAAAAGCAGGAGCCAGGGCAAACACCTCACCAGTTGATAAATTATATTTTAACTATTTTTTACTTAGAAGAACCCTCTACTTTGTCTGCTACTCTTTTTTTTTTCCCTTTTCATGCTGACATCATATAGCTATTTGAGTGGAAATGTAAGTCACGATGATCATAAATTGTACTTCTCAGATTGAGAAAAGTTCTTTTCAGAAGGCAGTGCATGCCAAAGTCAAAATTGTTCCATCAATGTGAAATACAGCTTGGAGCTTGGGCCTTTAACCCCTGGGTTACCATTCTGAATTGGAGTCACAGCGATAGTGCTCAAACGTACCAGTTTCAAAGAAATCCTGTTGCTTGAGTAACAGGACTTATTTGATTTAGGGCACTTCCTCATCTACATTACAAATCCTGTCATTATACTGTGCTTGTCTCAATAGACTCTGCAGAGGGCAGAGATCACCTAGAACTGTACGACCCTCGCAATTAATTGTGGGCCTGCATGTTTACGATTTATTTCTGTGGACAAACATGGGGCATAGGAACACAGTGTTTACCTGTTGCATTCCACAAGGAGTGCTCCAATAATACTGCCTCCTATTTTATGATGTTGGCCCACAATGTCAGAGGTGGATGTTGGTGATATGGCAGTAGAGGTTGAACCTTTCTGCCAACATCCCATTACATTTTGTGGTGTGTGACAGATGGCAGCAGACGGGCAGTGTGACAAAATGGCTTCAGACACAGAAGTATGGATGAAGCAAAGGTGTGTCACTGAGTTCTTCCATGCAGAAAAAAATTGTTCCCGTTGATATTCACTGATGCTTGCTGGATGTTTACAGAGACCAACCAGTAGATGTGAGTGCAGTGAAGCAGCTGGTGGTATATTTCAGCAGTGGTGACAGGAACTGTAGGTTACCTCCACTGCTGACAATTTTTACAAGCTTAGCATGCAGGCTCTTTGCTAAGGAGAATGCATAGCTAATGGTGGTGACTATGTTGAAAAATAGAGCAAATTCTCAACTACAAAGCACTATGAAACAGTTTTATTGTGCTCTTTGTATCTGTTGTAGTTCACATGGAAATAAAATAGAAGGCGTTACTTTCAGAGCAACCTACATACATCTACGTACATTGTGGCCTACTAGAATTAATTCATCACGGTCAAAATAATAATAATAATTGTGAGAAAACCGCTGTCCCTCTGTATGACTCTGTGGAGCTACACATTGTTTATCTGTAGCTATTTCAACATTGTCTAGTGAATACTATTTCCTAGACTGTTGAATCAGTAAACAATGTGCACTTCCAAAGCTTTGCCCTTGAACCACCCATTCTTTCCTCTTCAGCAGAAAACTATGCTGCCAGTTCAGGCTAGTGGATTAGTTGGAATAATTAATTGAGAGAAATACCTTTTTACGTGAGGAACTTGGATTGAATCAGCTTGATTTCCTATGGCTGGAGCTTTAAAATCTAAGTATGACAAGAGATTTAATAAATGTTGTTCTCATCCTATTTCATCCCGTAATTGGGTTTTGAAAAGGACACTTGATTGTAAATTGTTCCATAGCTAACTGAATATTAGATTCTTGGCTCTTTATAATCTTCCTCATTCTTGTTCCTCCAAACTCCCAAGACCCCCCTTTGTGTTTTTTGTTTTGTTTTGTTTTGTTTTTCCTCGAGCTGCAGTTACTGGAGTAAGAAATAAATCCCTTATGGTTGATTTCAAAGTATGCAAACTTTATATATGACAGGCTTTACACTCGCTCTATTTCTTCTTCCCTTTGTGTTGCCATCATTAAAAAGAATATTTACATAAATATTTAAATATCATAGTGAATAAGTCTACTGGATTTGAATCAACTACAAATTGACCCAAGTAATGCTACCTGTATTTTATTGTTTGTTTCTCACTAGACTCAGTAAATGCTATTATAGTTAAAGAATACTTGTATACAGTACTTTATGATTTTACTAATGGCTTCCTGAAGCCTATACTCCTGAATCATTAGTCTTTTTTTTTTTTCTTTTTTCATGGGAGTTTTTTTCTTGTGAATATGTTGAACATTTTCCACACTTGGTGCATTTGTTTTATTGTTTGTTTGTACTTTTTAAAAAACTTTTTTCTTATCTTTTTTTTCTTATTTCATAGTTAAAAACGAATAGATTTCCTCAATACAGAATAAATTCCACCCACGTGTCCTGTTTTGTTCTTGAATTTCTTCAAATGTGGTGCCTGTCTCTGCTTCTTTTCTTCAGTGCTTTTGTCCTACTTGACTCCACGTCATTTGTAGATATAATGTTTATAAACCAGTTCTTTTCCAGTGTTATAGGACTTAAATTTGCTGTTCTTCGGGGAGGTATTTTTTTCTAGTTTATGTAACTTATTTTTTAATTGCTATATTTTCTTTTATACTTTTCTAGTCAAGTGAGTTATGGCATGTAAAAATGTGTATGTATGTATGCATGTGTATATATTAAGCTTTACTTGTAAAATGTGTCAAGCAACTATTCACAGCCAAATTTTCAGCTCTTTTTTACTTTCTGTTATTTAATTCGGGTGATTTTAAGGAATGCCATAAACTTTTAATTACTTTTGAGTTTATTATTCTGACTGTTTTCTCTACTTTTGGGAACATTTTAAACTTTTAGGTCAGTTGAAGTACAGTATTATACTAACCAACTATTCTACTGAAACTTAATGCTCAAATGAATGTTGTAACTGCAGAAGTCTCCCTTCATAGACTTGAAGTGAACTGAAGAAAATCTGTATGGTTTAATACATATACTAGTGTTTACTTGCAGTTTTTTTTCAAATGCAGCTTAGAAGCAACAAGCTCAGATAATAGGACTTTCTATCACATATTTTTAATTTTGGATGCAATATGTGTATGTGAGATTAGAAGCTTTTGTTTAGGGCCACAAATTCAAAGCTGTTGCTGTAGAAGTTTTTGGATTTTCTATTACGTACTTATTTAGAATACGTAATAAAGTGCTTCCGTAAAACTTTGTGAAAATAAACAGATTTTAAAAGGCCAAACCTTGGAAGTCAGAGAGGTTTATTCATCTGAAAATGTTGGCTCAACTGATATAGAATTTGGGATGTGGAGTGCTTTTTGTTTCTGTTTGTTTTTTAAATTAAATTTTATTTTAAGGATACTCGATAGACAGTGAGGCAAATCCATTTAGTATATTGTTAATGAGTTTAATACTGTACAGCCAAATGCTACATCTGGTATTGCAGTGTTCTTTCAACTGCCAACCAAGGCACTGAAAGTGCGTGTGTATTTAAAGCTGGTTTATCGAAGAGGTTCTATCACGAAAAGCAAAGTAGCTGATTATTCAAGAAATTCTGAAGACTTTTAGTCCTTGAATGTAGAACAAAATCCTAAATTTCTCAGAAATAGCAAAAAATAATTGTTCATAAACTCGTTGTATTTAGCTTTGGTTTTCAGACAGATCACAAAAAACATTTGCATTTACATACATTGCACAGATGGCACTTTGACACCATTCCAAAGTACTGTATTTCAGAGCTCATTGAGTACACTTTTAAACTTGTGACCTCTAGCTATTATCATGCTCTTTGTATTTTGTATTGCAGTGATTTCCTTCTTCTTGTTGAAACAATTTCTTATTGTTTCTTATTCCTGCAATGCATATGTGTTAAGAGTTCTACCATGTAATTCTATTTGTTCTGTTCACATTACAGTAATTTGTATCTTATGTGAAACTAAATGTGAGGGGTGCTGTAGTAGTATTTTTAATTAAAAAAGAAACCACAGAGAACTCCCCACAAAAATTATACTGAGATAAAATTTAAATGACAGCCAGATAGCTACCCTGTAATAAAATAAAAGTGCAGTTGTTCATTCTAAATTTTTTCATGAGGGAAAATAAATATGTAGATTTATGTATAAGTTTTTGGTTAGAGGACTTTTTGTCTTTCTTTCTGAGTAATATTTATGTAGCCTGGACTTCTTCAGAAGATGCTGCATAGTCATATTTACTCAGGACGTAAGTGTATAACCAGAGATTATGTAATTTGAGAGATAATTTTGGATAAAGTTTTAAACAGAAACTCCTTTTCCATTCAAAATGCTTTTCAATGATGCTTTTGCAACTTCCATCTCTGGATTAAATTAAAGGGGCTTCAAGAATGCTGGAACGATGGGAACGTGGAAAACTCAGTTTTATTTTTCTGTTTAAAGACACACAGCTTGAAATCTTTCACAGTCTTCTGAAGGAGGTGTAGATATCTTAATTTATAACCTCAGTTCCAGGCACTTCTAAATGACATTTAGAGCATTATGTATGTATAATGGGAGCATTCATGACTGTGAAAGCTTTAATTTTGTGGAGTCTCAGCAATTATAAAATTCTGCTAATCAAAGTGAGGCACTGAATCTCTTGGGGCACTTTGTGGATATTTATTGAGGTGGTTGCCGACATTGCGTTTCCCTTCTGTGGCAGTTAAATGGAGCAAATTTGGCTGTGCCTCCCTGCACCCCCATCACATCCCCGTTCTTCTGTCTGTTGGTGGCAGCTTCCAAAGCACCAACTTGTTCCATGTCGAATGCATGTTGGGCCCCATAATAAATCATCACTGAATGGCTGGTTCTGTACTTCTGTATTTAAAGCAGCCCTGAGCATTGATTAATGCGGCTTTTCACTCACTGAACAATTGCTGATGCGCATATGCACATGACAAGCTCTTCCAGTGCGAGAGATAGCTTTGTCCTGCACCCTGTATTTTCCCCCTCCCTATTCTCTTCACTTTAAATTATTCCCTTCCTGGGCTAGCTGAGCTCCCAGCTAATTGATTGCCAGGACTTCAGGTTGCCAGAATGGGGCCTGCACACTTGGGGGTGATGAGGGCCATGACAGGCCTCGCTGCTGGCTGGGGAGATTCCTGTGGCATATGGCTACAGCGGGCCATGGGGCTGCTTGGGGCTTGGGACCCCATTTCTATTTGATTTGTAATCTAAGGGCTCAGTCTTTCTGTGCGTCTTTCTTTCTGTATGTCTTTCTGTCATTGTGGATCATGAGCTTCAGTTTGCAGATGACAAAATGGCAAAGGCTTCTGACTTTTGCCAGTTCAGACTTGGAAGGGTGTGTAGATATTATGAATGGGGTTACGTGGATTCAGTACTTGTTTCACTTTTTGACAAGTTAGTGTTCCTCTCTCTCGTGGTTGTTTGCATACTTCTGCTTATTTAAAACAAATCTCTGTGCCAACCCATATGGCCTTTCCTTGCCCTTGGAGTGCACATCGGTTCATTGGCCTCAATTAACATTTTGAGCAATCTTGCAGAAATCAGCCAATTAATGGAGCTACGCCAGTGTAGAGCGGAATAGCACTGTTGCTCATTTAAAAAGCTTTCTGTGATTATTTTTTTGTTAGTTCTCCTTATATATAAAACTGTGTGTGTGTGTATATATATATATATATATACACCTATACATGCCAATAGTTTTAAAATAACTCCTTAATGAAGATAAAATGGTTGCTATGAACTAGTGATTATGTAGTGAAGTCAGTTACCCACTCTTATATCCTTCCTATTGCTAGTCCTTTGTGAAATAATTGTGTGAATACTGGAGAGAATGAATAAGGTAAAGGTATCTACTAAAAAAATCACATTAATTAGAAATGACTACAGTCTTAAATGTGATTTTTCTGTAAACAGTAAAACATATGCTTGTTTTTACTGTATGTTTACTTATTAAGTACTTTATGCTGTGTTTGTACATAGCTCAAATAGTGTTTATTTCTTCATTCTGATCAAAATTATAGGCAGAGAATATCCACTGTTGGAATTGGTAACTACAGTTAACAAATGTAGATAATAATTATAGATACTTTCTTCTTAGTGACTAATATATATATTATTGTATTGTATTTTATATATATAATCTCTACCTCAAGAAGAATTAGCAGTCATAGAATCATTGAGGTTGGAAAAGACCTGTAAGATCTTAAAGTCCAACAGTCAACACATCCCTACCAGCAACTCCCAGTATGACAGGGCTGCTGCTAGGGGAGAACAAAAGGAAATTAGTTGCTAGGCTCATGGAAGGCAGGTACAATCCTTAGTCCCTCTATTACACTATAAATCCTACTGTGTAAAACATAATTTTATTCCTGCTCCTGCTGAAGCTGACACAGTGCTACCCAAATAAATAATAGGTACATGTAGGAGCAGTTCCAATGATTTTTGAGAATGTCAGAAAAAAAGGAAAGAAAACAAAAAGAAAGATGGATCCATGTGTGTGGGCACATGCAATGAATGAGGTTTAAGACATCAGTATCATATGGCTGGAAGTAATTTTGGTAGAAAGGCATCTCCGGATGGTTTGCAGGAGCGCCAATGCATGGGAACTCAAGGCAGTCGAGCACTGTACAAAAAATATGATATATATTGTTATATGTAGTGAGAAATCAAGTTGCTGCATTTGCTTTAAGTTTACCTCTGTATATTTCAAAGTAACGGTCCAGTCCTTAGAGGTTCAGAGTTTATCTTAAAAGTGTAGGAATGATGAAAAATTAAGGTTTCTGCCCACTTTTATCTCCCATTGGATCATTTGAATCCATAGAGGTCTTTATTTCAAATGTACAAAACATGTAAGCATTTCATGTCCCAAACTGTTCCTTTCCTGTTGAAAACTCTGTTGTTTTTTGTTTGGTTGTTTTTTTTTTTTTTTTTTTTTTTTTTTTTTTTTTTGCTAAAGACATCTTTTCTTACTTCTTTTAAAATCTGATTAAATTCAAATAAAGGCCTTGAAGATGAGGGAAGTACACTCAAAAAAAAAAATGCTCATAATAATGCTACATAAAATACTTCAGAGGAGTCAAAACCAAAGGGACAGAGGGAAATGTTTTGATTTAAGTTTGCACATCCTTAGAAGTTAAACCATAAAACCACAATTAGCAAGGAATCTCCAGAAAATCTCTAGGAGGGTTGATGAGTATCAGTGCAGAACTGTGAGCTTGGTTATCCAAGGCAAAGAGGGAAGTGTGTGTGCTTTCAGTGTGCTCAGAAAGCACCATGCCCTTCCTGAGTAACAGGCAAGAAGAAGCCAGGGCAGGAATTAATGTGCTTCAGTGACACTTTGCACTAGGATTTTCCTGGGGCTCTGCCTTCCTCAGAGTTGGCACCCTGTAGACACTGCTGATTTCAGGGCAATGACATTACACTTGTTGGAGGCCAATCCATGCTGAAGGTGGATGCCTCTCCTGAGTCTGGCCTGGGCTGTCACATCTCCTCCTGCTGCACTCTGCCTCTGTAGGACTGGCGGCCTCCAGGGAGGCTGACAGAGTGTTCCTGATGGCTGAGAATTGCTCTGCAATGTGTTCACAGGTAGATGGGTTACGTGGGCCAAACCCTGCACATGGGGATACCCAGCATGTCTCTCGCTGACTTCATTAAACTTCTTGATCTTACTGAGCACCATAGGGTCTGTGTCCCAGGTGTCCCTGAACAGCTGTCCCTGCACATGGTACCAGGCACAAAAAAGGGGTCAGCAGGACACGGTACACAGCCACCGGTAGAGGATGTCCCTTTCAGCAATATCAAGATCTTCACCAGATCCCAAAGTTTTCATAGCTTCAGTGATGTACTTTAGCTCTTTAATTTTTGGTTATTGCAAATTCTTCTAGCATTAATCTGAATGTGTGTATACATATGTATTATAAACAAACAATCAAAAAAGCAGCAGCTGTCCCTCTATTCATTTTGTCCCCAAAACCAGAAATCTGCAATGATCACCTGTTTGAATATACATTAAAATAAAAAATCTTTTCATTTGTTTGCTGAAGTTTCTCAGGATATGTTTGTTTTTTTTTTTTACTGCAAACAGTGCACATTAAAAAAGTGAGTTTTAATATAGTTTGTAACTCTAAACTGTGATTCCTTTTGCCTTTTCCAGTTGTCACTACTGATTTGCTCCGTTTGTGATATATTTTTTTTCTTTTGGAAAACTGCATACTTACAGGGCTGCATGTCTTTCCCCTTTACGTTTTTGTTTGTGATGCGTTGGCTGTCTGAATCTTCTTCAAGCTAGAGAAAAGAAAAAAGCTCAGACGTACCACTGTTTGATTGATGTTTCCATTATAAAAATTCATCTTTTGTATTTATCAAAATGTTAACGTTCTGATTATATTTTAATGTGAATTTGACACGATGGAATGCAATAGTAATGAACTCTTGAATACCCTATGGCTTTGCCTGAACTTGTATCCGGTTTCAAACTGTATCTCCTGTTTCATACTTGTAAGTGCACTTTGATGCAAGAGGCAACAATATGCAAAATGGACTTTGTCTTCAAAGGTTGGTTTTGCTACTCAGCTCTCCTGTATTTCAGTATTTTGCATTCTGTATCATTTGAAGTTAACAATACAGAGAATGTAAATGCTCTTCCAAAAAATGTTTTGAGGAGAAAAAACAATGAGTAATTTTTCCTTTAATGAGACTGTCTTTTTTGAACGTGATAAGCTCATGACACTTCCTAAAGTAGTATTTAGAACTGAAATCTAAGTTTGTGTGAGAAGGGATGATAGCAGATTTCAAAACAGATCCACTGTAGTATTCCTTTACTTTCACTTCAGAAGAGAAAGAAGAAACTGACTTGGAATATCTTAATCCTTGTTCCATCATTTGTCATCTGAACCACAGTTACTCCATCTTCCAACGAGTCCTCTTAGCTGCTGTCTTCTTGATCGAAAATTTTACAGAATATGAGATTCAACTTCATTTGAATAAACTTTGCCTACATATTCCAAAGAAGTCTTTGCAAAGACTGATTATGTTGATGTTAAGAAATACTGGAGTAGAACAGAAATAGTTATCAAATATGAAAGGCTTTGTGGTAAGGTCACAATATCTCCTTTTGCTTTAAATTATCTTTAGTTCAGAAGCTTGGCTTGAATGATTTTAGGTCCTCTCCAAGAGTCTGTCTTCTGTCTTAGGTTCATCTGAAGGGAGTTCGCTTCACATGCTGCAGGTCTGCTACTTGTTGAAAATGGAAGGACAGTAAGTGAATATGTTTGGGAGTTCTTTGAAAAGTAGACTTATCTAAATGTAAACAGTGATGTATGCATTTGTTCTGAGGCATAGTAGGCAGCGGCCTCACATAACTCAGAGTCCTGTATCTGTGGAATGTGACATAGACAAGAAAATCCATGCTTAGTATGAAAAATAAAGAATTAAGTGTTCTTGAATTTCATCTATTCCTAGATTACTTGTTTCTTTGTTTAATGCATCCTCTTTCCTACTAAACCCCTCACCTGATATCGTATAAGGGAAGACATATATTACAAGGCAGACTGGTAGAAAGATATTCCTGTCTGCTTTATCATATACCTTCACTTCTGCTGTGATTTTGTTACAATAAGGAAAAACGGCAGGGCCTTGAGGAAATCCATTTATCCAACATATTTCTATTTTCTTCTGTGTGAGCTCATACTGGAGTCTTGCAAAATATTCAGGGAAATTCCCTTTCATGTGAATATTCTTGTAAGCTGCCTATGTATCACAACACAAGCTTGTTTTGGCATTGTGTCAATAAGATAGATTGTTTCACTGGGCTCAGAAAGGGACTGTTGATAAAGGAATCCCAAGGCTGTGTCCAAAACTGGATTTTCTTTGAATTAGTACATTATAGTACCTTCTTGAGCTCCATATAATCATCTCTTTCTGTTTGCCTGTGTTCATCAATTTGCATTCATTGAAGGATTTAGAAAATTGGATAAGATGCAAAGTTAAAGCTTAAGCTGTTGGTTAACCGTGGAAGAATTTCATAAACAACAACAAATGTAGATACAGTGGTAGTTATTGGCTGAAACTAAAAATAAATAAATAAAGGGTAATTTTACTCCATTGCTGATATCTGCACCCAGCCATAAGCTTCATGCCTCTCCTAATTAACTTCATGCTGCTGAGCAGATTGAGAATGGCTCTAGTCAGTGCTAAAAATGCCTGGAAACATGCTGTTTTACAGCCGTATGCAAAGTTGCTGAATTTTTTTAAATCACTGCCAAAAGCCACAAGACATAGATGCATATGTTTCATGCTAATCACAAAATAATAAGGTAATTGATATTCAACAATTTAAAACAACAAACAGAGCTCATGCTATAAATCTAGCTGGCTGGTTTTAATTAATACTAGTGCCCACAGTTTGAGTGGAACTAGAGAGGAAGTGGCAGGAACTTGTTTTTTTCCCAAAATGTTGATAAGGCATTTTAGTAGCTCTGTATGTCTCCGGCAAGACAATTGTCGTCTTTCTTCTGTTGACTGCTATAAGTCTGAGAGGCAAAGGCAAGATTGAAGGAAGGTTAAAACTCTGGAAAGGTCTGGAAAGATTTGTGTTTCTTTGTTTCTGCTTAGTGATTGCTTCTTAAGGACCTTACTTCAGAATTTGTCCAGATGATGATGATTTAAAACTAATTATACCTGTCCTAAGGGAATATCTATGTGGCACCTCTGTTCTTCTGTATTGTGAATAAACTGACAGTAGAAGTAGTTGTTTTGTTGATGGGAAAAAAAAAGAAAAAAGAAAATATCATTTTCTAGAAGGGAACAGAAAAGGTTCTGACTTTGACAGAATAGAAATAGTTAGTATTCAGAAATGTCTGTTGAGCTAAGGGGGACTTTATGGAGGGTTTTTAGTTGTTTTAATTCTCCAGTACGCAGTATTCTAGCATGAGATGTCAGAGATTGTATACAACTTGGAGGGCGCATCTTCAATTAAAACTTATATTTTAATAGAATTGTAGAATGGCTTTGGTTGGAAGGGACTTAAAGATTATTGAGCTCCAACAGTTCTGCCGTGGGCTGGGTTGTCAGTTATTCAGTTTTAACTTCTAGGTACTAGATAGTAACATTTAGGGAAAAAAAAAAAAAAAGAAAAAAAAAGAAACAGTATATGTAATTCCTTTCGCTTTTCTGGAAGGCCACTGGGAACATTCTGCTGTGTGAAGCATTATACCACTTTCATTGTTAGCTCAGCTGGGTTAATTTGGTTTTACCTTTTGTCTGTGGATATTTTTCTATATGATGAGGAGCCTTTATCTTGTCTCCATATTCCACCTGTCCTTCCCTATAGTAGTGATTACCTCATAAAACTAAAAATTCTATTATATGATCTTAGCATAAAGATTGTCGCAAAGGCCTGAAAGAAAGGTTTTACTAACTACTTCCAAGAAAATGCTTTTTCCTTGGAATAACAGTCATGATAATGTTTTTTAAAAGCTATATTCAAGAAGGAGCTTGGGTAATTTTTCTCCTAGAAATGCTTAGGAAATTGAGACTTTGCTCAGTTGACCAGATTAAGTAGTTATTATCAGAAAGAAAAGGCTTAAGGGCATGAGCATGGAAAGTACATTTTCTCAGCACTTGTGTTTTGACATCCTGCATGTGATAATCAAGAAAAAAAATCCTCCTTTTTAGTTATCCTTTCTAATTAAAATGTATTTTTTTTAAAATTACATGGTTTCTGAGGCAACTACCAGAAAATTATTTTTGTGCCCGTTCTGTCTCTCCCATTAAACTGAGAATGATGTATTATTTTGCTTAGTTTTGATGTATTGTTCTGGAGAAACAAGAACTTTTCTGACAAAAGTTACTGACTGAATTGAAAAATCTCAGCCTGTTCTTTTTCTTCTATCCTGATGAAATGTCTTCATTGGTTCCATATTGGTACAAACAATTTCCAAAAGGAAATAACTACAAGGGATAGATATTTCAGTGGCTACTGAATATGTGAGTCCAGATACAAACACTTTCATATCCTCAGTTTCTGGCTTCCAGAAGCTGTGCTCTCTATGTTGGGAAAGCAATCATTCTGCTAGAGGTGTAGCATAAGGATCTTTATCTCACTACTAGTGGGGTCTGAGTCCAGGCAGTGTTGACCTTTAGCCTAGTCCTCCAAGGAAGTTTTTGTATTCCAATGATTTAGAAGTAGAGATGAGCTGAAGAAGCTGATTTCGAAACAACAAAGAGAATTATAATATGTGGCATTTTTTAAATATTCAAGAGAGTTCAAAAAGGCGTATGAAGTGTACAGCCTGGAGTCAAACTGAAGTAGCTTTACACCATCCTTGAGTCTTTCAGATTCTCTGTTGCCTCAGGCTCTGGTTCGTTACTTAGATGGCCTGTTGGGTCCATTTTTGCAAAGATGCAGAAGCCTCAGGAACTTTCGTGTAGAATTGCCAGCTAGTGAAGTAAACATATAGCTTTTTTTCTTCCTTTTTCTTTTTCTTTTCTTTTTTTTTTTTTTTTAAGACAATTTAAATGTGGTACTTAGAAACCTGCTTAAAAGAAAATGTGGTACATTATTAATACTAAAGACCTGATGACTTACTAGAGATGAACATTGGGGAGATGTGGGCTGAAATTCTCCCATGCTTCTGTTGTTGGCCGTGAGTTTAATTTCCTATGACTATTTCTTGTAAATGGTTGATAAATTAAGTCTAACTCCATCCCTTATAAATTGACCCTTGAGAGAGGGGAAGGAGAAGTCTGCAATGCATTACTTCTGTGTTCTTTGTTCAAATCTGTGACCATGGTAAATAATTCAACTCCAGTGTTTACCATTCTGTAGTGAAGTTCTTGTGTCTGTACCTTCTGAGGATTTGTCTGTCAGTAACAGAACAAAACAGGCCTTGTTTACTGTTTCTGCTACTTCTACAGGGCTTGCATACCTGCAGTCGACGTTGCCACTAGACCCTGCCAAGGCCCATAGTGGCAAAGTCATGAGTGCAGGGTTCTTAACAAACAACAGTTGTGGAGAAAATGAAATCTAGTGTATTATTCCAAGTGCAAATAGTTCATTTGTCTGTCTCGGGAGCTTTGTTAATGCTATGTTTCTGAGAACATAATAGTAATACGAAGTTGTAAAAAAAATAAACAGGAAACCTAGATTGGCAGACTGTAATAATTAAGTTCAGTTAGGATGGGTGTAAAAATAGAAGTGAAAAGTATGCTTGGCAGAGTGAGGGAAGAGAAACAGTTAGTTTCCAGCCCACTTCTAGGTTATTTTTTCTGTAGAAAGTTAAAAATAAAGTTAAGCTAAAAATAACGAATTTCAACAGGTTTGTAAGTCTTCTACTGGTTTGAATCAGTGGATGTTTCAAAGCCAGTTAAGTTTTATATATACATGCACACACATATAAATATATGAAAAGTATATATATATTCCAGAATGTTCTGGCTATAAGTAATAATATTTTATTTATCAGTAAACATTACTATGTTTTTGTATCTGAACCACTGATGATTGAGATTTGACTTCAAGTTATGTTGCAGACAGAACTTTGTTTTCCATTTCCTCCCAAATGTAAGCTTTCCCACAGAGGCTTTTACTCAGCCATTCTAATTGTTTTGTTGTTGTTGTTGCTTTTTGTTTATTTGTTTGCTTGAATATATAAATGTCCACAGGAAAGCTAAAGTTCAAGTCGAGGCTGGACCAAAAATAAAAAAGGCTGAAAAATTTCTGGAAGAGAAAATACTGCGGAAGTCTGATGCTTCAGTGCTTAATATTGTACAAATACATACTTTGCATAGGAACTATGTTACCTGGGTGTAGTACAAATTCATGTATTATGCATATAGATTCATGTATGCATAAAGAAAATGAACAGTTGAGTACAGAACACCCCACCCAAAGCAGACAAAATTATTCTGTGTTGCTTAACTTACAATTTAGCACTTGAATACTTCTACTGATCAGGAGAGTAGGAGATAATGCTTCTGGAAAGCAGTCCTTTCTCAGATGCTGTACCTACAATTTAAAAGATCAGTTTGGAGATTCCTTGAAAGTTGCATTCTTTCTGAGTGTTTGCTATTAAACATGTAGAGTTTCTAGTCCCTTCTTGTTATTTCTCTCCTGTGTTGCTGACTTGGGCTACTCAACTAAAAACACCTTTCAAAAAAATAAGTGTTTGAAAAAGTTTAAAAGCAAACCCAATAAAAAACCCAAAACTTTTCTCTGATGACTTTTTTAAGCTGTTAGAATTTTTTGTGCGTGTGATGCAGATAAACTTTTTTTATTTTAACTTTATTTAATTTTTATTTTAATGTTAAAAATTTTAACATATACATTATTGTAGGTGAATGATCAAGAGGGAAGCAGCATGGCAAGTACCCAGTTCTAGGTACTTCTTTGACTCACAAGGCAAGCAGGGAAAAATTTTAATGTGGTGCCACCTTGGCTTTGTAGCCTTGAGTTGGCTTTCAGAACAGTGAGGAAAGCTTCACTACACCAGTAAAGAATGAGATGCTTCTTCTAGGTGAGGTACTGAAAAGGGAGATAAAGTTGTTCTACCTTTGTTAGTTTATTTTTCATGGTCATAAAAAAGTAAAAATAAAAGAAATTTTCTAAGAATAGCAGTCATTTTGATGACAAAATTATCTTCCTTTTATTTTTCTAATTTTTTGGGAAAAAAACAAAACAAAAACAGAAGAAAACAAAAAAACCTTCTTTAACTTACACTTTATTAGATTTTATTGCCCTCACTGTCAAGCTCTGTGCCCTTGGCTTTAAATGTATGTATACAATGTTGGTAACAATTTTCTCTGTGTAAACATTTAAAGAGCAAATAGCAGTGTGTTGCGAAGAGTAAGTGGACTTTCTGAGGTGAATACCCTATAGGTAATGTGGACTTGAAAGAGCATTCCAGCAGAGTGCTGGCTTTTCCATGGCCGTCTCTAGTGCTCAGTTGTCCTTAGCTTTGCTAAGGCCGTCAGTTTCACTGTGCCATCAGTATTTCCTTCAAACTATTGGAGAAGCAAATAAACCTTGCCTCTACTGGGATTAATTTAGTTCAGCCTGAAGCAGCAAATCTCTTCTGGCAACCATTCATAAACTGAGTAAGCAGCATCCTTGCATCTGTTGGCAATGCGAGCTTGTTGAAGAAGTCAGTGTTTGAGAAGGCACTAAAGTGTAAAGGCTGGGAGTCTGAGTATGAGTCTTTAACAAGTGAGAGCTATGATTTTGAACATGTTGCAACTACTATTCACATCACTGAATGTAGACATAGTATTTGTCTTCTCTTCCTTCAGTATTTATGTAGCTCAGCTGGAAGACCAAAAATCATTACGCTGTGAGAAATTTGTTCATTCTAGTTTGACCAGTAACTGAATATTTTCTTGATTAAAGTTATAGTTTCAATTTTAATGAATTACTGAAACTTTAATCAAGGCATATCATTTCAGTAAATTTAGTAGAGCCCTTATTTTTCAGAGATACTTTACAACCTGGCTTAAGTAGTAAAAGAAATTGTTTAGGGATTTTTTTTTTTTTTTTTTTTTTATAGCTGGATGGACATCTATACTTACCAACTCACTTTAAAACTTTATTCCATATAATCAGGCTTTGGTCCTCCACAGCAGTTCTAGACGACTAAGAATGGGAAAACAGTGAAAAGCAATTACATTCAGTGCTAAAATCACATTGAATAACTCAGTGTTTACTGACTTCAGACATTTCCTCCTCTGGTTTAATTACAGTACTTCAGTGATCATCTTTATTACTAAACAGTGTCTTTGAAAGGTATTTGGACTTTACCTGAGCACGCAAATGATCCTGTCTTGGGAATGTCACCGCAGAGCTCTGGAGGCCAAAAGTTCCCTTTCCTGCTGACTTATCTTGCAAAACTTTGGTATATTACTTTTACTATTTGTATGGCATTCTCCTAGCTATACTACTGGGATGACAGTAGGCATTACATTTAGTATTTCCATAGTCTGGAAATATGTATTGCTTCTGAAGAAGGATTCTAGCTTAGCTTCAAACTGGGAAATGCTCTCAGAAAACAAATCTTTAAGTCTGTGATTCATAAGATGTACAGGTGTATTCAGTCAAGAAACAGTCTAGTTTCATGATTGTGATTCATGACCAGTATCACATTTTGATTTTTTTTTGTCAGAGTGAACTAACAGCAGCTGTTACAGAAAAGGTTAAGGAAAAAAGAAAAAAAAAAGAAAAAAAAGGAAAAAAAAAAAAGAAAAAATGTATTGAATAAGTTAAATAAATAAAGCCCATCTGTTCGTAACTATTTGGTGAGCCAAAAAGAAATATATTGCATACATTTCTCTGAGTGAGTTCTAGCTCTAAAATTTCCTGTCAATTTGTTTAATATAACATAAGCTGTTGAAACTTGTCAGAATTAGTGTTCAAAATACAAAGATCTGATTTTCCTTTAAGGGTTTTGGTTGCATGTTGTTACTAGCATTCATTAATTATCCTGAGATTAAGAAAAATGATGTTGCAAACAGAAACAGTTTTAAATTGATGGTGAAGCCTGTTAGTTAGTGACTGTGTTTTAATAGAAGGTAGCTTTGTACATTTATCACTTCTATTTCTAAAATTATTTGGTTCCAAATGGATCTTGGGATTTTTGTATAGTCAAATTCTTTTTATATATTCAGTACAGCTTTTACTTATGTTTATACCTCATTTATTTTGTTTAAGAACTACTTATGTGCTTTTATCATTTAGTTTTCTATTGTTGGTGCCAAATCCTGAAAAATTGGTCCCCGTAGTGTGCTGCAACCATTAAATACTGGTCTGTTGCAGAATATCATTTGAACGTATTAAAATGTGATTCATCTAGTGCCAAGTTTATTCGCAAGCTTTGTGCTGGGCCAAGCATTATACATCAAGGAAAGAAAAAAAAAAAAAGACACAAGCTCCTGTGGGTAGAGTTGGACAACTAAATTCTGTGAGGTTTGTCTGCACCGGATCCGACAGGGTGCTGCTGTCCTTTTTGTGTTCTTCACTTATGGCTTTTTGAGAGTGGCCAAGGGAGCGGACACTTGAACATGTGAGCTAACAGAACTTATGTGGTTCTAATCCCCTAATTAGACTATCTTGTACAGATGGTATTTAGATTCTTTTCTGTGTGTCAAGAAAGCATGTGGTAACAATATTCATGAATTTTTATAAGATCAAACATGCTACTTAGGTTTTGCTTGCATATTTCTTAACCTTGTATTTGGGCCAGACCACTGGGTGGAAACAAATGTGAAATTGAACCTAAGTACACAGTGAAATTCTTACCAAATCACTTTACAGCATGCAATAAATAAGTAAAGGCATTGCACTACACTAGTGGTATTTGCGACAAAGCAACAGTCTTTCTTCATTATCTTGGTCATTGACCCCAAAAGTAAAATTCAGTGAAGTTTGCTTTATTGCACTCATTCCAATGTTATATCCAACAGTATTTTATAATGGAACTATGCTTAATTTTTTTTTTTTAAGTAATAAACACTGACAAAGAGATTCTGAATTGTCAAATTTAACATATATAGTAGGTTAATTTTCTACAGAATGATTTAAGCAATTTTAGTCATTGTGTTAAGTAATGTGGTGTCAGAGAGAGATGCGTTATTGCATTATTGAAAAACACTTGCACTGGAAATTCATTAGAAGATTTTTATTTATTTATTTTTTTAGTAGCTATCACTAATGAGAAAAATTGTGTACTGCCAAAATATCTCACAGTGACGGTGTCCTGCATTTCCTTTTGCATCACCATGGAACCAACAAATAAAACATAAGTAAAACCTCATAAAAGCTGAGACTTCATAGAATCGTAGAATGGCTTGGGTTGGAAGGGACCTCAAGGATCATCAAGCTCCAACTCCCCTGCCATGTGCAGGGCCACCAACCTCTATATCTCGTATTAAACCAGGCTGCTCAGGGCCCCATCCAACCAACAGATGGGTTGCTGTGTTTAAATCTTATACTGAACTTGCTGATTACAGTGACAGTTTCACATTCTGTCTGGCCTACGCAATGGTGCAGTTAGAATCAATTTGCAGCGTTTAAATTGTCCGAGGTAGATGTGCCATCCCTGCATAACTGAAAATGAATATTTCTGGTGATTTGATGAAAACCTGTATTTTCCACTTTTTGTTTGTTTGTTTGTTGTTTTTTACTGTTACTGAACTTCTTTGAAGTGTTGAAGAAATTCTTATAAGAACTTTAAGAGAAAGGCAGCAGGCATTCAAGTACATTTAGAGTGCAGAAAAAAGAAGATAGAGTTAAAAGAAAAAAAGTAGTTAAGGAGAGGTAAAGAAAAGTTAATAAATAACTCTTATAACCAAATTTTATGAATCTCATACTAACAGAATTTGCAAGCATTATTCAAATCCTTGTATTTTAGATATTATGCTGAATATAATAGAAAGTTAAAAGACTTGGGAGGGGTGCCATGAGAATAGGTAATACAGCTACATGGATTGAAGTTCAAATTTCAAGTCTTGGTATGTGTGGTGTCCCACAGTTCAAAATGTTGAGTTTTGTTTCCAGTTTCCTGCCCCTCCAAGAGGAGAAGGAAAAGACTAAAAAATGTTTTGTGTTGAAAATTATAAATTGTTTTAAGTAATTCCTCTATTCTCTCCGTACATGAGACTTATTTACAGATTTTTATATTCACTTTGATGTGTTTAGCATCTAGCATATCTAGAAAAGTTGATAGGAAGCTGAGTTAAACATGCAAAACTTGTCATTTCATGTATTATTTTAGAACATTTAAGAAAATGTCATCTTATGTGCCTCTTGAGCAGAGATGGGGTGCACCATGTTTAGTATGGATATTTAAAATATAGCTGTTGTGACTATTTTATATTGTAAAAAAGGTTATAATTCTCATTTGGTAACTGTGGGCATGGCTGGTTTTTGCTAGCTCTCTGAATGTTACCATAGTCTTTTTCAGGTACTGTGTATAGTAAGAATTGCTTAGAATTTATCTTCAAAACTAACTTGTCTGCCAGGCAGATGAGAACAGGCAGGGTTTGAAAGCTCTATGTTCTTTATGAGTGAACATATCAGGGTCATATTTGTCAGCTACCTGAAGGGTTGTCCTGGGAAAAAGTGCCAACAGGAAACATGAATGACAGCTGTTCAAGAGGAATCATAAGATACGTCTCTTGAATTAATCTCATACCAGTCCTGATAAATGTCTGATATGTTTTTAAAGACCTGCAATGTTGGAGGTTCCACTGTTGCAGGTGTTGTCCTTATCTTGTTTCTCGAATGGCCATGCATGCCAGTGTTGATTACTACTGAAACAGGTAATGAAGGACTACTCTCTCACTTATGACCACTCCATATCCTTTCCAAATTTTCTTCTTGTTCAATATACTAGTACTAAAAGTACTCCAGACTAAACGGAGTTCTTAAAAACGAGTTCTTTATATATGGAATTGTACTTAGCTCACTTTTAGGAGGCAAGCAGGTGTTTTCAAACAGTACGGATGACAAAGTAGCAAAGTTTCCTCTACGAGAAAAATCATGGGGCTATGTCACAGTCATAGAATCACTCACTGCAGGGGCAAATAGCTGTTTTGTTTGCCAGGTGCATTACACAAAGATGAATTAATTCATTTGCATTTAGTCACAGTGGGCAAGAGGAAGATCTCTTCATTGTGTTTGGGGATCAGATTTTGCTGATTCAGAAGCTTGTTGGCAAGGCTCCTGCTATTGAGGTGTCTAATTTTTATTCTCAGGAAGGAACTATCGGGATTGGATAGAACTGTGAAAGGAATGTTGAAACTGATTAACTTTTTAAGCAATTGTTGAGAGATCCCAGTGGTATTGAAAAGTTTATGTAGCAGCCTGGGAAAAAAAGGGAGGCCTGGTCTGAGCGTACTACTGCAGACAGGGCTTCAGTTGATGGACAAAGGAATATGGACAACTCAGAAATAAGATCTAACAGTGTAGCTAGCCCATCTATTGCTCTTTTGGAGGAAAAGAGACAGCAAAATCTGATATCTCCACAGGGAGATAATAGTGCAAGCAAAAAATAAATCCTTCTGAAAGTCACACAGTTACCTTAGTTCTCTTGAAAAGGTGAATAAAATAAATCAAATGTGAGAATAACATCTCTTTATCAGGCAGTTTTTCTTTTGTAAAGGAAGAAGAACATTCAGAGTGACAAAAATGAGAAGGGAGATTTTTTTTTAATTGACTGATAGTTTAATGCAATTGTTCTAGAAGTAATGTAATGACTGAAGAGTTTTTGCAAGTAGGGGAATGGATACTTTTCCTTAGATCTACGTTCTTTTTCCTCCAGCACTGAAAGATTTAATGGGAAAGTTGAAATTTCAAAGTGAAATTAGATGCTTAAATTAGAAAATTATCTACATCAAAAGGAAACCACATTGGCTGTTGTACGGTGTAAAGTAGCAAGAAACAAAATATATTTTTAGCCCTTTGAAATACCTAGAAACAACCTGGTGTTAAAAAGCAGAGTTTGAAAAGTGTATAATATTAGCAGAAATATCTTTTTTTTTTTTTTTTGGTGAGAAAACTAAATCTGTTTTTAAATGTGAGAATCAATTTTTCTAATAATAATTCTAACATACTTTCAGTATGCCTGATATTGAAAATGTTTGAGATGCAGTACCAGAAGATGGGACAATTCAAGAATTGGACAGGGCAAGTTTTATGAAACCAGTAATTAGGGCAGACTTTAATGAGAAGCACCACATGTCTTGGGATTATATCATGTAAAGAGGTGAAGTTACGTACAAATCTTCCTCTGCTCTACAGCAGTGACAGCATTAAAAATGTGAGGTTTTATGTTCTAGGCAGAGAAGCAAACCCCAAAGGACCTGCCTGTCTTTAAATTAGTCTGTGGTTTATGGTAATGATCCATTATTATGAATTTGTTTCTCTCTAAGCTGCTGGCTAGAATCACCCTTACAAAGGGAGGACCCAAGATGCCTGCTTTAGTGATGGGGTTTAAGATTGTTTTCCTCAGCATTTCTGTTACCTAATGACAGAGAACTTTCTGCTGTACATGCTGACTTAAAGCTTTTTTATTCAGCACGATGGCTTTTCTGCATCCTACTCTGAATATGTTACTCCACTATCAGCAGTCTGATTAAAACTGCTGCATTTTGGTATTAAGAAAAAGAGATTAAACCAGCATTGCAAAGGCCAGACACCCCATAATCCTTGCCATTGGGATTTTCTTTCAATAGTGAATATGACAGTGGGACTATCAAATGGAACTGAGAGGAAAAGGGGCTGTGTAAGGTCATTTATGTTCTATTTGGAAATTGGTTTATTTGTATATTATTTTCATTTAGCAGCTGAATACTTGATCATATTTCCCTCCCTCCTTTTAACAGTAGTATATTTTAAGGGAATGAAATACCATTCTGTCATTAGTTGACATTTTTCTTTTCTTAATCTTAACTTTAAAATACAATCTTCTGACAGTCTTGTATGGTGGTATGAATCTACAAATATTTGTATTAGGACTTTATCCATTAAAAAGGAGAAAATAGTTTTCAATTTTGTGTTAGGTGAAGCTAGTGGTCCAGCACTAGAATGATGAGCAGAAGGTCCTGCAGTTAAGAATAGCAGAAATAACAAATATGAGCAATTATCTTAGTAGTTAAAAGTGACTGCAAATAAGAATGTGTATGAAGATCTCAGAAGATGACTGATCTCTGGTGAGACTCAGCTTAAAAATATTGTATGGTTTCTGTTAAGTTGTTAAGGAAGTGTTTGTGCCATTATTGAAAGTGTATGTGAGATCTCAACTGCAATACTGCATACAATTTTTATCTCATGTGAAACATGAATTGAGACTACAAGTGATGCTAGGAAGAGCTGCAAGAATGGCGACAAGAATAATTAATCGTGGTTGTAAGAAGAGGCTGTAAGAGCATCTTAGCTTAGTGAAATTGAGAAGTAAAAAATCTATACTGTGAGTAGTGTGAAAGAGAAAGCTCTCCATGGAAGATTGGATTTTAGCAAGAACATATGAATAGAAAATTTCTGTGAATAAAATCTGACTAAAATTATAAGAAGAGGTTTTTAAATATTAGAAATGTGAGGTTTTGACGTGGCTTTTTGGTTGGAGTACTGGGACAAAAGTGAAACTTTTTAATACAGATCCAGTAGATTTATTAGAAGGATTATATGCTTGGTACTGAAACTAAGGACTAGCCTTATTAATCCAGAACACCCATACTAATCACTTGTTGTTATGAAGTATGTGATCAAAAGGATAAATCTTTGAATGGAATTTATCAAGAAACATATTTCAAGAACAGATTTTATTTATTTTTTTTAATGTACCCAATTTTACTTGCATTTGATTAAAATTTCTGCAGTGTAAGACAAAACCCTGTATCCTGATATTGGGATGGTTGGTGTTTTTCACTTCAAGTGACTGTCATGTACTGGAAAGTGTATGACTCTGTTGCCTTGTAACATGTTGTTAACTATTATTTCTAGTATATATTTTGTTCCCAGCTTGGTCTGAACAAGCATAATTACAGGTAATGGAAGACAGCTGTGATGTACCAAACATACTTTTTTCCCTTTTATCTTTTGTTTGAATGGATAATGTCACTGACTGTCCTGTCCCTGACTGTGAAATCTGTACTTAAAGTTGTAATTCAAATTGTATTGAAAATCTCTTTTATTCACTTACAAATTTCTTGCTAGGAGCTGAAGCCTGATATTCTTTTTTCTTTTTCTTCTGATTCTTTTGACAAGATTGATTTATAAAAGGTTATATTTACATGCACATGCATATATAATACATCTTAAATATATATGTACATATATGTCTCATAATAGAGTATTTTAAAAGCTTGGAGAAGCATGCGTCAAGGACCCCAAATACCCAAGTCACTTTACAATTTTTTTACAATATAGATATTTCACTATGAAAATAGAGCAACTTCTGTGGCACTGTTGTAGTTTTTACAGGCCTATTTTGCTGAGTAGCTCTCAAATTCTTCTTTGGAAGTTGTCAGTTAAACAATTCTAGCCATTATTTTTCATATATTCATCAGATAATTGTTGAACGATTAGTTTCTGCTGTTCGTGTACTAATCTACAGTGTATGTCCAATCTGTCTTTGGTGCCCATCTTTAAAAAAAATCAAAAAAGAAAAAAGTATTTCAGAGACCATACATTTATTTTGTTTCATCCTAATGGAATTTTGGATAACTGTTTGAGTAACCTGGTCACCTCAGTCAGGAAGTTGTCACCTCTGTCAAATGAAGTGCAAGACGAATTCTTCGTGCATTCATGGAACTTGTACTAAAACCGTCTTATGTGCAGAGCAATCTTATAGATTCCAGGTTTTTAATTTTCTGTGTTCTTGTAAAAAGAAATCAAAATAGTTTTATTACTTTCTTACTAAACTTTAAAAGTTTAAATTTTAGAAGTCTAAACTTTAAATTTAACATGGATTTTTCACAGTTATGCCCTATGCCCTTCTATATTGTAAACGCACCTGAGTCTTATCTAATAGGTTAACTAAGTTCATAGGCAAAGTAAATAGGCTCTCTGATGGGAGAAGATTTGCTAAACTGGATACAGCACAAAACATACACATTGTAGACATGAAAACTTAGAAGTAATGTATTAGTAAAATTTGAGTTGTCCCTAACTATCTCTGAATATTAAGCATAACTGATGTACTTTAATGTGGTTGCCTAGGTATTTGGAGTTTTTTTAATCACCATTTATATAGTTTAGTTTAAAAGGCTTCTCCTCCGAGTCATTTGGTCTTTTTTCTTGAGAGGAGCTTTAATGGTTTTGCCTGTGAATGTACACATATGTCCTCTGCTAAATCTTCTGTCTTTTGAAATGTGTCTGCAGCCAGTTGGATGCTGGTTGCTTTCTTCAAGGCTGTATTTTCTAGCTGAAGGAGTGTCAGATTTAAACTAGTCATTCCAAGTCTTCTGAAACTTTCAGCTAGTACACAGCTAGCAAAGTAGTAAAAATTTATTCCATATGCAAGTATTCCTGGCTGTTCCCTCTGAAATGGAGGAAGTCCGCAGTGAAATTCACATTTGCACTCAGCTATTCATATCTTAAAAGCAGGTTCAGTTGCAGTTATTATCTTGTCATTCAAAGCAGATGGCAACTTTTTTTTTTTTTTTTTGCAATGAAAAGTGCATGTTTAAAGAGAAATAGTTTTTGTTTAGCTGTTTAGAGTGGTACAACTTGCATACTCAGAAAGCTTGATCTGCATCAATTTTTGTTCGCTTTATGGGCTACTTTCCAAAATTTCAGCTACAGCTTTGGTTTAAGTGTAAGGAAGCTGTTACCTTATCTGACGACTCAAACTGGTAATGATAAATTGCTTCAGTTGATGGTGAGACTGTCCAATTCCCAGAAAAGAAATGTAACCTTGTTTTCTCCTCGTGTGTATTTAAACATTTCATCTGAGAAGTGCCACTGACTCCACTGTTTTATTGACTGTGGCTCTTTGCACGGTTCATCTGGCAAAACTAAAGCTTCAGCAGCAGAGATGAGTGGCTGGGGATGCATCTCAGCAGAGAACTTTCTTCACATATCTGCCCCTGATTATCATTCTGAATATGTAATTCCACTAAATGTTTTCCAAACTATAATTGGGCATTTAAAATCCAATTGTTTAGTTCACATTAAGCCATTAAATCTCTTCTCTTATCTCTGATTCAACTCCATTGGCTTGTCCTTACTTGTTGATTTGCTGCTCTGAGATGGCCTCAGTTTCTCTCGCCTGTATCCTCATGTTTTTTTTAGGTTAAAGACTATCTTGTATGAAAGCAGCTGGTAGTAACTGTTTCTGAAGAGAAACAGCTTCTGTTTCTTGTTATTTAGTGAAGTGTTCCCAGGACTTGGTAGTGCGCCTGGTTGACGCACAGCTACCAGCAAGTGTATGCCATGTAGAGATGAAGTCCTAAAAAAAAAAAAAAACAAAAAAAAAAAAACAAATCTTATTGGGCACTTATAGAAACAAATAGACTTAAGTGTCGTTTCTTAAATGGAGTAATTTTTTTTATTATTATTTCTTTTTTTTTTTCATAATAACGGTGGAGTATATGTCTAGGAATTAGCAAATGCCACAAAAGAGGTGTTTATTTTAGTCAGGTACTAAATGACTGAGGATAGTTGGCGTGTTGCACTGAAATTCTTGTGAGCTCGTTTCTTGAGAACAACCCAGAAAGAAGCACACAGAGGTTGAGAGGATCACTGATGGATGAAGCCAGTGAGAACTGAACAGTTAATGAGAGAGCAAAAAGGAAATAAAGTATCATCACAGAGTTGATGCCTTTTGAAGTAGCATAGTAATAGGTTCAAGCCAACCTAAAAAAGCAGCTAACTTTGTTCTGTCATGAACATGTGAAGAAAGAAAAGCCGGAGCTGAAGCCAGTGCCGTCAACTGTGTTACAAAACAGTGTGAGTGGAATGTTTTAAGGACAGAAAAAAATGAAGTGCTATATTTTGATTATGGTAACTGGTAACTGGAGGTTTTGGCAAGTCAATTGGAAAGAGACAAAACTAGTCCACGGAATCAGAGAGTTCAACTTATCTGCAAAATATTTCCCATTGGATTCATAAATAAAAATTTAAACTTCCACAAAAATGAGTATGTTTTTGGGTTGGTAGTTTGATATAATCCCAGAGCTCACAAGGGTCATTCTTAGAATAGTCACACTGTCTGGCTACACAGCACGGGCTTGTATGAGATGTCAGGAAAGTCCTGATTCCATGTACTGCAGCAAGAGCAAGTCAGATGTTTCCATTCCTGTCTTCTGGAACCAATTTTTTACAGCCTTGGCTTTTAGTACTTTAGTAGCAACTTCCAGAGGAATGGTATCTAATGTAGTGACTAGGAGGGTGGTCTGGTTTAGGAGATGCCTGATGCAAATCTGACTTCCTGAGTAGTATCTTCTTAAAGACAGAGAGATTTGTTTTACTGAATAGCTCCTTGCTGGGAGGATTCTGCTGTGAGAATTAAGAAAATGAGAGAAAGCTTCATGCGATCCAGCCATGTGATGATTAAAAAAAAAAAAAAAAAAAAAAAAAAAAAAAAAAAAAGAAAAAGGTAGAAACATTGCTGAGTGATAACTGCAATGGAAGACACCTGGAAAATTAGGTATGCACCTAGGCATCTGGGTGCCCAATTGTTAATATGTAAAGCATCAAATATATAAAGTCATATACAGTTACTTTCCCCAGTTATTCATCAAAAAAGAGGAAGGGGAAAAGCAAACCAGAACTTACTTTCTCCTTCCCCTCCAGGTGAAAATACTACTGATTCTGGAATTTTTGCTTTGCTGCTGATGCTTCTTGCTCCCTTCCTTTTTTATTTTTTGTTTCCTTTCTTTCTAAAACGTTGGGAATAAAATACATAATTTTTCAGCCTAAAGGAGATGGAAGGCTTTCAGACAGAAGGCATATGAAGAAGCAGAGAAGTAGCTGTCCAAACTCTTTTTTTCTTAGAATATTTGTAATTGGACAAAAAAAGAGTTTTTCATCATTTTAATGTACATAGTAGATTTTAATATACCCAGCATTTCTGTAGACAAGGAACTATTCATTTATTAAATAGATCTATTCTTGTTTTGAAGTCTTCCTCCAATTTAATACTATCTTAAATTTATTCTTATTATCTTTAGTTTTAATCTCACATTTAATCTCTTTTCTCACTAGCGCTAGTGAAATGTACATGAGAGAATTTAGTGAGCATCCAGTGAGAGCTAGCTTATCCAAAATCTAATGTTAACAAATAGTTCAAACAGTGATTTTGGAAACATTTGCTTTCTAATAAGAGTATTTGTAATGACTGCTCCTTTCATTCTCTCAAGACTCAATGATTTGTCTTAGTAGCTGACATATTAATTAAGGTGTTCAGAGATTTTCATGTTAATTATATATTTGTTGTGTTTCTTTTTCCATCTCTGAGACATTTTCTGAGCTTGGTCCCTGATTTAAACTGGAATTAGGGAATTTATACTCCTTCAAGTACTGTCATGTGGATACACAGTTGTCTCGTAGAGTGCAATCACATTTTGAAAGTCCATGCACAGAAATTCCATTGTAAGTAGGTCTGTTCACTCAGATTCACACTTGCCAGCATTTTTGTTGTCTTTTAACTCTGTTATCATTCTGGAGCCATCAAGGCTAACATGAATTTTAGTTAGTTAACTCCACTAATACCAAATTGCTATTCCCAGCATTTGAAAGACAAATTTTTGTGAACAGTAGACACCAGGGAAAAAAAATTATTTGTAAAGCTTTGGTTAACATAGGCAAGACTGAGAACCTAGAACTTTGATGTCAGGTTTGATTTTGTAGCTCAGGTAATAAATGAGGGCTTTTTTCTGTTTGTTTTTTGTCCCAGGTAGATGGAGTGTTTTTGTTAAATATGTTTTTACAAATAAAGGTGAGTGTTAAGGTCCAAGGCTGTGGTATTTAATAACACTTAGGAGTTTTCTGCTGTATCCTGCTGCTTGTCTTGTATGACAATTCAAAATTACCTAAGCAGGCATTTAAGTAAAGGGATAATTAGGTTGGGCAAACATATTTCTGGAAGTCTGTTGCCTACTAATCAGCATTCCTGAAATCATAACTTTATGAATATTTAGGTGCCTGCAGCTCTGTTCATTGGGCTCTTAACACCTGACTGGTACTCATCTTGGGCCAAGTAGATAGTGTGTTTCTCATTACTCTGCTGTAAAAATTTGACTAGCAAGATATTAAAGTTTGGAAGACATTATTGTATGAAATAATCTCAGGAGAATTTGATGCCTCTTTTTCCTGGCTAATGCTTTGTACTCATATAGTGGATTCTAGTTTACAAGAGCAAATGTATGTTTTTGTCCATCTTGCTGTCTCACGTTTCCCTTAACTTAATGACCATTTTTGTCAAAGAGCACAAATAAGAACTGTCAAAATCCCAAATCCAATATTTATGTAAAATAATGCAGGGCAGATACAGCTGAATGTGCTCATTTTCCAACGTGTTCAGTAATTTTTGTCTGCTCACTGAGCGTGAGATAGAATTTTCAACTAGCAATTTCAGATGCGCTTTCATCTTGCAGAAACCATTTTTGGCAATTCAGAGCGTGTGCCATATTTGGTTGGGTAGCTACAGACATTGTATGTTGATGTGATTGCTTGTCACTCTCTTAGCGAGGTGCCCTGTTTGCAGCTGGAGAGTAAAGCATAGTATCATAAAGAAAAGATCTTCGATGTGTGTACACATGCACCTGTGTGTATACTTCCAAACTGAGAATAAGCGCTCTTTATCTCTGCTAAACTTATGCTCCTTAAGCTTCCTTGCTGGTTTTTCATTTGACTCAGCTGTTCCTTTTGTATTTACGAGATGTTTCTATCTTGGATGAGGTGCTGTCATTTAAAGAAATAAGTTACCTCAAGATTTTCTTATGTTTTTACTGCTTATATTTGTTATAAAAATATGTGCTTTACCACAACATGTTACCATTTAGGTTGAGTAGAATTCATGTCTGAAGAATCTCAGTAAAGCGTTTTGAATTTTGATAATGATACTATAATAATATAAAATTGATGATATTATATAAATGCTGCAGGCCATGAAGTACAGAAAAACTGAGCTTGGTTGCATGTGTGCAACTTGGTACAATTGCTTTCTGTCTGAGTTGTCATCATCTCTTGGAATGAAGAGGAAAATCTCAACAGTACTGATTCACATTTTAAGACTTTCACTTATGCTAAATGTCAGATAAAGGCACTTCATGTCTGCTTTACAATAAATGAGACTAGTATGATTTTTTTAAATATAAAAGAGATATGGAAGATAGAGCACCTAGTAGCTTGGATCTCTTTTTCACACTCTGTTAAGTAACCTGAAACACACATGATTTTTATTCCTGATTAATGTAATAGAGGATAACTTTATGCTATGTGCTGCTGATTTTTGGATAAGTACAAGGACGCTGAAGCTGTCCATATCTCAGCATGGGCCTTTCGTGAAAGATGTCTCTGAAATATTGAACTAGGTATTTGTAATTTCATTCAATACAGTTTAAAAAAAAAAAAAAAAGAACAGTTTACTGAAGATTAATCTTATTAGTAATATAGCAGATTTTCTTCTATTTCTTTTTGTTATTTTTCAGTTTTCTTCTGCATTTAATTGCCTTGAAAGCCTATTTAAAAAGTATCTTGGTTTGTATGCCAATGCAAGTAGTATTTGCCTTCAGTCTCTCTTAACTTATTTCAGTGTCATAGTTCATGTAATATTGGTTGTCATTGAATTAATAGCATATATTACAAACAAAGATCCAAGTTTGTTAACTAAAGGTTGAACATTGGTGCCAATAGTATCTGGAAAGAAACTAATGTTAGTGCATAAGCAATGAGCATACATGCTGCTATTTCCACATCATGATGGGTATTTGACAAAAAAGGAGTAAGATTGCTGTGTAGTTACCACTAATGCTATTTGATTATACCTTTCCACAGAAGGTGTTGTTTCACACAGTGTCAATGATCTTTTTTGTGATGTATCTTATTTTAGGGTCATTCTTGATATTGAGGTTGCTGAGTCAAAATTTTTTTGTTCAGTAGGGATACTGTAAGTGGTATGTATTCTTTGCTTTGTTTGCTTTAAATGTGACATAAGAAGCAATTTGGATGCCAAGTGAGCCCTAATATGTCCCTTATGATCTGATATCACTGGAGGCATTCAAGGCCAGGCTGGATGTGGTTCTGAGCAGCCTGGACTAGTGGTTGGTGATCCTGTCCACAGTGGGGGGGTTGAAACTAGATGATCATTGTGGTCCTTTTAAATCCAGGCCATTCTATGATTCTACGTATCGAAAGCTGAATGTTTCAATATTGCACTCTGGAATTCTGTAATACCTTTTTCTGGAACTTGTATAAGAAGCTTGGTATCAGGCAGCTAAGATCATGGATTCAACCACTTGCTTATGATGACTGTCTGATGATGACTACTCACCAGACTGTCTTTTACACCTTAGGAGTTCTTTAGAAGGCATCTGCTTGTTAAGCAGAAGGCCTCAAATATTTTAATTTCTCTATTATCCTATTCTAAGTTTTCATCTGAAGGAAGAGTCATTTTTGCAGGATTAAGAAACTGCATTTTTTCAATTCCAAACAATTTTTTTCAGAGTTAAAATATTTGAGGATGCATAAGTGTAGTCTCTGGACAGCTATCCATTTTGAACAAGCCAATCTAAAAATAATTCCTTTTAGTCATAACAATATAAGCAGTCCTCCGTTTTGAACTGGACAATGTCATTTTTCTGCTGTAAACAAACAGTCATGTTTCAGTCTGCATGTGAACATTGCCAAGATGTAACTGCAGCTAAATATACCAAGAATTTTAACAACAAAAAAAAAAAAAAAAAAGTTTTTATCTTGCTTGGCATCCCTCCCTTTGTCCTTGGCTTGCTGCAGTTCTCTTGATTTCTCCTCCCTCAGTGTGCTCTCTCTTTCTTTGTAGTACCTCCTGAGAAGGCTGTCCGTAAAAGGGTACTCAAACAGTAAATCTAAAACTGATTCAAGACATGTAATAGCTAGAATAATGCTGTATGTGACGAGTTGCTAGTTTCAAAACTTATCACTCTTCCTTTGTGTATAGCTAAGAACATACTTGATAAGACAGTGATCTGCAGGGAGGAGTTACATCCAGGTCTCCCAAGTGAGCCAAACACCCCTTTGGGAGCAAACTTAGTGTCTGCAATTAGTAACCGCTTTATTTTTGGTATGACAAATCTACTTCAGCAAATTTTCTCTCCATTTGCAGTGTTAGTAAGCAATTAACTTTCCTTCTTCAGAGTTGTTCAGAATTATTTCCCATGTTTATCTCTATTAGGGATTTATTGGAGTGATACTTCCAAATGCACAAGTGGAAGCTGTACTTAAGTGCCTGCCAGTTTCAATGCCAGTTTCAATGCAAGTTTCCCTTTGGCCTTTGAATTTCCTATGCATTTGGCTATGTTTAGCTTAAAAAAAATCAAACATGTCTGTTCTAATTAAATAGTAACAAAAATAAATTTATATTTTGGACACAGAAAATGTGAGCAGTAGAAATCACAGTCATCTTGAAGGGCTCCTTTTCACATTACTAGTTTTCTTACACTACGCATGAATATTGCAGCTTCATTGTTGAGTGTATTTTCCTGTTGTTCAAACAAAACTCTTGAAGGACTTAATTGTGCTTCCTATTTTTAATCCTTACAGAGAAGGAGAAATAGAAATAAAGAAGATGCTACCAGCATAGAAAGCAGAAAGCACTTCATCCTCTAATAACCTCTGAGGTGGTGCAGTTTCTTGGTTTGAAAATAGTTGCAAGTCCAGGTTTCAGCAAGAGGGCTCTTAAGAGAAAATATCAAAACTCAAGTGCCCCTTCTGGCTTCCAAGCAGTGCTTATTCTGTACATTAGAAAGAGAGGATTTGGTTACAGCTATCTGTTTATTTTCTTCTGGAAACCTTATTTCTACATTTAGGATGAAGGATGCTTAGTGGAGCCTGCAAGCATATTCAAAGTAAGTCTCAGTGTGAGGTATACAGTGGCAAGTCATGTGTTGAAGGCTTTCTTCTCTAACCGTTTTCCTTTTAGACACTGATTGTGAGTAACTGTGGGCATTTAGTTTCATTTCAGCAAGATGAGACACTAAGGAAAAGGCAGGCTGTGAAGCTTTCAAAATCCTCTCAGCTGGGGGAGGTGGGGCGAGTGAGAATCAAATCCCAAAGTTCAAGCTTATTTTTCTATTTTAAGTTCTATTGTTAAAGTTTCCTTGGACTAAAAACTCATCACTTTCTGAACATTATTTTCCTGAATGCATTTTCCATAGTAAAAATGAGGGAGTAGTAATGTATTTTTTAAACAGGATTATTTATAGATAACTGGGTTATTGACATTATAGAATTATTTTGTTCAAATATATACTTGTTCTTTAGTTGTTATTCTTTTTCAAGTGGAGTTTATTTTTCCTCTGGCAAACTGCTAATGTGCAAATAATTTTTGGCTTGAAACCAATGAAGCAATCATCAAATTTGAGTTCATGAGAAGGTAAAATACTTACTGGCACATACTACAAATCATGTTTGTCTACTCAATCCCTATTTTGAATACTGTGGATATATTAACTATGCAAGTTTGGAAGCATTTTACTTTGTGTACTATTTTTGTATTCAAGTTGTATATTAACTGGAAAATCAGTCATTAAACATTATTAATATTTATTTTCTGCTAGGTAGAGAGAAGCTTGAAATAACATTTTACTACCTGTGACGATAGAAGTGAATTATGATTGGAATAGGTTACTCTGGTAAATGGCAATTTCTCTTCACAGTAGATCTTAGTGGCTTTGAATGTATCTCTCTCTTCATCTTTTCCTTATTCTTCCTCATGAATCCCTTGTAAACTCTCAGTCATCATATAATGAAAACCTAGGAAACTGAATATGAATACGAATAAGTATTTTATAAAACCTGAAAAGACTTTTGTCCTTGGATAGACTAAGCTGGTTTAGTTTTTATTCGATAATTGAAGACAACTACCTAAGAAAATAATCTCTTTTTACAGAAATTATTTTTTGTTTTGGTTCAGCTTTGTCTTTCATTTGACTGCACTATCAAATCTTAATACAATAGAGTAGGTCAATTTATAATTAAATGTGTTTATTTTTGTGAAATGGTGCTACATCTGGAACAATGTTAAGAATAGTTATTTCCTTGCTGGTGTGATAAAAATACAGAGTTTTGGTGAAATAAAGTTCATCATTTTCACTTCATACCTCCTGTTGCCATAAACTTCTGAATATAATACATCAAATGCACCTTTCAGGTGTAAAGAAAGATTGCTTAGGGAATATGTGTATGTAATGCTATAGATTAATATGTAGAAAATTTTATTCATAGAGATTTATTACTTATTATTACCGTGTCCTATATTATTCTCTCTGATCACTTGATACTACCCAATGCTAAGAATTTAGGGAGCAAAATTATCATATTTGTGTGCAGAGAATATATTCAGTATAAGTCATAGGAGTTGATACTTTCTGACTCTGAAGAATATTTGGCTGAATTTTATGGAATATTCATTGCTGGAGAACTTGAGAGTCAGCATTTAATTAGAATTCTTAAATCTGGAAAATATATTAAAAGCTGTTGAGTGTTTGATCTGTTAGCACTTAGTAGGTCAAAGAAGTTCAGGGGTCACTGCACTTCCACAGATAAAGACATCAGAGCAACCAAGGGAGTTGCAGAAATTATTATTTCTATAATAGTCCTTTTGGAGGATTAATACGCTGGCTTTATAGCTTTTATTTAATAGCTTTTAGGGCACTCAGATATCTGGACTTCTTTCGCTGTTTATTTGCTTTTACGCGTTGGTTTTTTTTTGTTTGTTTGTTTTTCCTTTTAGTGTAAGTATTCTCCGAGTTACAGTGAGTGAAAGAAATGTTTTGTTCTCTAAATCCTATTATGAACCCTACCCTTTTCACTTTCTCCATTTGGAAAGATTTTGTGACATTTAGTGAGCTTCAGCACTGGATGGAAGAACATTTAGACTTCTTGTATGCATACTGCTGGGTTTTCAACAGCAGTACAGATGAAAATGAAAATAGTGAAATGTTTGCCACAGATTATGTCCGGGCTTTTCTCTGGAATCTGGAAGTGGTCATATTTCCTGCCTGGAAGTGGTGGAAGTGGTTACACATGTGAACTTATCTAAGTTCTGCATACATTCAGTTCAGGTGGTGTGAGTTGGTTGTTGATTGGTTGGTTGGTAGGTAGGTATGTTTGTTTTTTAAAGCAATATGAACATTTTTGTTTTTTTGAATTGCGTCTTTGTGTGTGTGTGTGTGTGCTTCTCTGTATGCCCTTCCCTAAAGCCAAAGCTGTCTCTTCAGAACAGTAGAAAGGGCCTGATTGTTATTCATACAAAATGCCAAATTAAAAAAAGAGACAAGCTATTAGGAGACTGGAACTATTTACTGATATATATGGGTTCTCAGATGCCATTTGTTATACATGAGCAATCACAGCTGAAACATACGTGCAGGATGTACAGTGTGTAGCATGATGTTATGCCAGTTCAGCTTCTGCACATCTGGCAGAAAAACAGCAATGATGTGTTGCCAAAATGCTAACAAGGGCCTGTGTGTATCTTTTCCACTGAAATATTTTCTGAGTCACCAGTGATCCATGTGGCAGTTGCCGATTTCAGAATGCTTTGTTCATGCAAAATCCACTAAATTACAGTCTGAATATTAAAGTCATGCACTCCATCATCCCTCACTGCTCTTTCATCATCTCAAAAAATAGAAATATTGCAACAGCCTTTCCAGCCGCTTCCTGGGCGTAGGAGTCATCTTTCAGGCAATCATGGTGTTGGAATTGAAGTTTCTGTGCACAGCCGTAATGACACGCAATTTGACCTTTGAGGATATTTTCTGTAGAATCACTGATCTGTAAATGAGCTGAATCTTTTAATAGAGGGATAAATAGCCTGTTCCCATGTGTAACTGTAGGGGACTCTAGGTTTTGCCTGCCTGAAGATGCAGGCCAAGTACGTGCTAGTAGGCCAGATTGCTTTTGTAGCAATTCCACTGCACTTCTAAGTAATGTAAAAGTATTCCCAGGTTCATATATTTGCACCACGATTTAACCACCGTAAAACCTTATAATTTTATACAATATCTTTTTACAGAAAATCACCACCAGTAATTCAAGATGCAACCCAATAATTTGTCAACATGTGAAGTGCTTGGCTAAGTTCACAGTGCTGTGTTCTTCAGTGGGATGTCACTGAAGACTGGCTGAAGGGGTAGTTTTTGACCAATCTTAAGGTTGTTACTACTTTTTAACCCAGAAAAATAGTCTCTCAGTGGGTCAGTCTTTTGCTTCAGTAAAGTTCTTGGCAAAGCTCCAGTTAATGTTACTTGCCAAGCCTTTTTTTTTTTTTTTTTTTTTTTAAGTAGATATTGTATGCTGCTGTTAGGATGACAACACGTTAACTATGAGGGGATGAACTACGGGATGATCTTGGCAGTTACTGCTCTGAACTGTAATACATTTTCTAGTACTCTTTGGTGCTTCAGAAGTCATATCCTTTCTAAATTAACAAAGAACAAAGTGATACATTTTAATTAGAAAGAGCAGTGCTCAAGTTCTTTCAGACAGTAGGCATGATACTTTAACAAAAGCCCTGTACCTTCCACTTAGCAGTCTTTGCAGAGCAGCAAAAGTACATTCTCTTCTGTATGCAATAAATATAAGCCATATAGCTTGACATCTATTTATGATGCAAATTAAAAAAATAAAATTTATTACTCTGGTACACGAGAGTACTCAAGTATTGGAGTTGTTCTCAAATATGTTTGTACTAATCTCAATTAGTTAAAAAGTGTTACAGAATTGATTTACTAATGCTGCTTTTTACCTGTTAGTGAAATAGAAGAACAGTAATTCTGTGCTTGGAAGGAGTGCAGTTAGATTTGAACTATAATCTTGTAAAAAACATACATAGTTCTACCCAAATGCTAAAACGTGTTCATTTAAGTCAAAAGTTTATGTTGGCAACACGGTATCTCCGTTGTTTTCCGAGTGATTTAATTAACCATTTGAACTTCTATGCTGTCTGTTTGCTGTACATATCAAATTACTGTGGTTGCCTTTTTGAAGGCAATGTGGTCATGTCACTTGTGGCTCCATGAAACCCAGTATCCCTGGCTATCACTTAGAGACTGTCTAGATGATGAAAAAGCCGTATCTGGGAAGAAGATTCTGCCCTCAAATAATTAAGGAGTAATCTTTGGTTTTCAAGCTGGCTGTGAGTTGATTTCCTACAAAAGTGGGAATAGTTAGCATCTGTTACCTTGTGGGCCAGCTGCTAACATTGCTGCAATGCATAATCTCATCAGTGCCTAGATTTTTTAGGCTAAGAAATGGCAATGCATGCCTGATTTTTTATTTTTAAACTACTTTTCTTGTTCAAATCTAAAAAAACAGTGAACATCCTATAAATTGCAGTCCGTATTAAACCACTGATCACCATGTCTATGCTTAGCCTGAAGCAGCCCTGGTCTTTATGTCTATGTCCTTATTGTGTGATAGAAATACTAAATATTTTAAACTTTAAAAAAACAATAAACAACAAGAAAAAGCTCTTCACATAATTGACAGCTTTTATGGTAACTTACTTAAAAAAAAAAAAAAAAAAAAAAAAACCCTGAAAGGGGTTTCCATTATTCCATTCCATTATAATCCTTTTTTTAGTTCAGAGGTTTAAGTACATTTTCCAACCTTAATATACAAATTGTGGCTTCTTTCTTAGGGAATTAAAAAGCTACACTGGAAGATGTATTCATTGCATAAATCTTTGCTGAATTTATGTCTAAAAATGTGTACAATGTATGACATGGATAAAAGCTTTTGAATTGCAGACAAGTTATGAAATAAATGGAGGTCTAAGAGATGAAAATTCATTGTTGATTGAAATTAATGATATTTTTATTATCTTTACTGAAAGTATGTGCTTTATGTAGATGATGATAAGCTGTTGGTTGTGAATGAGTGAACAGGAAATGCTCATTTGCAAATCTTTAATAGCTACAGTCAGAGGACCAGGATTTTTGAAAGGAAGAAAAATAAAATGAGATCTAAGACTTAACTATATTCACATTTTCTAGGCTTGAAGTCAAATCAGGGACCTGAGCCATAGAGATGCAACTCATTTTAGTGACTTTTTGATCACATATCAAGATATTATTCTTCTCTAGAACTCATTTCCTTTGTGAATATGTGCTGTTGTTCTGTAAATGTAGTAAAAAATATCCACAGTATTACTCACAGCCTCAATGATATTTAAAAATATTCTTTGTAGGGAAAACAAACAAACAAACAAACAAAAACCTATCTCAAAGTAAAGAGAACATTCAGAATCTTAGTGAATGGAATTTAATTGAAAATTAGTGAATCAGCCAAATTCATTTTGAGTGGAAAGTAGTGTTTCCGTAATTGATCCTTTTGACGTTACCTAAAATGTACAAAAACAGTCATCTTCAACATGCATGATGTTGTTCTATACAAAATCTTTAAATGGCCTCAGGACTGGTAAAAAGGAAAAAACAAACAAACAAAAAAACCAAACCATTAAGAAATTATAATTCTTAATAATCATTAAGAAATGATAATTTAGTTAGATTCTGTATGGCTTGCAAACTTCAGTAGTAAATGTTCTATCCAGAAGTTCCTAGTGTTCTTTTCTCAACTTAAGGCCTGGAAATGGATTTGGCACTCCACATAATTAACATATCTCAAGATTGTAAGATTTCGTAGTTTTGTTGTTGTTTTTATTTGTTGTTGTTGTTGCTAGGGGGCTTGTTTTCTTGTTTTTAATAAAAAAGAAGAAAGGTAAGACCTTCTGATGTATAATTACTGTAATGCTGCTTTTGTCCTAATATCTCATAAGTTTTCTTTTTCCTGCTCTTAATGTATGTATGTACTTCAATGAATGAAACAACTATGATAAATTAGCTTATCACTTTCACTTGCTTTCATAATCTGTTAGTGGATTTTGTAAGAACATTAACAAAAAATCAGTAAAATCCATACCTTTACCACTTTTGGAATCAACTTTAAGTGCTTCTCCATTACTTTATTAAACTTCAGTCTACATCAGTTTATTACAGAGATAGTTATTTCCATGACTGCTCTTAGAAAAGAAACACCAAGATTATCTACTTGAAGAACAGTCTGCTTTGTCTGAATTAGAAACTGTATTTTTTTTTTTTTAGGGAGATCTTCAAAATATTGTAAAGTAAAAATCAGGAGACCATAACCTTGGGCAGAGCCCAGTGTTGTGATACCGGTTGTTAGGTTTGGCATCTAGTGTTGATGAGATCCTTTTTCAGTACTTCATAGATTTAGTTTTATCCACTATTTCTCTTTTCTCACTGAGGGTTAGATGAGAAGGTCCTTTCAGCTGCTTTCTCATGGCAAAGCCTCTTGATAAACAAGGAAGTAAGAGAAGTTTTCTCTCTATCCTCTTCCATCTTCCAGTCCATGACTTTTTTCTTCATGTTTCAAAATTTTGGGTGTAGTTGCCTGCAATAACTCTCAAATTTAGTTAATATTTCCCCACAAATAATAGTATTTCCTGACTTATATAATGCTTGGATTTATTTTCAGGCATTTGAGTCAGCAGTAGTGTGACACTGGCAGAATTATTTGGTTTCACCACTGCCCACAAGAATCTGTAAAAGCAATAGCAAAGCTTGAAGATATTCTTAACTTAAAAGCAAGAATGCCTACAAATTTTGTTGTAGCTGATGATGGTGTTGAAGTTTTGATTGAAATCTTGCCTTTTTTTTTTTTTTATAAAAAGGAAAGAAATATGTGTATTTTAAAATAATGACTTAGATCCTGCAGATTTTCAGCCTTTTCATTTAAGGAGTAGTATTTTAACACCAAATGTTCAAAGCAGTTATTGATGTTTATGACATGTTAATATTCTTACCCTCTGTATTAAGAGACTTAGGTTTGATTTTGATTCCTTATCTGCTGTGTCTGGATGTACAACAGAATATATAAGGTTGAAAACTGATTGATCTTCAGCTTCCATGAATGTCTGTGCTCCATAATAATGATATGGAATGTGATATCTGCTTGGCTAGGAATATCTGTGAGGAGAACCAAGTGTGGAAAATACTGAAAATTCAGCTTTAACTAAGTACAAAACTAGAGTAGCAGTCTTCAGTAGGAGGACCAACGAGTTGCTGGCTGTGACCTGCTGTGTGGTTATTTTGAGCTTTGTGTGAGAGTCTCTACTGTTTTTTTTCTTTTTTGAAGCCCTGTCTGTGCTCTGTGGCAGAGCTCATCCCAGCTCCCACTGCATCTCTGAGTTCCCCCTCTCTGCCTGGAACCTGCTGCCCTCTGACTTCGAGGATGTTCTCTTTTACTTCTGGCTAATGCTTTATGATCCCTGATTAGATAGTACCATTTGCTATTTTTATTTAAAATAAATGGTGATACTACTTCACAGTCTGCTGGGTGTAATGAAGCCACTTCTGTGCAGGCTTACTGGTAAATTTTTTTTTCAGTGAAATTTCAGCAGTGTTGCTCATTTTGCTACAGCAAGCTTCTAAACTATGAAGAGTCCAGAATACAGGGGCTAGTTGCTAGCTTAGAAGGAAACATATTTTGAATGGCTAGAAAGGAATTCTTGGGCCCATGATAGTGAATTCTTGACTTAACTAGGTCCAGAATCCTACCTTAAACAAGTTAATCTTTACCTTGTATTTTTCAGGAAGGTTGTGCTTTTTTTTTCCCCTGACTTCTTCTTTAAACTTTAGAATTGGAACATGTGTTTGAAAGCTCTGAAAATTTCTGAAATCTGTTTCTAAATATAGGCTAATTAAAAACAGCAGCCTAAAAATGAATCACTTCCCACACTGCAGAAACAAAAGCTTCAAACATTTGCACCTGCCACTTGAAAGAATAGAATAACTATGTAAAACTGGCTTCTGTGAAATTCCTTTCTCCAGCATCTGCAATAAAACATGTACAAAATCTTTTTGTAGACACAGATTCCACCATTTAAAAAGAAAAGTACATAAATTAGTAACAAGGATGAAATAAAAGATTATTTTGGCATAGTATATGAAAGTCTACTTTTGGGGAAGAAGAAACAACAAACCTTGAGCAGGTTTATTTCAGAAGACAGTATTCTTCAGGAAATTTGATCATAGCATACCTTAAGACTTCTGTGTATGCTGTGTAATTAAACATTCAAAGGTTCTTTGTCAAAAAGCAGTAGCTTTTTTGCCATATCTGTTGCCTGATGGATCTTAAATGAGGTTTACTGTGGAGATGGACTTTTCATTTGTTTATTGGCTTAACTGTAAGGAACCACAAAATTCCACTATCCACCCTCTGACATTAAACAATATTGATCATATTTCAGTTTAAAAACAGTTTATCAGCAAGTAATACTGGATTTGTGGCTGTCTAAATGTATGTTTTCATCCCTGTTGAACTACATCTTTAAGTTCATATTGACTTAAAACTGCCTGTGGGGTTTAGCTAACTTAATAGAACCATGGCTGTTTTGATACAAGCCATTATTTATTTCAGCTCTTTCACTTCTAGGGAAGGAAGAGCATTTATGAGTTAATTATTTTTGGAGAAAAAAAAAAGAGAGAGAGAGGAAAAAAAGAGTATCAAAAGATACCTTTTATCATAGCCAGGGATGAGTTTATAAAACAAAACAAAATACGTAAGCATTTAAAGCTACTTGGCAGTATCTGTCTTTGGCCGATGGAGAGAGACTCTATTGTAGATGGTTGAGGAAAGAAAAATAATTCTCAAACAGCTTGTGAACTCTCATGCTGTTTTCTTATGCTGCTGAACTGATCTGGATAAGGATGGATAAGGAATTGGTTGAAAGACCACGGGCAGAGGGTGGTGATCAATGGTTCTATGTCCTGGTGGAGGCTGGTAACAAGTGGCATCCCTCAGGGGTCTGTCTTGGGATGGGTGCTCTTTAACATCTTTATCAATGACATCGATGACAGAATTGAGTGCACCATCAGCAAGTTTGCTGACGACACCAAGCTCAGTGGTGCAGTTGACACAGTGGAAGGAAGGGATGCCATTCAGAGGGACCTCAACAGACTTGAAAGGTGGGCCCGGGTGAACCTAATGAGGTTCAACACAGCAAACTGCAAGGTTTTGCACTTAGGCCAGAGGAATCCCAGGCATTTATACAGACTGGAAGGAGCAGTCCTTGAGAGTAGCTCTGCAGAGAAGGACCTTGGGGTCCTGATGGATGAAAAACTGAACATGAGCCAGCAGTGTGCTCTTGCAGCTCAGAAAGCAAATGGTATCCTGGGCTTCATCAGAAGAGGGGTGGCCAGCACAGACAGGGAGGTGATTATCCCTCTCTACTCTGCTCTTGTGAGGCCCCATGTGGAGTACTGTGTCCAGATCTCAAGCCCCCAGTACAAGAAAGACAGGCAGCTGTTGGAGAGGGTCCAGAGGAAGGCCACAAAGATGATCAAAGGGCTGGAGCACCTCCTCTAGGAAGACAGGCTGAGGGAGCTGGGCTTATTCAACCTGGAGAAGAGAATGCTGCAGGGTGACCTCACTGCATCCTTTCAGTACCTAAAGGGAGCTTACAAATGGGAGGGGAGTCAACTCTTTGAAAGGGTAGATAACAGCAGGACAAGGGGAAATGATTTTAAGTTGAGGGAGGGAAGATTTAGGTTGGATGTCGGGGCAAGTTCTTTACTATGAGAGTGGTGAGGTGATGAAACAGGCTGCCCAGAGAGGTTGTGGATGCCCCATCCCTGGAGGTGTTCAAGGCCAGGTTGGATGGGGCCCTGGGCAGCCTGGTCTAGTATTAAATGTGGAGGTTGGTGGCTCTGCCTGTGGCAGTGGGGTTGGAGATTCATCCTTGAGGTCCCTTCCAACCCGGGCCATTCTGTGATTCTGTGCGATCTGATGCAATATCATTATATCATCTTTCAAGTGCAGCTGTTGAATTTCAGTCCTCAAGTTTTTCTATGATTTTGGGAAGATACATCTTTCATTTTCCTCCAGAAAAAAAAAAAAAAAAAAAAATCCACAGGCAAAATAATTATCAATCTCCTTTAAAACAGGATTTTTTTTAAAATTAAAATGCCAGGTTTGAAATGCGTATTCCTTCATAAAATTTTCTCCAAAATACCAGTGGCTGCAGGTGCTTTTTGAAGAATTCATTGATGTGTTTTGAAGCAGGTGTTTCTTAGCAAACTCTTGATTGCTGATCAAGAATGCAACACTGCAGAAAGAATGTTCCTCAAATTGCTGTGTTCGTGTTTAGACAACTTGATCTGCTTGAACTGGTGTGATCAGTATTGTTTTAAGTTCAGGAGTTCTCAGTGTTCTCAGTTGGAAACTGAAACATCTTGAAAACTCAGTCTGGAAATTCAAGTTTGAGGTTCTGGTTTGGTGCTTTCCCCTGTACTTTACAAGATTTTGTTCTTTTTCTGGAATCTGAATAACTTCAGTTAACCAACAAGAAATTCATATTAAGTAGATGCAGATACTTACAATAACAACCACAACTATGCTTTCATTTTGTAGTTTTAAATAAGTTCTGAAATAAACAATGTCATGAAAATTATATGTATGGAATATAATGCTTTTTTTTCTTTTTTTTCCAAAATCTGTTTTTATGAGGGCTGCTCTGAAAGTAATGCCTCCTACTTTATGATGTTAGCCCACGACATCAAAGGTGGATGTTGGTGGTATGGCAGTAGAGGTAGAGCCTTCCCACTTTATTTTGTTGCCATGTGACAGATGGCAGCAGAAGGGCAGTCTGACAAAATGGCGTCTGACATGAAAGCACAGATAAGAGAAAGGTGTGTCATTGAATTCCTCCATGGGGAAAAAATGGCTCCTACTGACATCCATTGATGCTTGCTGAGTGTTTCTGGTGACCAGCTAGTGGATGTGAGCACAGTGAGGCAGTAAGTGATGCGTTTTGGCAGCCACAGCGACGACGTGAAAGACAAGCCATGTTCTGGTCTGTCATGCAGACTTTTATGAGCATAGCATGCAGGCTTTTGTTCATTGCTGGCAGTAATGCAAAGCAAACGGTCATGACTGTGTTGAAAAACAGTGTTTTGTAGCTGATAATTTTTTCTATCAAATAGTGTAATTGTTCTCTTCATAGCTGTTGTAGTTTCCATGGAAATAATTAGGAAGCATTATTTTCAGAACAACTTACGTATCCTATCCTCCACATTCTCCATCCTCAGCAACTTTCTTGTAAAGTTCCTGGAGCAGAGTGCAGCAGCATCACACAATCACTTGGGAGCTGAGGGCTTGGCAGCTCTTGAGCTGTTGATCTTAAAGATTTGCAGTTCTGCCTACTCAGGTTATTATTGCCATTTTTTTTCCCAGAAAATATGCTTTTTTGTATCTGCTCTGATTGATATTTAATGCTATTAAATTTGTGTTTTCTAGTATTTTAAAAGAAACTTCTCTAAGTATTTCATATATATGCTACTGTACATCAGTTAAAATCAACCTTAACATTTGTGGAGTTAAAACAAGCAAATGTGTGTTTAAATGTAAAAATAAATACTGACTCACAGAACCCAATTTTGCTAAAATTAGTCCACTTCGATTTCCAGAGCTAAAAGTCTGGAGTTTAACAGTTTTGATTTATTATTTTGTTTATTTAATTTAGGGACTTTTTTTATTAATGTATTCTTCAAACTGAGACACAAAACATTATTGCTTTCTCGATCACTGTAGTAAGTATTGAGATCTGAGAGGACCAGCTGGAGCAGCTGTTTTCCCCCTCGAATCTGGAAGCTAAAAAACTTTCATCTCTGTTGCTGTCTCAGCTGCTGGTCCCAGGCTCTGGCCTTCCCATAACTCAAACCAATTTCAAAGCAACATAAGTAACCTCGTTGGAATGCTTTTGGAAAACCACAGGAAGGTTTTCTTTCTTTCTTTCTTTCTTTTATTTTTTATTATTATTAATCCTGTCCCTTTTCAATTAATGTTTCCATTTTAGGGTAATCTGTGCATGATGTCTGTTTTAAGTTGACAGACCCATACTATATTCAAGTTACGAATTCTGTTGCTGTTTTTTAAATGGGAGAAAAAATGCAATGATTTCATCAGTCTCATAGTTGGAAAGACTAAGTTTAAGAGGCTTGTTTTAATCTTGTTAATAGTTGTTTATAAGGGCAGGACCTTTGAATCAATTCACACACTGACTTTTATTTCAGATGCAACTTTGGTATAGAAAGAAGATAGCATTCCTGAAAGACCTTCAGATCATTTATAAGCTGCATTGGTAGGGTGGGCAAAAAGGCATAGAACAATAGCAGTGCAGTAGGAGGAGGAATTCTGAGAATGAATTGAGAACATGCGCATACATGGGTTATTCATTTCTTCATGTTTCTGACCTTAGAGGGAACCTCAGTTTTTTTTTTTAATTTTCTTGCCTGATTCCAGGGACTTTCCAGCAAGGGACAAATATCTGCTATCCGACTTTTGTCAAAACTGGGAGAAAAGCATTTGTTTTTATCTTCAGAATCTGAAAACTCTGATTGCGTCATGGTGACGGAATACACGCAAAAGCTCCTTCCTATCCTGCAGAGCAATGACAAAGTGGCTTCCAGTCTTGCTAGTAGGAATCTGTCAGTGGGCAGGAAGCTGAGTGCTAGCTAATCAAAATGCTAAGTCAGAAGCAGAAGATTGTGGAAAGCTGTAGAACTTTACTAGGTAAATAACAATAATCAGGAAAGGTACTGCCTTTCTGAATGCATTCACAAAGTAAACACAGGGAGCCCCGTTTACAGAATTTGTACCATTGAGGACTCTGAAATTCTGGTAACTAGATGTTTTATGGTTTAATTTAATCAAATTAGTGGTTTGCAGCAGCTTATTTTAAGATTAGATGCATCTCTTCCAAAAGCAGGCACCTAATTCATGAAGCTGTATTTTTTATTGTATACAGTGAACATGTTTGTTTTTGACTTTCAAAGGAGTGTCAGAACTAGTCTGGATTCATCAAGACCTTTGTATTGTCAATATGAATTCAGTCTTTTGGCCTAGCCCTGAACTTTCTCCTGCTGTTTGACCTGGGTCAGAGCACTACTTTCTGATGGGATGAACAGTGAGACACTGCTGTAGGAAACACCAGCAATATACAAATGGGTTTGCAGGGTAAAAATCCAACAATCTGTTGTAAATGTCCAGTTACTATTGCTCCACTCCTTGCTTCTTGGATAATTGCAACTGTATCCTGCTCTGACAGCTCCTTTTGGATGCACGCAATTTCTCTAAACAGATAGCAAAAGCATGTTTGAGTGACAGACTGTCACTGCCTACTTTTCCTTTCTGGTTATTGACCCAATTAGTAGTCTCATGGTGAATTCCAAATTAAGTGATATTTTACAGTACTAGCACAGCACCAGTAATCACTCTCTTAGGCCAGCAGGGAAAGGCATCATCCTCTTAATTTCTGGTGTCAGGGGAACTTTTAGAGTGAATTTATGGATTATGATTTCTGTCTCTTTCTCATTTATGATTAGTAACTGAATGATTTATAGTTTATCATTTTGTCTTTCTGTTCAGTAAAGGGCTAATACAGGAGAAGTTTATTTTAGGGTTTTAGAAAAATGGGGGGATTTAAGCAGAAGGTTTCATTACTATTCTTTGAACCTTCTAAATGATTTGACCTTTATCTATGAAGCGATCACTGTGGTCAACAAAGGCTGGTATTGATTTACTGCACAGCTAGCTTGTCAATTCTAAGCTCAGCCTTTGACCTTTTGTTTTGTTGCTGGAAAAATTATGGTACGTGTCTGAGTCATACTGTTCAATAGGTTTGTTTTGTTTTGTTTTTTTAATATTCAGAAGGCCAAAAGACTCGCTTTAAATAAACCAATGAGCTTAATCAGCTAGGTGACAGGAAAAAGCAAATTATCCATAATGAAGAAGTTTAGAAAATCTGAATATGCAAGTAATAGTTGTTAGAATTAAACAATGAGCTTGTTAGAAAAAATGGATGTATGCAACAGATAGCTTCCTTCTATTATCACATGTATTTTTCTTCTGTCTTGCATGGTTGTTTGCTCACATCCGTACTGACCAACAACAAACAAAAAATGTGGCAGACAGCGTTGCTGCATTTTTCATGTTTTAAGCTTCCTCAGTGTTAATCTTGCACATTTTGTCAAAGACCAAAGGGAACACTACTGAGACTGTTTTCTTTCTGTTTGTTCTTCTTAAACAAAATGTGTCTACCCACTTCTCTACAGGAAGGTATGCTACTTCATAGCAGCTTTATCCTCAAAAGCATGGAAGACACATTTGTTCAGTGAATACCAGCTGTTTATTTCTGCAGAGCAGGTTACAGTATTAGTGTTGGTGGATGGATTTTTAGCATTATGCACATCATCAGTCTGAAAGCATATTATCCTTCATGATTTTAGCCTAATATTTTTTGTTTATCAATGAAAAATACTTCCATTAAATGTGTATAATTTTTGCAGGGAATCTAGAATGTGATCAAAATCTTCTAGAGCAAAATTCAATTTTTACATTTTCAAGGAAGTGACGTGATTGAGTTTAAGAAGAGATAAAAGCCTAACCTGTTGGCGTTCTTGGTAGTGTGTAGGTTTTTCTTCTGAAAACAAACAAAAAACAACAACGACAACAACAACAAAACATACAGCTCTCTGAAGCATAGAATATTGTTTTTTTATTTACTGAACAATAACTTTGTCACTAATCCAGCATTCAGAATATCCTGGCACACCCCAACCCAGAGTGCCCATAGATAGAAATACTCCTGCAGATTCATTTTTATCAAGGACTCGAGTATGATGTTGGATTAGATATGCTTGCAAGGAATACATAGCTGTATGATAGTTTGTCAATACTAACCCTCCTTTTAATGATCATTCATTTTGAATTCAAAATTCAAATTGATGCTTGGTTCTTGTTTCCATGACTACAATTGCAGTTCTCTGAGGCTGGTAATATTAGATACCTATTTATGTCAGCAATTCATGTACTAGAAATATGTAGATAGGTGTAAATTAATATCTTTTAGACTCACTTTTATGCAAAGACTGAAACAGAATACCACTGCAACCTAATATGTAACTAGCAGACTTGATGGTAGAAAAAGTGGGAGGATATGTAGTTATGTGCAAAATTAATGTACAGAAAGTCATAGCTAGACTCAGCTGATTTGGTTAGGCAGGCAAACTCCCTAGTTCTACTTACCCCAGGGAAAACAGATGCCAATGCAAAGGAAGAGTTTTAATAATAGCAGTAGATTTGCCATCTGTCACCTTGCTGGACAAATAATCAAGGATTAAAGATTTAACGCCTGAGAGGGATTTTTTTTCTTTTTTGTTTTTAATTTCTGTCCTGGATTTTGTACACAAATCCCTTCAAACACTGTAGTGGAGTTTATTTAACTGGCTTTTTCCTATGGAAAGCAACCTTCAGCAATCTTCTGATATCTTCCCATTTGTAAGCAACTTTGGTAGAACATGTGTATTTACCAAGGGATGCAACAAGGAGGGAGATGTGATTCATTTGCATCTGAATTTCTTCTTCCTGTTTCCTTGCAATGAAAAGAAGAATGAAATAGTGATTGTTGCTATGTGCTACTACACTACCTGAGATCTGAAAGCACAATTTCAAGGATGCTATTAATCTCTAAAATTACAAAGGCTGCTCTGAATGTAATGCCTCCGACTTTATGGCATTGGCCCATGAATTCAGAGATGAATGTTGGTGGCATAGCAGTAGAGGCTGAACCTTCCTGCGAATATTCCATTACATTTTCTTGCCATGTGATAGATGGCAGTAGAAGAGCAATCTGACAAAATGGCATCTGACATGGAAGTACGTATGAAGCAAAGGTGTGTCACTAAATTCCTCCATGCAGAAAAAAATGGCACCCATTAGCATTCATCAACAGTTAACATCAACTTGGAGACCAGCCAGTGCATGTGAGCACAGTGAGGAAGTGTGTGGTGTGTTTCAGCAGTGGCAACAAGGATGTGAAAGACAAGCCATATTCCAGAGAGCCTCTAACAGTTGTCACAGCATCAAATGAAGAGCATCTCGATCAGATCATCTGCACAAATCTGCAGATCGTGACCAGGGAGCTATATACAAAGCTGAATATCCCCTTCAATGCTTTGGAAGTAAAGGTGACAACAGTAGGATATTGCAAAGTTTGTACTGGGTTGGTCCCAGATGGACAAACCACCAACTATAACTGCTACATCAGCTGAAGCTGAATGCTTGAACTTCCAGAGTCAGGCAAGAGAAGAAGACAACCTTGCTCTTGCAGCACAGTAACACCAGGCCTTATACTAGTTCGAAGACTGTAGAGTACATTGCCAATCTTGGCTGGACTTTCCTACTGTGGTATAGGTCAGATTTAGTGCCTCCTGACTTCCATCTGATTGGGCTGATTAAAGAAGGACTGTGTAGACAACGCTTTCCTAGGAATTATGTGTTCATAGCAGCTTTGAAACAGTGGATCAACTCTGTGCACCTCACTGCTGGTGCACATTTTTACACAGCATGCTGGTTCTTGTTCATCACTGGAAAAATGCATAGCACATGGTGGTGACTATGTTGAAAAATAGGGTTTTGTAGCTGAGATTTTTTTCTATCAAATAGTGCCATTGATCTCTTTGTAGCTGCTCTTGTTTCCATGGAAATATTTCAAAAGCATTATTTTCAGAGCAAGCTATGTAACTGTATAAGTACACTTAGAATTGGAAAACAGACACTTCTTCCTGATGTAATTTTGTGTGACCTTTGTGTCATAACTTTCAGAAGTTTCAACTTCCTTGAAAGGTTGAATGGTACGTTTTGAATTTCGGTGTTAAAGATGTCTCTTGCTTTTGGGAGTGATGAGGTTGCCTTTCTTTCACTTTCTAACACAGCAGTAAATAGTTGTTACTGTCATTTCAGTTACTAAATAGAGAAGGAAAATAGGAGGTGAAGAAACTGTGAGCCTTGAGTGTCGTGTATGATACCATGCACAGTGCAAGTCTATAATATGAAATAGCAGATAAGTAAAGAACGAGAGAATGTAAGCTAGTAATGAAAGAAGTAGATGGTAAGTGATGATGACAGTCCATCAGCAACCTAGCAATTTTTGAGTTCTCTGTAAGTATTGCAACAGTACAACTTTGGTAGAACTATTTTGTGACTTTGAAACTTTTGTCTGAAGCATTACTATTATAGGGATGTTATTTAACTATCACAGAATTAGCGTTTCGTGGGGAAAAATGCAGTAAAGGGAATGCTGATCAATCAAAAGATGCGAAGATGGAGATGTAAGAGGTTGAGGGCATTGAAATTGAAGACTATTGTAGAAAAAATACCACTTGAATTGTTACTATGATAAAACTGGAAAATGCATATGCACCCTTCAGGTGTGTGACTGAAAATCCCAGTGGGATAAGGAGACAGCATCTTTTTAAATATCTGATCCCCGTTGTGAAACAGGTTGTGAGACAGACTCCTGTCTCAAGGAATAATGGGATTAAAATTATCTCATGTTCGTGGCCTCAGATAAGAATTTGTTTTTCTCTGCCAGGGACTTCACGATATGCCACTAGCTTTTTGACAGTATTTAAGTGAATGAGTATAACATGGAAGTCTCAGACATACATATAACTTTTTCACTTTGGAGAGATTTGGTATGGCAAAAATGTCACAGAGCTGTAAAATAGGTGATCAGAACAGGAACAGTATTCTTCTAACTGCAGAAAACTTATTAGCCCACGATGGTAATGGTTTTGATATTACGGTTTTTCCAGAAGAGACAGCACTGGGAGTTCCTTGAAATTCCATGAAACTCTGAAATCATGAAAGGCATGGCCTTTCTGCAAATTTCATTGAATCATGGAATTGTTTAGTTAAAAGGGACCTTAAAGATCACTCAGTTCTAAGCCCCTGCCCTGGGCAGGGATGCCCCTCACCAACTCAGGCTGCCCAGGGCCCCATCCTACCTGGCCTTGAACTCCTCCAGGGGCAGGGCATCACAGCTTCTCAAATCAGCCTATTCCAATATCTCGCCACCTTCTCCGTAAAGAATTTTCTCCTAACATCTAATCTAAATCTCCCCTCTTTTATTTTAAAGCCATGTCGGACCATGTAAAAATTTGGTCTCCCTCCTGTTTATGAGCTACTCTCAAGTTCTGGAAGGCTGCAATGAGGTCTCCCTGGAGTCTTCTCTTTTTCAGAGAGAAGACCTCTCCCTCAACCTTTATTCATAAGAAAGGTGCTCCATCCTCTTGATCATTTTCATAGGCCTCCTTTGGACCTGTTCCTATACCTGCAGGTCTTATTGTGTTGGAGGCCCCAGACCTGAAGATAGTACTCCAGTTGGAGTTTCATGAGGGTAGAGAAGAAGGGGGACAATCACCTCCCTCTCAATGCTGGCTACTTCTCTTTTGAGTCAGGTACTTCTGCTGCAAATAATTACTGTATACAGAGTTAAGATTTGCAAATTAGGAGGGAAGGAACTTTGTTGAAGAACTTACTTTTCCAGATAGTGTGAAAGATAAACTACCCCCAGAAACCCCTGGTGATGTTGCCCTATTGACTCATTATTTCACTTGTATAGGTGAAAATTAACAACACACATAAAATGTTCAATTGTCCTTATGTACTATGCATTTTACACTCCTAAAAGTTTCTACCTTTGCGAAGGATGTAATTCCTCTTGCTTTTATGTTAGAAGTCCACTTCTGTATTTTTAATGAATCATTTGCAAAGGAATTGTCAGCTTCTTAGGACTGACAGCAAATCTGAATCAGTACTTTCAGTTGTACCATAGCATCTTGAGATGAATAAAATTATTGTCTTAATTTGGCTCAGATGAATCTAACAGTAAAAGTATGTACATGCTGTTAGCCTCCTTTGATGTTATCAAATAGCTTTGAGAATATTTAGCTCACAAGGAGGTAGTTGTTTGGGAATTAGTAAGCATATTACTTCTGCCCTTAGAGTGAGAGCCAAGATTCTTTTTAATAACAAAATGTACAAGTTATCTGTCCTTGGAAGATATGATTAAGTGCCTCAGATGGATTGTCATTTACAGGAAAAGTAGAATTACCCAGAACTAGTAGCCTGATTTTGCCTACAATTTTATTTTCAATTTTTTTTTCAGTTTTAATTACTGAGGTTTAAATTTACTGTGTGCAGAAGAATTAAAGAGTGGGATTTTCAAAAAGACTCAGCATTGACCTAATCTGTACTCAGTGAAGTTAGTGATAAAACACTCAAAGCTGGATTTGATAGAATTAAGCAGATTTACACCATCTGTGAATCTGGCCCCCATTAACTTTAGTGGCAGCAGATTTGACCAACACTGAGTACTTTTGAAAACCCCATCCTAATTTGGTAGCAGATACTCTGACTATAGAAACAGATGATGTCAGAGGTGCTAAATAAATACATCCGGTATTTCCAAAGCATGAGTTTTCATTTCCCTGTGCAGTTGTATCATTTTCTCTGTAGTGTGGTTCCAGTAATATTGTGTTCATGATGATGAGTAGATTTTTTTGACTGTTGTTGTCTTGTATCCAGCGAAGTGAAAAAACAAAACAACAACAAAAAACACATTTATAAACTGATTGTTTCGGTAGAGCTAAATACACAATGGGTAGGCATTTAGTTTTTCTTATGCATAGTTGTTTATTTTGAAGACTGAGGGGAGAAAAATGAAACAAATTCTCTCTAGCAAAACAGCTATCATGTTTGATTACATGATTATTTTGTTAGCAAATAGTATCACAAAGCTGTATGAAAATAATTTCTTTGTGTGTATATAGATGCATATTTCCGTTTGCATATGTGTGTTTTTATATATATATATCTCAATGAACTTTAAGCATTTATCTTTATCACTTTACAAACTCTAAATAAGTGAATTTGTTGAAAAACTGTATTTTATAGCAGTAATTAAAAGTTAGGTTGTATGCCATCAGAAATTGTGTGAAGGTCATTTTGCTTTTTGGAATCATCCTTATTTCTTATTCTGAGGACTAAGATTAAAACAATGAAATACCTAACTTCATTGTACTCCTGTAGAAACATTTGTTAAAGTAATAAATACTCAAGTGCTCTAGTTATTTCACTTTTTTTTTTTCCTCTGTACTCAAATACTTTTATTTAGGGTTTTGAAAACTACCTACATTTAAGGGTTTTTTTTAATGTTTTTTGTTTTTTTTTAACAAATATTCTGTATCAAATTTATCAAGGAAAGCTTTCCCCTGGTTAACCTGATGTAGCAAGTTTCTCTGCCCTTGACAGAGAGATTGGAATGGGATCATCTTTATGGTCCCTTCTAACCCAACCCAGGCCATTCTGTAATTATGTGATTCTCAGTCATTGTCATAATGCAGATTATACACATTTTTAAAATAGTTGCAAAGTTTGACTGAAATATAATGTTATATCAACATGCTACCATCAATCATTATTAGTAGCTACATTGTAAATAACTAGAGTTGCTCCAAAAGTAATGCTTCCTATTTTATGATGTTGGCCCACAATGTCAGAGGGGGATGTTGGTGGTATGGCAGTAGAGGTTTAGCCTTCTTGCCAATATTCCCATTACATTTTGTTGCCATGTTTCAAATGGCAGCAGAGGGACAGTCTGACAGAATAACATCTGAAATGGAAATGTGTATGAATCAAAGGTGTGTCATTGAATTCCTCCATGTGGAGAAAATGTCAACCATTGACATTCATCGACACTTGCTGACATGTATAAAAAACCGACCAGTGAATGTGAGCACAGTGAGGCAGGGGGTGGTGCACTTCAGCAGTGGCTGAAGTCTGCTGCACAGATTTTTATGAGCACGGCATGGAGGATCTTGTTCACTGTATCCTGAGCTGCATCAAAAGAAGTGTGGCCAGCAGACTGAGGGAGGTGATCCTGCCCTTCTACTCTGTGCTGGTGAGGCCTCACCTGGAGTACTGCATCCAGATTTGGAGTCCTTGGTACACGAAAGACATGGACCTGTTGGAGCGCTTCCAGAGCAGGACCACAATAAATGATCCAGGAGATGGAACGCCTCTCCCATGAGGACTGGCTGAGAGAACTGGGGCTGTTCAGCCTGGAAAAGAGATGGCTCCAGGGAAACCTGATAGTGGCCTTTTAATATCTACAGGGAGCTACAGGAAAGAAGGGGACAGACTCTTTAGCAGGGTCTGTGGTGACAGAACAAGGGGAAATGGTTTCAAGTTCAAAGAGGGTTGATTTAGGTTTGACACAAGGAAAAAGTCTTTTACAGTGAAGGTGGATCAAGTTACCTAGTGGTGTGGTGGCTGTCCTGTCCCTGGAGACTTTCAAGGCAAGGCTGGATCAGGCCCTGGGCAACCAGATTCAGCTGTGCATGTCCCTGTTCATTTCAGGGAGTTGGACTAGATGACCCTTAAAGATCCCTTCCAACTCTAAGGATTCTATGATTCTATGATTTTATGACAGAATGTAAGTATCTCTATTCCATGATCTCTATTAGTTCTGTTGCTATACATTGTGAATGTAATTGTGATTTCATTCCAAAGGCTTCTGTTAAGAGGCATTAGAGTAAGCCTGAAGTTACACATTTTAAAAGAGGATGCCCTTTTGAGAGCCCATGGTTAATTAATGCTGAAGATGTCAAATTGATAAGTCAATACATCCTTCTTCAGAATAATAGAACAAAACATGGCAATAAACTGTCCTGATTTATTGCTTTTAATTAGGAGAAATGGAAAACTGGGCTAGGTAGATATGGACAGTTATATGTATAACTGTATTGAAAGGGACACTAATTCTACTTGCAGTCCAATCTTTTTCTCATTTCATTTGCTTACTGAAACTCCATATCATTTACTGCACATGAATAAAATAAAATAAATTGTTAAACTCAAGATGTTCTTAATGCTATATTGGTTTGATGATGTTTATAGAATGTCAGGAATATCTTATATTTACATAATGGTACCTTCCATTTGCAATAGATTCAATCACTGTATGTGAACCTGGGCTTTTTATGGCAAGAGAGAAAGGAACTGGAAAGATAAGTATGCCAGTGGTGTTTTTTGCCTCTCCATGGTAGCTGTAGAAAAGCCTCATGAAAACCTTCATAACACAAGGGTTGTCTGCCAGAGCTCACTGTCATGTTATCTGGTTTTGTTAAAACTCCAAATCTACAGGAGGTCAAGGGGAAAAACAATTTCTGATGGTTGTTTCTCCATTATTTCTCAATGTATTTGTAGGCGCACTGACTAATTGTCATCTAGTCTGTGATGCTCAGGTGTACTGTGGGAATTTTGTGTCTGCTCTGTTTTTATGCTGATTTTTGAGGCAATTACTGCCTAAATACTATGATCATAGAATCACAGAATGGCCTGGGTTTAAAAGGACCGTAATGATCATCTAGTTTCAACCCCCCCGTGCTATGTGCAGTGTCACCCAGAGCCACGTCCAGCCTGGCTTTGAATGTTTCCAGGGATAACCTTTTCCTTGCTGGAAAAAAGTAACTTATACTGTTTTGGTTCTAGCTGCTCATTTCACAGAACTTGTAGGAGTATAATGATCTCTAAGACTGTATGCAGTCTAGTGTTAGTTGAAAGTTAGTTAGTTATTGGTTGAAAGTGGTTTTGTGGCGCAAAGCTATTAGACATTGAGAGTTAAGGAGGCGGATAGGCAGTGTCCACATAAAACTTGTTTCAGTAGAAAATTTATCTAAAACAGCAACTTCTATTTGAAAGCATCACTCATGTAACACTGAATCTTTCAAATCTCACTGTGTCCTGCAGGTATATTAGGTAGGAACTGTGTAGGAACTTGTTCTTACAGACAGCATCCTTTAGGGTGGAAATATCCCCTGCAGCAATGGCAATGCTTTCAGACTTCAGTACTGAACTGTTCTGGCTTGTGTATGTTTTTGTACTGACTTTACCATTTAAGTGACTTTGAGTTGTGCTTTAGATAAAATGACAAATGCTGTTTCTCTTATGTCTCCTAGGGAAATAATTTTGTACCACATATCATATTTGATTTGGTTATTTTCATGAATTCCATGTTTTCCTATATTTACAATAGAAAAGAAAATAGACAGTGAAAATGCACATTGTTTAAATGCAGAAAGGCCTTGTTGCAATAGCACTCAGAATCTGAATAGCAAGTTTTGCCTATCAAGAGCTACCTTTTTCAGGTAATTTTAACTTTCCCATTCACCATATTGTTCATGTAGGCATATTTGTCTTAGTCTGTGGTTTTGCATCCTACTACTGATGTCTTGGGGCTTTATAATTACACACATCTGAAACCTGAAATGGAAAGATTTATTCACCTGTGATGCTGACTAGAAACGTGAAGAAAGTCTTTGGAATTCTCATCCTTGCCAACCTGCTGCTTTACATCTCTATCTACGCAAAACATGTCAAACCTTTCAGTGAGCGATTTTGCTAAGTATTGTGAAACATTTTGAAATTAGCATTAGACATCTGTTCACTTGCTGCCATATCTCTCCATCCATCCAGAATAAATTAAAATAACTGAGTTAAAAAATTAAGTCTTCCGTCTCCAGATTACTATCATTGCAGGCAAAATTGAGTTTGCTTTGGTATTGCTGCAAGGAGTTCTGAGATGCAGTTCTGTGAAACTGGGGCTACTTTAATCAGTAGGTTATTTATGTTTAAAAAATGAAATAATGTTTTAGAGGTTTTTGGTTTTTTATTCAGTTTATCATTAAAAGTGAATGTATGAAGGCTATTTTAATAGCACAGAAGTTGATTCCTGTATTATGCAATACCACATTTAATTCATTACAAGGCAGCATTTTTGGAATAAGATCACACTTCTAATCTGTATCTCCAGAAAGAACAAGCCTCATGGGATAATCCTATTGCCTTCTTGACAAAGTTCAAGCTTGAAGAATTGAATTAAACAAAATCAGAAACAAAGATTTAGACACTTGAGGATGTCATGATGTATAATTGTAGTAGAACAATAAGTTTACTCCTCGTACTTTGTACATAAGTCAGAGGAGGTATATTTTATAATAGAATTCAGGAGTTATAAAAGAGTCTTTCTTCAACCATTCACATAAACTCTTGCAAATCTTATAATAACGAACTATGTCCAAGTAAAATTTTTCAACGCTGTTTAAGAAATTGAAATATGTCTGTTAATATTAGTAAATTATAGAAAATACATATTTTTACATAAACAAGTAATGTTATCATGTCTCCCTTGGACTTATCCACTCTTCAGATAACCATTGCTTCCTTTTCCTCTGACAACATATCTAGATTTTCTGGCTACCCTTTCCTAGTCTCCTTTTAACTCTGTACAGTTAGTTGACAACTTTCTGAACTGCAATGGCAAAGCTCAATGTCCAGCAGAAACCATGCCAGATCATTGATTAAAGTATTTCTGGACTTTCAGGAGACAGCTGAGGGCTTTAAAAATATGACCAAAAAAAAAAAAAAAAGGTATTAAATGTAGATACATTTAATGAATTCTTTAGTTACGGGGCAGCATTGTGGTCAGGGATTTGGTGGAGAGACATTAAAGAGACTATCTTTAATGTAAAGCTGGAGGAAATTTCCTGTTTGTGTTGTGCTTTCTTGTGGCATTCTTTTATTAAATACTACTTTTCAAGTATATTTTGTTGATAATTAGTTTCATAAACATATGTGAGCGTATGTGAATTATATCATAGTTGTTAAGCATTATCAGCAGGTCAAGTAAAAATTTCTGGAAAATTTATAATTATTGGGCCTTTCACATCTGGGTCTATGAACATGACAGAATCACAGAATGGCCTGGGTTGGAATCCTCAAGGATCATGAATCTCCAACCCCCTGCCACAGGCAGAGCCACCAACCTCCACATTTAATACTAGACCAGGCTGCCCAGGGCCCCATCCAACCTGGCCTTGAACACCTCCAGGGATGGGGCATCCACAACCTCTCTGGGCAGCCTACTTCATCACCTTACCACTCTCATAGTAAAGAACTTGCCCCTGACATCCAACCTAAATCTTCCCTTCCTCAACTTAAAACCATTTCCCCTTGTCCTGCTGTTATCTACCCTTTCAAAGAGTTGACGTGTGTGGAAAAAAGCATTCAAAAAAAAAAAATATAGGCTTTTTTTTTTTTCTCATTATCTTCTTTATTTCCTTTATTGTCTACTCATAAAGTTGCTTGCAGTGTGACACAGGGTTTACAGTGTCGTCCTGTATGTCTTCTACATGTGACATTCTTAGGAATGGACCCCTGCTGATATCCAAGCCCATTTTACACAGTGGAACAATAAAGCAAAGTTGTATTCCTAAACAGGCAGAAAAACAGTCATAACTTCTTATTATGCCGGTTTCTTGTGAGTCCTAAGACTGAAAGCCTGTAGGAAGTGTGGCAGGATTTCCAGGGAGTTGCTCAGTGGGATGCGTCATTTACACAAGGTAGAAAGTGATGAGTGAGTTCATCCCTTTGCCTTATATTATTTCTTTCTTTAATGGAATTTAAAATATAGTAAAGCAACATATCCTTTATCTTTAATCAGTCTTTTCTATTTAACCTGAATTCCTAATGAAAATTTAAATCTTCATGGCAGGGAATGTCTGTAGCAGAGAACTAAGATATATCACTACTCTTGCAAAATGTTTAATTTGTCTGTCTTGGTAAGTTGAAATACTGAAGATTAATACAGCATTAAAAATGCATTGGAATGTGCATTTCCCAGACGGTTAAATACGGGCAACTTGGAATTCTTAAGTGTGTATAATTAATCTGTTAGACATATTGCCTCTGTAATACTCAGGTTATATCTTTTCCCGGTAGGAATTTTATGTAAAAAATGATTGCTTTATAATTTAACATTAAGTGCTCCCTGTAGAAAAATGAGAACGCTGTCTGGTAATGTAAACAATGTAGACTGCAGTTCTGTAGACTTAGTTGAATCTTTGTATTTCAACCATATTTATAAAATTGATTGTGAAGCATTTGGCACCGATTCACTTTCTTTAAAATTGTTGAAAAAATTATCCAAACAGGTGTAATATTATCTCATAGAAATGTTATTTCTGCTCATTAGAAACTGTCCATGCAGTCATACATTCTCATCACCTTTCTGTTGATTGCTCTGATTTCTTTAGAAATGCAAAATACTAGAATTTTTTTGAAATTACCAAATTAAGCTACATAAATTTTTAGCAAGAGAAACATGTTTCCATTATCCAACTGATAAAAAATAAAAGTGGAGTGGTCTTTCATGAAAAAAAGAAAGTTCATACAGCCTATTTAGCTGTTTTTTATTAAACTACAGCAGCAAAAACTGTAACCCAAATTGTTGACATTCTTGTTACTGATTTTTTATTTTTCATTCCCAGTAAGCTGTTCATATAGACAATTTAGTAACCTGTTTACATAGATAGGACTGCAAAGCGGATGACTGACCTGTTTTTTAATCCTCATTATAGTTTAATTTGTTATATTGGAGATGGTATCTGACCTTGATTTTTTCCCCCTGCATATTTAAGCCTTCTGAGATGGGAAACATAATTTCAAAATATATTTTGCCTTCTTAATTTATCTTTTTGTCAGGAAAAAAATATTTGTACCTTGAGCTGTTGGGTCACTATAAAGCTATGTTCCTGGAAATGAAATACTCTAATTAGAATTCCTTGGAGGCAATGTTTTCTTTTTAACTTGACATTACAAGAGAGGGACTTCAAAGAGTTCTGCTACTTCAGCTGATAGCAGAGCAACTCCCTAAGGCAGGCTCAGTTAGACAGCTCAGGGATGGTCATTCACTGGTAGATAAGGGAGTCTCTGAAGTTAATGAGTAATGCTGCCAGTTAAAAATGCTTTCCATTTTTATTCGTTGATGAAAATTACAGCTTTGACATCTTAGTTAGAAGTTGAATAGGAATAGGGAAATAGTGCTGGTACTGTAAGAACGATCAGAGGTGATAGTGTCATAGCACTGGAAGGTAAGTAGTTTAGGATTAAGCACTTTTCCCCCAAAATGCTCACAGAGGAGAGAAACTTCTTAGGGCATACCATCATGATGTACATTTACTTCCTGAAGGAGAAAAATAAGCTTGTGTTGAAAGTACTTAAACCAGTGTGCCTATCACCTCACTGGAGGAGCTTTCCACAAGCTAATTTCCCACTGCTTAATAGTTTCACTCCTTTCTTCCCAACTCCATTTTTGTTTTTATTTTAAATATATTACTGTGGTTTATTTCACTCATACTTTTATATAAGTCCAGCTATTTGGAGAATGGTCATGTTCCAACGTAGCACTTTTGAACTGCAGAAAGTAACCATGTCGGCCAGAGTGGGATGGTCTGTGTTCCCAGCCTGTGTGCCGATAGGCTGCTTGCTGGGGTGCTTGGCAGCATGGTTGGGTGGCTGGGCCTGGGAGATGATGCTGGGTACTGTGCCAGCACGTTGCACTGCTCAGAGGAGATGTGTGGCAGGCTTTTGGGGAATGGCATATCCATGCTGGCTTGGCCTGAGCTGAAGACATGCACGCACAGGCAGCTTTCAGCCATATTCTGTCCCTGAGTTTTTGATTCAGATGGGAGTGTCCCTTTCTGTGTGCTTGAATGTATATCAAAAAGTCAATATAGTAAGCATCAGTCACAAACTGGAGCTGGGAGTGGCAGGAAAACAACATTAACTGTATGGGAGGGTGGAAGACTTCTGGGTGCAGTATCTCTCACGCACAGATGAGCACCTGTCACTGCTGCTGAGACTGGCAAGCAGTGTGGGAGGTTAGCCTGGGAGAACAGGTTATCCCGAGGTGTTTGTTTCCAGAAGGCTTCTGTTGACATGGGCAAGGCCTTCTCTGAAGCACCCCGCCTTCCCCTGTGAGGCCGGTTTTGCTTATTCTTGCCCCACGTCCTCCTGACAGCTGAATTGGGATGAGCTGCCTGCAGCTGTTGGCTGGGTGCTGGCCCACTAATAACAGGAGCAGGAGGAAAGGCCTGTGTAACCCTATGGAATTCAGGCTGTCTCTTGACGCCACACGTAGCGCTGAGTCAGCCCAGCCTGGCGCACTGCTGGCCTTGGAGCGTCTGGGGGGTCTGGGCTCCACAGCCTGTGTTTCATCACATCTGCAAGTTCTAAGCTTCGGTTTGAAGTTCAAAGCTCACCGTAGCTCTCAGTGTGAGTGATGCTAGTAGATTTGAGTAGTCCAAACAGGCCCTCCTCTTTTCTGCCCTTGATACCCACAGACAATTTTCTTGACATTTTTAGTCCGTGTCTTATTGAAATGAAAATTCAGCATGTCAGCACACTTCTGAATAAACCGTTACGCTGAATTTCATTAAGTTTTTTGATAGCTCTTCTTAAACTCTCCTCAGCTTGTTGAGAATCTGTTGAGTTGTGTGGCAGGTTCCCTGTGTAACTCACCCAGCGCTACTGATAAAGAGCTTATAAAATTATTGTAATTTTGCCAATTTCTGTCACAGGAAGTTTTACACACATTTATTAGAGATCCAGTTTAATTCTTCTTTGTGTGAATAGGAAGGAAAATGCACACCTGCTAGTAGGTATGTAAAGCGATAAAAATCCCTTAACTTTAGTCATAGTGTTATTACTCTAAACTATCCTGCAGAACTGTAGGACAGTAAACTGAGATGGTATCTTCATGAGATGATGGGTGATTAGTTAATTAACATTCAGTTATTTAAAGTATTGTTTTAATAACAGATTTGTTTGTTTGTTTTTCTTTTAGTGCAGCAGAGTATTTTTTAGAGCATGGGTTCTATTGCTACAATTAGAAAAGTGCTGCCATATGAGAGAGGTAAATTCTTCTCTTCGTTTGGAAGGAAGAGAATGCAGTTTGAGTGCCTCCTGTGTGGCTGACCTTCAATAACATGCATTGACTTCAAAAGACACAAAAATGAAATTATGTGCTACTTACTTTTGAAGTGCCTTTCATCTCAATGTAAATGTAGTGGTTTTAAGGCCAGGAATGGACCTCCTTCATAACACAGGCCTTAGAATTTCAGTCTGTAATTTTGACATCCAACCTGCAATTTGTGGTTCAGCTACAGCATATCTTTAGGACATGCAGTCTTGATTAAAAGATTTAAATGAAGGAGAATCTACCACATGCCTCAACTGCTGAGTGCTCTATATTTTTTCTGGATTGAATTTGTCCAATTACAGCATTCAACAATTGAATTTTATGTTTTAGTTGTCCAGATTCAAGTACGCTTCTTTTCCTAGTGGAAGTGTTCATCATTTTAGATACTTAACTAGGCAGTGTTTAAGGTTTGACATGCTACAGACATAATGAGGATAATGTTTAAAAAAAAAAAACAACACATAAATAAACACAATACTTAACTGTATTTTTTTATTGTTAATAGTTTATGGTGCAGCATCAGTATTTCCTAATGTTCTCCATACCTCACAGACATATATAAAAGAATCCAAATATATAGATTCCAGTATAGATATATGTTTACCAGAAATGCTATAAATATGCAGTGTAAACTCACTTTCAGAGTTTTAAACACTAAGATTCATCTAAAAATAAGACCAAACACCAAACCCAGAAAACCCTCATATCTTAAGGGCTGTGATGTGTGCTATTTCTTTATCTTATTTTTCCCAAACTGTCATATCGTCTTGCATATCTGTTGTGACACTACCTTCCTACTGAGTCTCAGGTAAAGAGCAGGCAGTACAAATGTGGAAAACATAGGTTAGTTCAGTAGGAAGAATTAGATTCAGTATGTAACGGCTTTAATGTATAGTATGACAGGAGAATTGCAAGATACTGCAATTGTTACTAACCAATCACTTTAGTATCTAACAAATGTTTATCTAGTAGTATCTTCCTACCACATATCTTAAGATTATTGATTAGATTTTTAAACTAATCTATCTTTCTTTTTAAAATTTGATGTAGGATTGCAAGACTTTTCATGTGTATTGCAGTTATTTTAGAAAGGAAAAACATTCTTTCAATAAAGGTAAACTCACAATAAAATCTCATTAATGGCATTGCTCTGATAGGGTGACTTGACAGCACAAGATGGGGAAATAGATCTCCCAACTCAAATTTCTTAAAGTAATTTTTTGTTAAAACTTTTTAAAAGAAAATAGCTTTGCTTCATATTGTCTTAGGATAAGAGTTGTCTTTTAAAGTGTTCAATTAAAAAAAAACAAAAACAAAAAACAACTCTAGACATTATTTCAAAATGTCCATTTCTCCATTGTCATTACTCTGGTTGTAGCATAATCTCTAGGGATTACCATTTTAGCTAATTCAGGAAGCAAATGGAACCAGCTGACATGTTCAGTAAGAGAAGAAGGTCAGTCTAGCAGCTAGAAACACAGGAAACAGCAGGATACTGCGTTATTACTTATTACATACATACATTACAGTAGATCTTAGGGATTTCCATTATGTCCAGGACATTGTTCTGTTTGATACTGTACGAATGTGATAAGAGTGGTCTGTGGCCTGAAAGTTATCAAAGTTGATGCATGCAAAATATCTACGTAAACCACCTTTTCACTTTACTTTTTACTTGGTGTATATTCAGAAAAAATGCAAAAAGTCCTTTGCTGTCCCGTTCCTGTCTGTGATTCAGATCTTTTGCTTTCATGAGTGTCATTAGACAAAGCGTGGGGCAATCAGTGGTTTGTTCATTCTGCCTAATAGGACGTACATCTGCATGTATTCATGGAAGCATACATGCAATAAAGAACTTTTCAAAATTTTACATGATCCACTCAGATGCATGCTTCATCATATTATATGACTTGAAGTGAAAGTTATTTCATATTGCATTGATTTCTTTGCTGTCTTCCCCTAATCACCCTCCCTCACTCCAAATTATCATGAGCCACAATTGTTGTTTTCAACTGAGAATTCGTCATAATTCGAACCTGTCTGCCTGTGCACATTAGATCTGGCTTTCATAATGTTTAAGTCTGCAAAGGATCAATAAACCATTTAGTCTCATTGGGACCACGCGTGTCACATCTGTTAAATTTCACCCAGTTATCTGAATGCTAAGACTGGCAACTTAATGCAAACTTTTTTTTTTTTTTTTTTTTTTTTAAATCAGGCAGATTAGAATTCATATGATCACTTTTTTATAGTGAGCTGGTTTTCCTTGGAATCAAGTTCATAGAAAACAAAGGTTATTGGTGACAAACAACACAGCTTCACTAAGGGCAAATCATGCCTGATGATTTTGGTGGCCTTCTACAACAGTTATAGCATTGGTGGATAAGCAACTGACATAATCTATCTTGATTTATTCAAAGCATTTGACACTGTCCCTTGCAGCATCTTTATCTATGAACTGGAGAGAGATGGATTTGATAGATGGGCTACTGTGCTGGTGAGAGATTGGATGGATGGTCACAGCCAGAGGATTGTGGTCAGTGGCACAAGAAGTCCATGTGGAGACCAGTGACAAGTGGTGTTCCTCAGAGATTGGTACTATTGACTATGGCGATCAGTACTATTTGACATCTTTGCTGATATCAGAGACAGTGGGATTGAGTGCACTCTCAACAAGTTTGGCAACAACACCAAGCTGACTGGTGCATTTGACACTGAAAGGAAGTGATGTCGTCCAGATGGACTATGACAGACTCAAGAAGTAGGCCTGTGTGAACCTTGTGAGATTCAACAAAGCCTAGTGCAAGATCCTGCACTTGGGTTGGGGCAATTTCAAGCAAAAATAGAGGATTGGTGGAGAATGAATTGAGAGCTGCCCTGTGAAGAAGGCCTTGGCAGTGTTTGTTGATGAGAAACTCAGCATTAGCCAGCAATGTCGGCTTGTAGCCAAGTGTATCCTGGACTGCTTTTAAAGAAGCAAGGGACATGGTTATCCCCTTTGACTCTTCTTGTGAGGCCCCACCTGCAGTACTGCATTTGGCTCTGGGACCCAGAGCACGAGAAGGACATGGACATGTTGGAGCAGATCCAGAGGAGGCTTGGAAGAGAGTCACAGGGCTAGAGCATCTCTTCTATGAAAACAGGCTGAGAGAGTTGGAATTCAGCATAGAGAAGAGAAGGCTTTGGGGAGACCTTATATTGGCCTTTCAGTATAACAAAGGAGAACCTACAAGAGAGCCAAAGAGGGACACTTTATCAGGCAGTGTATTAACAGGATGATAGGTAATGACTTTAAACTAAAATGGGAGATTTAGATTAGATGTAAGAAATTCTTTACTGATGGTGGTGCGGTGCTGGCACAGGCTGCCCAGAGAAGATGTGGATGCCCCATCCCTGGAGGCACTCAAGATCAAAAGTTGGTCAAAGCCTTCACTAAGACTGAGGGGAATGGGCTTTCATAGGTCACACATTCCCGTTTCTTCTCCTGTATTGTCTCTCTATTTCCTCATATTTCAGCTTAAATACAAGATTGCTCATCTGGCACACTGGTCCAAGTCTACAAGAGCGCTACAGCTGTGTTCTGGCTAGAAGCAGATAAATTTGCATTGCTTTTTCAGTGGTAGCATACTGTAGGATTCATTTCACTTGCTTGTGACCACGTTGTCTCTCAGTGCAATGTTGTGCCGAAGTTAGTTCAGCTTGGCTAGATGCCATCGTGCTGCAGCTATACTTCTTCCCATCTGGTAGCTTTTCCTATGGGGGCTTGGTATCTGAATTGTTACAGTTGCGCTGTATTATGATCTTCTCAATTTTTGATTTTATTCTTCTGTTACCATAAGCTGTCTCTTCATCTAAAAACGTGTTATCCGGGGCTTATTGGTGTAGAATATATTTTATTCATTTCCAATTATTTAACCTGGTAGATGAATCTGTGGCAGTATCCAAGCTGTTTTATTTATTTATGTACCTACTAATCTCTCTGTCATCTGCATACTTGCAAGACATTTTATGTTTAGATCATGGTTACAACCTCTATCCTCCCCCTTCAAGAAGCAAAACCCACAATAAAGCTGGAAATAGCAGTGGACTAAGAAGAGACCCCTGGGGACTTTAAAGCAGTTCTTCTCATTCTTTGCAAGGGAAAAAGTCATATAAGAGGAAACATACAATGTAGGTATTTAATAAGAACAAGTTCTACAATTACACTGGAAATAAAAATCTGGACAATCAACACAAGATAGACCACTAACATCATTACAGAAATCCAACAGGATTGTTTGCTAGTCCTAATAGTAGTCATTATTGATATTTGTAGATCCTGTTTATTGTTAGAAAATTGAATGTGCTTTACTTGTTTATAGTTTTCAAGGCTTGAGTATTTGGGGTTTGTTACTTCTATGGTGATCTGAATTATTTTTATATAAAAGGGTAGGTAGGTAAGAAATTATGCTAGAAAAAAGTAAAAACAAACATTTGAGTTCTCACAAATGTCTAAAAAGGACATAAAGAAAATCACTACATTGTGTCTCAGTGATTCCATCTTTTTCTTAAGAAATCTTATTCACTCCTTGGGAAATCAAATCTATTAAAATATAATGCATATCGTAAATTAAACTCTACATCTGTAAATATGAGTCAGTTATTAATAAATACTTATTTCCTCTGTTGCTGTAAACAGCAATTTTGACAAGTATACCAGCACGTACTACTTATTAGAGATAATTTTAAATTAAGTGCAATTTTACTCCCAGCCACAGAAGAGTCTGAGTTTGATCTTGAGCTATATAACATCAAGCAGAATTGAAGCTGTTTTATGTGTCAAAATTTTGGCCATACAATCTGCAAGAAACAAATCTCCAAATACGCTATTATAATTGAGAAATTCTGTTGCTTCTATATCAGGTGATGCAGTTACTAGAAAATGTAATACAACCCCAGCAATTTTTTTAATGTATTCCAGCTGGCTGACTTTATCAGTGTAAATAGAAAATATGTTCCAGTTTTCTCTGTTTCCTGCAAAATAATCTTACTAGTTTGAAGCCAAGTCAAAACACACAAGATAGCCTTTTTGACATGCACCAGTTTTTACAAAATGGCTCTTAGGTTACTTGAACCAGAAACATTAGTAAGTGATACCAAGAAAAAGTTTTTTCTTGCTTGCAAAAACCAAATAAAAACAAGGAAACAAAATGAGAATTTATGTAGGCAAGAGTAATGTTTTAGAAAGAAATTAATGGTCAATATATGCAGTAAAAGTGATTTTGCACACTTGAGATGAGGCTAGATGCTTATTGGATTACATATTTTTGGGCCATATTCTTAGTTGAAGCAAATAGAGGGAGCTGCTGTGATTTCAGTTGAGCTTTTGTATAGTGAGATTTTAGATTTTTATGTTAATAGGAAATCACTGACTCTGTCCATGCCTTCTAGGCTAGACAGTGTACCTTTAAAGTTATCTAGTCATACACAGATTACAGTATGCAGTAAGCCAGGTAAGTAGATAAGACAAAGTGAGACCTATTAAACCAGTCTGCCCTGAATCTTGTTGCAGCCGAGTACGCTAAAAACTGTGGTTGTAATCCTAATCACTTTGACATTTGGAAATAAAAAATGTAGAATTTTCCCCTATATAGAACTTTGTTAAATATTCTTTCAAATATAGTGATTAATTCAATCCTCAATAGACTAACAGATTTTATTTATTTATTTATTTATTGCAATCATCACTTTTGTATCTAATTTAGCTCCAGATTAGGACAGCATAAAGTATCGGTTTACAGTAAAATGAATAAAAATAGCACTGTAATTTCTGTCCAGGATTGCTTCCTTGCAAAGTGCTGAACTCCTTTTTCATGTTCTCCAAAGCAAAAGAGTTAGAGGGCTCATCAGATCCTCGGCTTTCCCAATTTTCTTATTATTTGGTAACTTGCATGACTCTGATCTTGTTGGTTTGTCTGTTCTTCAGTTCTGTATGTTGAAAGCATGGATTTTTTCTTTCCTAGCCATAGTGTTGTTTTGAATCAAGTACATGACAGAAAAGATCACTACAGTACAATTGCTTGTTCACACATGGTGAGTTTCATATCCTCTAGATATAAGTTGTGAAAATCTTATTTGTCTATACCTGCATGCTCACATATCAATCTTCTGGAAATCTTTTTCTCAAAGAACTAAGTAGCAATCCTGACCTAGTATTTTCCCTCCTTTTGTTCACTTGGAGGTGAATTCAATTGCATACTGTTGTTAAGATTTACCTGGAACTTTGGATGTTTAGGTTCTACCAAAGTGGTAGAGCTGGGAGAACAAGAACATCCCAACAGGAGGTGTTTAGTCTTTCCTAAATCTCTCTTTTTTAGTAGGAAACAGAGAATCATGATATATTGCATTACAGCCTTCTTTTGGAGTGCTGTATAAGTTCTGTACCTATTAATAACTGCCTTCAAGGTTAATGATGTTAGCATTTCAAAAGTTCCTTTCTTCTTCCTTCTTCAGATCAGATCTTGGCACAGTAATCTGGCTGCAGAGTATCAATTTAATTGCCACAATTCTTTTTCTCATTAGAGTCATCTGTCTTGTTTAGAGCTGACTGCAGAAGCACTTTTCCATGTAAGACAGTTTATACACAGTTCTGTTTTTACATTGTTGGTTGTTTTTTTTTTTTTTTTTGTTTTGGTTTGGTTTGGTTTGGTTTGGTTTGGTTTTCTTTTTAACCCAAGAAATGTGAATGTAAATGTTTCAGAAAGAAAGCTGTGTTCTCTAGTGGCAGTACGTCTTGATGTGATGTTCAACACTCAGGAAATAGTTCGGTCTCTGTTTGGAGGCTCTGTTCTGTTACAACATCAACACACAGTGTCACCTCTTGCAAGGTGAATCTCTTGATACTGCTGGTTCAGAGTGGAAAGTGAAACCATGCTGTCCTAAAACAGCAGCTATATAAAAATTCAGTTGTTAAACAGGCAAGTAAATATCCATACATAAAAAGGAACTGTGGTTATGCATTAGGAGCAAATGGTTTTAAAACTCAATGGAAAGCAACTAATTACTATCATCAGGAAAGAAATTTCAGCCACTGAAAATCCTGTTTCTATTAATCCAATGATTAAGAGGTGTAAGTTGTGTATCCTGTTAGGAATCTGTGGTATGCAATTCTCCAGGTTATCTTAAAATGTTTTCAGCTGTGTTATGTTTTTGCTTGACTTCCCCTTGGAATGGGATGAACATGTCTGAATACTTCTGTTATCTAATCTGCTCAACTTAAAAAACACTTTTTAGCATTTCCTTACTTGTATCCCTTCAAAGAACACTTTGATTTGAACAGATTTTCAAGTCACCTGGTTAGATAAAACCTGAAAGAGTTTAGGTAATTTCTAATCATATGTAGTCATATCCTCTGAGAGGTAAACTGCTACTGCCTCTCTAAGGTACTAAGTCTTTTAAAAGCTGAAGGGACATGTTTTTCATATTTTTCCCAATGTGACTTGCTTGCGTCTTCCATTGGTATTGACACTGTTGAAGCAAATTTGTGTTCTCCATGTGTTTTTAAAAAGGAGTGAAAGAAGGGTGTGTGAGCTAAACCCTTAATTTTAAAGAAATAACTGTATTATCCTTAGGTATACCCTTTTCTTCCATATTGTTTCTGTGGTTGCCATTACTGTAAATTGTCCTTATTTTGATACATTTGCCTTTTAGAGATTAATCAAAGCGTAATACTTGGGACCAGTTTACATACAGACAGTCAATCACAAATACACATAACATTTTTAAATGCCTGTATATCTTTCAGCAGAACCTCTATGTTTATAAACACTTCTGAATTAGAACTGCTGTTCATTTTAGTAACCCATTTTGAGCTTAATGTATATATTTTAAAAGTAAACATCTGGTTCTTTTGGAACAGAGTCCTAAAACATACACAATCTGGTAGAGCAGACAGTATTCCTGTTTTTGTTTTTTTTTGGTTTTTTTTTTGTTTAGTTTTGTTTTCCTCTGTTATTCTTTTTCCTTTTTGTTGTTGTTGTTGTTTTTAATGTTGAGTTATCCTGAGATCCATTTCTTTTGCTATTTTCTATTTGTACCATAGTCTATCTCTAGAAAATATATTCCTTTATAATATATTCCTTGTTTGCTATAGGAAGTAGATCTAATAAACCTAACGTTTATATTATTGATTGAACAGAATCTGCAGCTGGCAGCTGCTTTCTGTAGATGCATATGTGAAGTCCACACAAGTGGGTTTTAGCTGCTTTCTGTAGATGCATATGTGAAGTCCACACAAGTGGGTTTTAAGTGTCCACACATATTTTTCTTTATTCAGATATGTCCTGGTGATTAACTCTTCAAACCTTGACAAGATCTCAGTAGGAATGATGGCCTTAGTCATTCATATGAACACAGAATTCACAGTGCTTAAGCCCATTGTGTTAGAATGTCTTGGCCTGGGCAGGGTTGCCTTGCCATGGGCAAGGCTGCCCCCACCAGTGCAGGCTGCCCAGGGCCCCATCCAACCTGGCCTTGAACACCTCCAGGGACAGAGTATCCACAGCTTCCCAGGGCAGCCTATGCCTGTGCCTCAGTGCTCTCTGAGTAAAGAATTACATCCTAATGCAGTACTCCAGATGAGGCCTCAGGAGGACAGAGCAGAGAGGGACAGTCCCTTCCTCACCCTGCTGGCTGTCCGTCTTTTGACACAGCCCAGGGTATCAGTGGCCTTCCAGGCTACAAGAGCGCACTGCTGGTATATTTCCTTTTCATCCACTAGGACCACCGGGTTCTCTGCAGGGCTGCTCTCACCGAGTTCTTCTCCCAGTTTGTACCCATATCTGGGATTGCTCCAACCCAGGTGCCACATTTGGACTTGTTGAACCTTATTTGGTTCATGTAGGCCCACTTTTCAATCCCATCCACGTCCCTTTGGATGGCATTCCTTCCTTCTGCCACATGTCACCCATGAGTCATCCACATACCAGCCACTCAAGTGCTGTGGTTGTGCCTCCCTGCAGTATGTTTGTTTGTTTGTTTGTTTGTTTTCTAATCGGGTGATATTCCATTCTTCTTTCAAAGGTATTTGCCTCTGTATCTGTTAATTATTTTGTCACACTGAGGTTTTGGTTGGCATTATGTTATCCACAGGACAAACTGTTCATCAACTGCAGCTAGTGAAGGAAGAAAATCTACTTAGTACTGATGATTTTCTCCTCAATACAGCAGTCAGTTGTATCTTCTTAATTATACAGCTTGTCCCATCTTCTGCTTATGAGGTCGTCAGGATAGAAACTATCAGGATCGTGCCACTTTTGTGATATTAACTTGCACCTTCCTGCCATGGAGCTTCAAGTCTTCAGCTATCAAAGTCTGATGCAGACAAGGTCATAGGTGGTTTGCACCAGCTAAGGAGTGGTTATTTTCTTTAGAGAGAAAAGAAATAAAGATGTGCAATTTGTATTAAAATCACTTTTTTCTCCTTTTCCAATTAGTCTGGCTCACTTTTGCACTAACTATAATTCTAATGGCTTATATCCTAGTACAAAATCATCAGAGTCTTTTAAAAGTGTCCAAGTACTTGATTATTTCAGCTTATGAAAAATATTCTTCCTTAATACCCTTTCTTTTTCATTCTGTGTGCAATTGTTCTATGTTTTTTCAGTCAGTTTGTCAAGGCTTGCTGTTTCTTATGAGAACAGGTACTTGATGTGAAATCATAGGCATAACATGACCTGGGAAGAAATAGTTCTAACAAAGGGTTGAATCTTCAGTATTGAAGACATTGAAGTCTAAAGTATGCTGATTAAAGACAGCAGTATTGAGTTTTTGCCATTAGACTAGAAAGGCTGAATTGTTACTGAAAGCCATGGAGTGGGGGACTGTGGAATTTGTGGTGAAAGGAAATTGAAAAGAAACAGAACATTTGGATTCATGTTTCATGAAATAATGTGTGTGACAGAATAGGAAGGCAGTCTGAGGGAAAATTGACATAATTTTTTCCTACAACTGAGAAAGGCCAGATAAATATATCAATGTTAACAAATGAACTATTGTGCACTTAGAGAAAGAGATTCGGAACAATTTGTAAATACTAATTTACGTTAGCCATATAAGCGTGTTTTATAATGTACAAAATGTGCATTTTTCTGTAGAATCTTTGAGACTACTAGTTATAAATCTTCCTTTGCCACTGTTTAGTTTTATACAAGCAGTTCTCTATTAAGCTTCACTTACCTTAATTACAAAGCTATAAAATTAAAGATTTTCCATTGTATTTTGTTACAGCCACATGAGAAAGAGAGAAATAGTATAGCATTAACTTTTACAGATAGAAAAAATACATTAGGGAAAGAAAAAAGTATATGATGAGATCTTAAGAATGTCGACTAATAAGAAAACGTACAAGAACTAACTTTTCTTTCTCCCAGCATTCTTTAGAAATAATGTTCGCAGAGTAATGAGACTCAGGAAAGCAAACAAGAACAAAATTATGCTTCGGTATTTGGAATAAGTTCTCAAGTAAATCAGCTCACTGGGATATAAAATAACTGTGAAATAATGGACTCAGGATAAGCCACATTATTAACTACAGCTACAAAAATAATTCCACTTTAGCAGAAAGACAAAAATTGGGAAATAGTCTCCCAACATATGGCCTGATCCTGAAACTTTCTTATGAGTAGTGCCTAAATCCCAGAACCCAAGTATCAGTAGTAGCACTATCAGGATTTTAAACTTCATATTTTAGCAATAGTGGAAATTTGACATTTTTTTCAGTCTCAAAATTAGAAAAGTAGGCACTTTTTATTGATATACTTCAGTTCATGGCTTCTATTAACAGTATGTTTCAAAGAACATGGTGTTTACTTTAGGCACAGCATCATCAGCGGGTGTTCTCAATGACATGACATATTTTTAAATGTCTAGAAATAGAGGTTGAGAAAGAAGAGGAAAAACCGAAAGGAGAATATGTTTGTATTCTTGGCTTAGTTATTCTGTAATGCAGTCCTTCAACCCAGGTAATGCTTAGAGCCTTGTGACTTTTCTGCGGACCATGGAACATTATTTACTTTGTTTTAACTTTTAGTTTAATTTCTGATTGAAGAAAATGCCCATATTCAGGTCAAATGTGAAGTATATAATTGAAAAATTGTTGAAAAATGAAGATTTGCAGGTAGGTAGATGCATATCAGAGCAAGGCTCCTTGCTTTCTTGATAGGCAATAGCAAATTCTATGGACATAAGGCAGTAGCATGATTCCCTTCCCTGAAAACAGACCCTGCAGAGCTTCTTATTTGCAAACTGGCTTCTCTGGCTTCTGCCTCTGTTTGCTCCAAGACATCCTATGGATAAACACTGTAAATATTTAGTTCATCAGCCGTTCAGATGTTGTGGTGCACCATTGCAGCTTGCACGACATAATGTTGTTTGTGTAATTAGCTCTATACTGTTGGCTTTGGTGGCTATAAAGCACAAGTATGAGCTGCTTGTCCATATGCTTTCTTTGTTTTCAAATCTGAAAGTTCTGGTACTGTTAAGTGGAGTGGAGATTTTAGAGCAGTGGAGAACTGAGACCTGAATGTTGCTGCACAGAAGGAGTGAAGGAGGGGAGAAACAAGGAGGCACAGAATGCAAGAGTAGTACAAGGGATGCATTGCAGAAGTTCTTGACTTGTATCTTTCGTCAAGCAAATTCCACTGATCAGGTCAACCTCAATCTGTGGGCATGATAGAAGCAATGCTGCTTTTTTTCTCTGTTCTGGATGAGCTGTTCTTGAACTTACGGCTACCAAAATCCCTGTCCCTTATATCCTTGTCATTAAGTACGTATGCAGTATGCCCTTTCTTGAGAATGGAGCAATAAGGTTTATATAATTTTTAATTAATTTTGTTAGCATTTCATAGTGTATTAACAAATATTTGATGACTGCTGTATTCTTAGAAACAATATTGTTTGTTTTCCTTTACTCCATAAACCGTTGATACTTACAACCTCCCAGCCAAATTAATTCCTGGGAGTTAACACTTGCCAAAGCATATTAATGTGATTACTTGTACCTGTGTTTTCAAAACAACTGGAAATACGTAATTGACAACATAATCATTAACATACAGGCTTTGAAGATTTCATGGCAGAAAGGATTCACAATTACAAGTCATCGAATTAGAGATAAATCATAAGTACACTGTGAACAACCATTAAAGAACCAGAAATGTCTACATGAAAAATAACTGAAAAGCTTGGGAAATTTGACTATGCCTTTTTTTAAAATTCTTTCTTGTACTAAAACTTAAGAGAACAGAATGCAAACTTATTTCAGATGAGAAGGACAGCAAAAAACGCTTCCTAGACTGCTATTAACCATAATGCTTTTGTTGATTCTGTTGATTCTGCTTAAATGGACTGCACAACTTGTCGAATCATTTTGGGGTTGTATTTTCATCTTTTCAGCTAAAATATTCTCTGAGTTCAGTATTCAGATTGATTTTTTGTGTTTTTGTCGTTGTTTGTTTTTTTAAATAGTAAAAAAAATTCCTTGCAGAGGGGTTTTTCAGATAAAGGGTATACTTGGTGTAATTCTGTGTTCTCATTTGAAAACCACTCACCAAATCAAGGATTTACATGGTGGCATGTCATGGCATAGTATGTGAAAGAAGGAAAGCCCAACTTTTATTCACTGACAACTTTCAGATATACGTTCTGTCATTAATTGCAGGCTACCTAAGTTTCACATTTCTATATTAAATCCAAGATACACTGATTACATTACGTTGGCACAGATAAAACTGAACTTTCAACCTATCTGTGTAGCTTCAGTACTTAAATTATTTTGAGTGTATAAATTTTTTGGAAGTTAATAAGCAAATTTCACAAATGGGTTCTGGCTCCATGAAATATGAGCCTTTTTTTGGCTAAGTGCACAGTGGTCAGGCTTTTCTTTACTCTCCTGAGAACTGAAAAACCCACAGTGGAAAAGATGACCTATCAATAAATTGTTTTCTAGAGGACACCAGATCAAATTGTAATAGGCTACTTATTTGTCCACAAGTCCCTCTCTGATTTACACCTCAATCTGACTTGAGTTGGTGTTGGGATAAAAAATTCAGTGAGAGAAATGACTCTTGCCCTCAAGGAAGACTTTTCAGTCCAACATTTAATCATTTTTCCCCTCTTCTCCATGTCTTTGTTTTAAATGGAATATTGCTTTGAAAGCACAACTGTTGAACAAATTTAATGTCAGAAATGGATATAAAAGACATAATAGTTGCATAATCTCTGCCTTAAGTATGTGATAGTCGAAAATGCAGTCACAAGAGAACAAAAGTCATGAATAAATGCAGATTTATAGAACACTTTACTTTACTTCATACTTGAACCATCACGTCCATCTTTTGGAGGGATTTCATTCAGATGATACTTCTTAATGGTTGTCTGCAACGTCAGAATGTGCGCAATTTGAATTCTTAACTTACACTTAGAATATTATTTTGTTCATTGTATGATATTATTTTGCTTCTCTTGTTGTTGCTCTGCTGATGTCTTCAATTTTTTTTTACATCATTTTTCTTATTCAAAGTTTCCACTGTTTCTTCTTGTCTCTTTTGCTAACCTTCATACTGACCCCCAACATGTAGTTTCACATGACTTAATCATTCTTAAATTCCTGAGATTTCTTTTTTTTTTTCTTGATGGAAGTTTTAAGTTTCTTAAAAGAGATTGATAGTCAAGATTTAATAGGTAATGCAGCATCATACCACGTTAGAGCATATTTTGGAAGAAAGTGCAAAGCTTTCTCCTCCCACCTTGCCCCAATAGTTCTGTTTTCCACATGTAGAAGAATAGTTCTCTTGCAGAATTAAATGCATTTACAGGTAGCTGAGACACTAAGATAGTTAATACATAATTTTTTTAAAAGATAACATAGCATGTATTCTGAGAGCATGAAAATTGTACTTTATCAGCAGACACAACTTCTGTATGAGAAGGTTTTCTGTGTTACTGTAGTCAAGGCCAAGGAAGAACTAAGAAAGTATTTCTTAGATTTTATTATAGTTCAAAGTTGAGTTCTGTTTCTTTGGCGAGTATTGGAACAGACAGCTACGTTGCTGTATAATAGCTTGATACCATATTTCGTTGCTTCATTCAAAAATTATTTCTACATCAATCTGTGAATTTAAGGATAAAAGGAAAATTTGGACATAAATTATGGAGGAAAAAAAGAGAACTGGAGAAAAAGGGAAGTATTGAGCATTGCTGTATGTACAACTGATTCTTTGTGGGAAGAGATTTTATGAGGGAAATACTCTGACTGCTCTGAGTGAATACAGTGTTGATTAGAAAGAAGTAGATGGCAGTTGATTGGAAGTGGACAGATTGAAAAAAATGTCCCCATCAAGCTAAAAGCCTCAGCCACATCTGTTGCTGTTTTTCTTTATTGGAAATTTTCTCATGAAAACTGGTTTGCAAGCTGGAGTTTGGAATAACTTTTCTTTACGTTGGACTCTGACATCCCTGCAAAAAGCAATTAAAACCATATGTATTACTTTTTTGGATGTGAACTTCCCTTTGTCCCACACAGACCTGGGAGCATTACGGGTAACATAAGAGCTGAATTATGAAAGTAGTTAGAGAATGAAGTTATTTTTCCAAAGCATTTTACAAAATAATTTTTTACCAGATGCATGAGTAGTTCTTGCATATTTTTTTTCTTGAAACAAAACAGTAAAGAAGAAAACAAAACAACATGGAAATCCTGGTACGATACTTCACCTTTGGCATTCCTAGGAGCAGTTACTGACCTGAAGTGGTTTTAATGCTTTTTAAATGCCAATCCTAAACAACACATTCTGTTATTTAACACCTACTGAGCGATTAGGCAAATGTATACTGATTTGTGTGGCTATGAAAACCACATGACTGGAAGCCAATCATATTGATCACTTCATCCAATTATAGTTGTACAACACGTGTTTATCCCATTTTATTCAGTAATATGCAGTAAAGAAAGCTGGCAGCTGATCGTTTTTATACAATAAAAGCCTCATTACATACTGGTGTGATATCACTGCTGTGAGTGACAAGGCTTGTAACATATTTAACAATCTCAGGAATACAACTCTGAGTTACTGAGACAAGAAAAAATATTGGCACAATTAGCACTTGGTTGAGAAGTAGCACTTCCCAGCCAAATAAAATGTTTCAGATTAAAGTTTGGATTCAGCAATATATTTTTAAAGGAAAACTGTTGACAAGGCTACAAATATTTTGAAGGGTTATGCTCTGAGAAGGTTGATGTTGAAGTTATTTCTCCCTGAGATATATATATATTTTTTTCATTTGGTAGCAAACATATCTTAATAACAAAGAGGATAACTGCCATATACTGCTGCCTTCAGGCACATGTTACCTAGACTTATCTGACTATACATGGGTTTAATTTCATTTCAGGAGAGATTCAAAACTAGCTCTTCTCTAAACAGGATTGCAAAGGAGGTAAATGCACATACAAATGAATTTGGTTTGAGGCTTAGCTAAAAGTGAAACACTACCCGCAGCCATAGGGTTTCCTCATTCCATTGTCATTTTTGCTCTTCTGCTGTAAGAGTCTCTGTTTTATAAATCGTTCTGTAGTGACAATATCCGTTGAGCTAAAGAGTACCCTTCTTGAAAAGGTCAATTTTGTTTACTGTTATTTAAAAGTTTTGTGTTTTTTTTTCCTTTAACTTCTATTTTCATCCTTCTTTCCAGTATCACCAACTGTCTTTGCTTATGAGCTGATCAGCAAGAGTAATGTTGAAATTCACGTGACTTAACCTCTTCACTGTGAAAATGGCCAGCAAAGCAAATATCCCAAGGCTCTTTCTGAGCCTGCATGCTTTTTGCTGTTTGGAATATGTTTTAGTAATGCTTGCCAAACCATGGGTGGGACAAGAGGAGGGAATCACATGATCCTTATTTAGAAATAATATATCTGGAAAAGTTGATATCAAAAGGGTTGGTTAAAAATGTTAAATCAGTACTTGATGTAGGGCTGCAAATAGCTGAAAAAATCAGTTTAAGATTATCTTTTTAACATATTTTTAATGCTTTGTGCATATGGAACATATTAGATCTACATTATCCATCATTTCTCTGTTACGAAATCTCAGTTTATTAAGTCTTATCTGCAGCCTTTGAATAGAACATAGTCTTCCTCTTTTTTTTTTTTTTTTTCTTTTAGTAGCAGGGTGGGTTATTCTTTATCAGCTGCTAGACCTTGCAGATGTTTCCCTTGTAGTCATATATAAAATGGCTGATGTGGCATGAATCTCTGTATGACAAATAACCTTCAAATGCCAGAATCCTATTTTAGATTTCACTTTAATCTCATTCATATCTTTCTGTGATATGACAGGCCGAGGTTACAAAAATCATTAACTAATTAAAAGCATTTTATTCAAGAATACTTACAGCATTTTAATAAAGATTGCACAAAAGTAGGTTTGATGGGATATGACTTGCTGTGTGGTAATGCACAGAATGAGAACAAAGCTCCATAAGGAGGTGTAAAGAAATGTTGTTTAGATCTTCTTGGTGGTATTAATGTCTTCACTATTTAAAAGCAGAAAATATCAAGTTGAACTGATGTTCTAAAGAAACCTGTGATCCAAGGTAAGAAGAACAAACTCCTTACATTCTTGAAGTTAGGAGCCAACTGGAGTTCCACACTGTTTCAGAGCTTCAGTAGTGATTTTGTTACTGCCATTAAATCACAGTGCCACATATTTGATGACACAGAAAAAAATGATAGTATGAATATTCTGAAATATATGAAGGAACTGCTGTCAGGAATTTGATTCTTATTCAGAGGTCTTTCTGTAAGGAAGCAAAATTATTGTATATTAATGCTTCTGGATTGGTGAGTCAGATTGATTGCCTTTACAACAAATAAATTTACTTTCCTCAAACTTTTAAATACTCTTTTTCCTCTAGGTTGTGTATCCTCATTAGCAGCATTGGTTTCATAGAGGAATTCCTAGCTTCCTTAAGTTTCATTGTGGTTGAGCAGATGTGAAGAACAGGAATGAGACAAGGGTTGGGCCATTTTGTTGGTCTCATTAGGATCTAGTTGAGGGTTTCATAGGTGCACTGACTTCTTTGGTTAAAAAAAGAGAGAAATAGTGTGATATTTTTTATTAAAGTTTCAGATGAAATCTGAAGGAAGTTCCCATTTTTTAAGTGGCTGATGCCATATTTTCTTATTAAGCTGCAACTGTTTTCTCAATGGATGGAATTGCCTAGGCCGCATAAGCAGCCTAGGATGTGTAGGCAGTCATCTACATTTGAACACTTGCTGGAAGTGTGGATAGAATCTGACCACCCTTGAGCTTTGTTAGAGAGGAGGAAATGGCGTCTGAGAAATCCTGAATTCCTGACACCAAGAAGCAAAGCTGCTGCTGACCTCTAGAAATAGTTTTAAAACTTGAACTTATGTAAGATGCTAAGCAGAACACTGCTAGCTAAAATGAAAGGTAGATGAAGGCAGCTGCTGCGCTGAGGCTTGCACCACAGACTGACTCATTCCTGGAAAGGAGCTATCAAGCGTCTGGTGCCAACATCAGCTCAGGAAGCAAAGTAGCATGCAAAAGTTGGGAGCTGTGAGAATGCTTACGAGTGTACGGTTTTTGGAACTTGATCCAAAAAAGCACAGCAAAGAAATCTAGAGAACTGCAGAAAGCAAGCTAGCCCAGAGATGTCTGAGTTCCCTGTAGAAAGAAGGGATCAGGAGCCACAACTATTGGGAAGGCTTCCAGGAGGGAAGAGGATTTTGCCAAAAGCCAGAAAAGTTTTTTTTTTTTTTTTTTTTTTTTTTTTCCCAGTGAACTAACCAGCCAAGAACTGGCAAGCTGATCTAGGCTGATCCAGGATGTGCCAGATCCTGAGGCAGATGCAAAATAAAAATCAGTTGTGTTTACTTTATTTTAAGGATTCATTGAGGAGACAGAACTTTTCTTTCATTTTATGTTTTATTTTCCTTTTGCTTTTCTAAACTGGAAAAAAGTGCAGTCATTACTTCTTGCTTAATGGAGGGCCTGAGGTAACAATTTAATGCATAAGAACATTCATCTGTAAGTTTTGCTGCAGAGAAATGCATAGTATGAAAATTCCTAATGCTTTCTATATGTATGAACATGCAATAATGAAACTAACAAAAAAATTTGGAGGCAGGTTTTTTTCCTCTTCTTTGAGTAAATTGTTGTGAGTTTTACAAAAGTTTTCAAAGGGCTAGACAACTGCCAAACTAACTGGATATTCTTGGCATTTCTATCCAGCTTTGAATTCCTTATTATGTTTACTTGTGTATCAGAATGTGTATTGCAGTGGATATTTGCCTGGTGTCTGATTGATGAAAAGTACAGACTAAAAGTCCACACTGATTCCAAAGTCCAGAACACCTCTGGTTTGACAAATGCTGCCAAATAGTTTTTGCATATTTTTGAAAGTGAAGGAATATATCTTTCTTAGAAATAAGTTTAGTGACTAACACTGTTGTTAATCGTATTCTTATTTTAAGATAATTATAGACGCAAATAAGTCATATTTATTCTAGTAAATTAAAAGAGGTGTAGGCATATGTACACTAAATTAGAATTGAAATTAGAAAAGAAAAATGAATATGTTAACAAGACATAATTAGGGTGTAATTCTAAACCTAAACACTAAGCAAGTCTGGATACTAAGACTTTCTCAACAAGGAGCACTGATAGCATCACTGAAGCATGTACACTGAGAACAACTTCTGAGATCAACCTATTTCTTTGATTACTGGTTTCTGATTATATTCCTGATACACCAGATAGTCACTGTCAGCAAATAAGCCTTCAGAATTCAACTACACTCTATTTCTGTCACTGCAAATTTGGTGATGTCACTAAATATATTGAATGTTGTTGAAAACACAGGTGAAATGTTAGTAGAGTCATCCTGGATGGAGTTACTTTTGATATTTATGTTTAATATTTTCATTGTCTGGCTTCAGTTGACATTGCCTCTCCCTTCCTAAGTAAACAGAAGATCGAGTGCACACCTGGGATGTGGCATTTCATTTACTAGGCAAAGAACTTCTTTAGTTGTCTTCTCAACTGAAGTGCTTTAAGCATCACATATTAAAGGAAACATTCCTTATGCAAACTTGTAATAAGCCTCCAGTCTTCATTGTGCCCCCAGCGTTTGAGAAAGATCAACCGTGGTGCAATAGTAAGAATGGTAAGAATGAGAATGGTGATTCAAACATGCATGAACATGGACCTTACTCACTTGCACTCAGTTTTAGGAGACCCTGTCTCACCAACTGTTCTACTGATTCATTCAAATGAAGAAAATAGCTAGAAAATAAGTGTGCTTTCTGCCAAATATGAATTGTACCAGCAAAAACACAGGGGCCATTTTGATTTTGAAGAGAGTTAAGTAGTGCTGCAGAACTTGAGGAGTGAGCAAAAAATTGTTCGGTTTATATTACTGATCCAGATTATAGCATCTATGCTGGTAATCACCAATTTTGTACCACTTTAAGCTATTTGTTTTCAGTACGTATAGCTGTTGTAATATTCTAAGGAAATTTTGCTTAACTATATATTTTGATACTGTTTATTTTCAGTTTTGATCTGAGGATATATGGCTGCCAGTGCCTTTATTGGAATAGGCTGCTCAGGGAGTTGGTGGAGTCACCATCCTGGGAGATGTTCAAGAAATGTGTAGGCCTGACACTGAGGGACGTGGTTTAGTGGGCATATTGCTGATGGGTTGGTTGTTGGACTACGCTATTTTAGTGGTCTCTCTATCCTTAATGATTCCATGATTCAATGTTTTTAAATTTTGCCTAGATCTCTTTGACAGAGTTGATTAAGTGCAAATTAAATCTTGCTCCATTCAAAAAGGAGACTAATTCCTCGGTTTGGAAAAAGAGCTTTTAAGTGAGGCAGTTGTTAAAACTTTTTTTTTCTTTTTTTTTTCTCTCTCTCTCTTTTTTTTTTTTTTTATGTTAGGATTCTTAGATCCAATTGTTGTGCTGAGAGTTTTTATTTCATGATTTTTTAATTATTATTTATTTTTTTATGAATGCCTAACAGTATGGTCAGCACACTGCATAATTGAGCCCTTGTTTGAATATTTCAAAATGTAGCTGCATTTTTTTTTATCATTTTACTGCATTTGCTATAGAAGCTGTTAAGATAACCATCTTACCTCTAGAATTGGTATAAAAACTGCTACTAGTTCTCTCTTACTGAACTCAGTTGAACTTACTGTTCAAACAATGCAAGTTCCATATTAGAAGCTTCCTAGGAATACTGAGGAGAAAATGCATCTCCTGTGGCTACTGGAGACAAATAATGTCAAGCCATGGATATCAAATGTCAAGCCATTTGGAATAGATTCTTGAATATGAGATGTCTTTTTTGGGTTAACTTAAGGGCCCTCCCTTGGTGGTCTTGAGCTTTCTGCAGAAGATGAGAGAAGAAATGCAGGGTATAAAACATAAGCATTCTGTGGCATCTGGACTGTCTTCTGCATAGTGGAGGAGAGGAGGATGGGACTAGATTCTATTGCCCCTCAGGATCCATCACAGCTATATGTTTTTGTGTTACTAGGAGGACGCATACCATGTTATCATTTCCAGATGGCTTTTGAAGTTGGATGTAACAAAGCATTTGCTGAATGGCTCTCATATTGGTCTAAGAGACACCAAATCTGCGTACTTTGTCAGAAGCAATGAAGAGCTCATCTCTGTAGTATATAGCATAGGACGATTTTATGGCTATACTTGTTTCTAAATGTCTCTGAGTTCCAATTCATTCTGTTACGTCAATTTTGATATGTATTTTATCAGTGGTAGAGTTTGAATTACCCAGAATGAAATGGACAAAATAGAAGTATGTAGAACTTATACAAGTGCAGCCAGAGAAAGGAGAGGCATGAGCAGACATAGAGAAATTATATCAATATATTCAGAGAAAGAAATCGTGACTGTACTGGAATCAGAGATAAAGCTTACATTTACTTCAGTGGGCAAGAATTTGACATGGACAAAATAGAAAACACACCTTATATAAACTGAAGTCAAGATGTATGTCCTCTGCCCCACAGAAAGAGGATATTTAAAATATTTATGTAAATATTTTAAGGGCTTGCCAGTTCAGCTTTTTAAAAGGAACCTGTATGCATGTTGACCTATGTTTGTTTGTTTCATGGAAAGCTCATGCAGCTGTTTTTCATAACTGTGTTCACATCTGCTCTTGCTATGTCATTTTTAGCCTGGTTTCCGAAGGAAATGAGGTTTATATGATTACAGTTTGTGTGCCTGGGTGTGCATGCACACGTGCATCCATATGCGTGTGAAAGTTTCCTACAACTACATTTATTTTTTTTTTAACTTTCTGGCCAATATCAGCCAAATCTGGTGGGGTGAGGGAAAGCCAGTTTCTTGGATATTCTTTTCTGAAAATTTCCTGTCATTCAGGCATCTAGGTAAAAATGCCAGAGAACAAGAGACCTTGGAGGAAGTATTATGAGACACCAGAGAAAAGAGCTGTTGTAAATGACCTAACTTGTGAAAAATCTTGAATTTAAGTTGCCACCTTCTTTAGTACTAGATTAACTAATTATGAGATGGAAATCCACAAGAAATCAGGGTTCATTAATTTTGCTATTCATAAAACGAAAGTTATGTGAAGTGAATTGACTTTTTATTTAAAAAAAGTCTTGTAGTTTTTCAGCAGTAGTACTTGTAGACTATTTTATATGAGAGGAAATTTTGAATTTGAGAGAGAAACCCACATGAAGGGGTGGTAGTAGGTTTTGTTGGCATGGGCTTTTGATGGTATTGCGTGTGGAAGCTGTAAGTTACTTCTGCAGCTCACCTAAAGAAAAGGTAAAGCAAGCCTTTATGTTATACCAAAACACTATGAATTAGTGAATTAGAAACCACATAACTTGCAATCTAGCTTCATAAAACTCCCTTGCATTATTTCTCAGCTACAATGATATTATTCCTCATCTCTTTTGTTGCTTGACTGAATTCCCCTCATACAACAAGTCTACCTGTGTGGAACTAGAAAAGAAATGAGCATTATAGGCAATAAATTGTAAAAACCTTTAAAAATTGTCTCATGTAGATTTTCCATACATTTTTTGTTTGTAAGATATGTTTGCTATGTATAGAGACATGTATTGGGCTGGGTGTATCCATATAAATATACATGCAGAGGGAGAGAGTAACCCAGACTAGAACTAAGATCGCTCTTAGTGGAAAGGGAATTTGTAGCTCACTAAATGCTAGAAACCCTCTGTTTCCAGCCCCAGTGGGCTGTGAAATATTATACCTTAAACCTGTCACTGTTCCAGGACTGAATATTGCTTTTCCTGTGCCTTAGGGAAGTGTAATTTAGAGTGTATGGGGGTATTTTGGGGATAAAGATGTAAATGGAAATTCCATAATGGGGGGAAAGAAAGGAATTGTTTTCTGGTGAAAGGGAGAAGGGGGACTTTTTAATTTTTATTTTTAAGAAGTGATTGAAGATGATCAAATGCTTGAATGTTAGAAATGGACCTCAGGGAAAATGGATTAATGAGCACAGAAGTACGGAACAGGTGAGTGGTCGATATGAGGAATTAAACTTACCATACAGTTACAGGGTACATTACATGTTTTTAGCTTAAATGAATTTGGAATATATTTGTCTTTAGAGGAATAACATATAAATGCAGACCCTTTAGGGCAGAGATAATGCCTTATTTTATTTTATTTTACTTTGTTTTGGGGCATACTTTTATCTGGGACATCATTGGTTCTACCAGGCAGACTACTAAATTGTCGTTGTAGTTTTTTTTGTTTGTTTGCTTGTTTTTGCAATTAAAGTTATTAATGTAGCCCCAACACAACACAAATATGTTTTTCTTTTGTTATTAAGTGTAATGGAGAGTTTATCAGAAGAAGGTTTAACATATGTGCTGTAATGCAGAAATACCCTTTAGAAAGCTAAGGAGAAATGTCAACTCAAAATATGCCATGGGTTAGCTGGAATGCTCCACAACACAAGTTGCAGATAACTGCCATCTATCATTAGAATACAATTCAACTAATGGGTAAGAGAGAACATTAACAGTCCTGCATCCCTCATTTATCTCAACATCAGCAAATGAACACTTCATTTGATATCTTGACATTTCTTTGTTTCTATATATTTGGCTGATAATATTCAGGAAGACGCGATGCAGTTTCTTTGAACTCTGTTGCTGAACATCTGTAATAGTTTACTTGGCACATGGTAGCAATTTTGAACTGTGTGTATGGCAAAGATGTGTATATGTTTCTGTACAGAAGTTAAACTAGTGAATCTATCACATTTGCTTAAAACATTTCATTTATCCAGCCTTTATATAACAGTATATCAAGTTAAAAGTCTTACATTGCTAAGGGTTAGAGTTTATGCTTAAACATACTTTTGAACATAATGCCCAATGAAGTCAGAGCTACCTTACCTCTAGAGCTAGTATTTCTGATAAAGATTTACATATACATATATATTATTCACCACTGATTCACTGAGAATCAGCTTACTTCTATTTTAAGTGTGGGCTCCATCAAATCCATTTGGAATTCAGTTCCTGTTTCAGGGGACGTCATATAAAATTGTTAGGCTCTGGGAAGATATGAAGGACTTCTGTATGGTGGTTTGTAGATTCAGAACTTTTTTTCCTTTATTCTTCTTGTTCGTTTATTTCATAATATGGGAAGTAAACATTTTGATTTGTGTGATATTTTGATATGTAGCGTAGAGAGACGACTGTAAGCTTTGCTGCAGCTGAGTTCCTTGATGGACCACAGGTTACCATCCTACAGTTGCTTCTTGGAGACTGCCTCCATTTACAGACCAGCAGAAGACACTGGAAAAAAAAACTACAGGTAGAGGTTGTGAAAGCAACCATGGGCAGGGTCAGAGGGTTGAGTGTCAGCAGAGAACAGGAACAAAACTCCTCTATTCTCAGTGGCTTGATTAAGTGTTTGGTGGTACACTTTCATTTGATCCAGGACAAAGTTTCAGTTTTGAATTTTGTACCTTTTGTTGACTAAACCACTAGCAAATCAGTCTACCCTCTTTAAAGCCAGTTCCTCTCATTGGGCATTTGTTAAGTGATATTTTGGACTTCAATATGTTCTACAAATGCAAGACTAGAATGTTGGCTGCTTACAGAAGGTTATTTATATTGTAGAGACGTGTCCACGAATGAATGAAAAGTGCACTGTGCTATATTTCTGTCAGTGTTTACAGAAATAGCTGTATTTTGTAATAATTTGTTACACAGATTCGTATTCCATGTTAGAAAATCTGCATGGAGTTTACTCAGAGATATTTGCCCTTTTAATTCTGTACCAGAATCATCAGAAAATATTGTACTTAAATTGAGTGTGAAAGTTAACACTTCTTGTACTTCTGCCCTGTGGGGGGGCGTGTAGTGCAGGTCCTTGATTTTTATGTTCTCAGAGTCCAGTATTTGCACTAGGAAATACTTCACATCTCTTAGTAGGAGTAATTACAGTGGATTCCTGTGGTGTGAATAGATGGCATAGATTTTATTGTACTCCATTTTTTCGTGTGTAATTGAACAGCTTTGTAGTAAGAGAGCAAAAGTTAAATGCATGCAAGTTGATTTTGATTAGAGGAAACACCTATCCCTTCTGCTTTGTCCAAGGTATCTGAAGCCTTTTCGCAAGGAGCATGCTAATGTACTCCTCCAACACTACACCAACATTGAGTTATTTTCATTTTCAACCTGTCTCAGATACTAGATGTCTGGGTAACACACAGGTAACAACAGCTGCAATTAAAAAGAACTCTGAGAGTATTTCAGTGTACTCAAAAAAATAAAAATAAATAAAATCAGAGAGATAGTTTTTAGTTTTGGATGATCATTCAGTTTAGTGTACAGCATAGATGAAAATTTCTAGCGAGCAAATTAGCTGTGTCCTTTGGACAAAGCAGTTTAGCAGATGCACTGTTATTTTAAAGAAAATTTGATATTATAGTGTGCAACAAATGTTTTTTATGTCTCTAAAATAACCTTTGAGGACTTCCAACTCCCCATGCAGTGATTCCATCTCTAGCGCTATCTGTGCCAAGCAGTCTCATGTTCCAGGTCATCTACTGATGATGCTGCTCATTGCCAAAAGAGGTGGATTTTTGTTTTGGTTTGGTTTGTTCTTAGGAAACCTAGTGTCATTGGACAGTGCAATTTCTGTCAACAAAAAATAAGACTCAACATTTGAAATATTGGTTTGGAAGAGTTTGTATGCCTTCATTCTGCACTCTCTCTTAAAATGTTGTACACCAGGACTGATTTATCTCAGCACTGTGACACTGCTTGTGGCACAGTATGCATCTCTTCTTTATTTTGAAGACAGCTGAGCTATGTAGCAAAATGGGGAGGCCAGTGGCTGTTAAAATTTTACCAAAAACAACTTAACTGTAGAACAAATGCAAGCACTGTGAAAAAGTAACATGATGGCTAGTTAAGCAGCTGGTCTTCTACAGTGCAGATCTGCATTGACTTGTGTGGGAAGGTAGAATAGATGTCTTCCAGGTCTTGCTAACACAGGTATGAGCACGCTTCTTTACTCTCTCCACAAGCCCTCAGCATGTCTCTGTGATGCAGTGTGAGTCAGGCAATCCCCTGGGGTCTACGAGGCCTACGAGGGCAGGATATTGCCAGGCAGTGCCCATCCCACTACCCCAGGGACGGAACTGGGCAGTGTTGAGCACTTCCTGTGGGCCAGTGCAGGAGCCCAGCTCATGGGACCATGACAGGACACTGCTGCAGTGCAGCAGGGCCATAGCTCAGGTGGGAGTCAAGCAGAGAGCCTCAGCGGAGGGCCAGGGGTGGGCCCTGGCCTCAGTGCTGCCTTGGGACCTCTGCCCACGGCCCCAGTGGGATGGGACTGCCCTTGGCTGCACAGACCTGTTGGCCCTGAGGCCCTGCTGTTAAATGACTGATAGGGGAATGTGTGCCAGGCACCTAGAACATCCTCTGAGCATGTTCAGCTGTGCAGACTGTGTTCTGAATCAAGCGGGGATAGCAACTAGACAGAGGAAGTCCAGGGAACAGAAAGTTAGTGATTTAGCCAAGTTACATTTGCAATGAAAGATACATTCAATAAGATTGGCTTTTGCCTTCTTACAGTCATAATCAGGTCAATGTATCAGCAGCATAGCACGGAACACGTTACGTATTGTTTACTGTCTGAGTCACAAAACTAGAGAAATGAAAAAAAAGAGGGGTTTTTTGTTCTCAAATAAAAGTAGCAAAACTTTTGCACATCAAACATATCATGATTATCGTCTTGTTACATTAGGCTTATTTACACAAACTTGATTTTATGAACGATAGCCTTAGTGACATCATGACATTTCTGCTGGCAGAAAAAATCAGATGTGGTTATACACTGAATCTTTAAGTAGTTCTTGTGCTGTTTTCATAGTGAATAGTAATAGAGTTTTTATTCAAGCATTTCAGGCATAACTTTTGAAGGCTTTTAGGGTGGGTCAGTATTTTTATTTTACTTAGAAACTGAGGCACAGAGAGGTAAAGTAGGTTGGTTAGGGTATCAAAAATGCTGAGTCAAAACAGCCAGATCACCTTACTTCCAGTCCAGTGCCTGTATGCGTGCACTCTGTTGCCACCTCAGAACTGCTACACAGGAAACTGGAGATGAAATCTTTTGTTTGATGTGGAGCACTCCAAGCCCAGGGGGATTTGAATACTAATCTTTCATGTGACAACACTCAAGTATCAAGCTTACAGATACTAGGGTGATGAGTGTGTTGTAAGTGTTTGGGTAGATAAAAATAAATAAATAAATAAACTGTTAAAAAGGCTCAATATTTTTTATTCTCAAACAAAAATCTCAACTAGACAAGATATCACCAGTGCTGAGAACAGCTCTGAAAGAATGTCAAGATAGTGTTACTATCAACATGAATGTCTGTGGTGATATAAAATAACTAACTAAGCTGATAAACAATTTTTATTTGTTCTAGCTAGCCCCTGGGGACACGCTGACTAGTGATGACTTGTCTAGCTCAGCTCTGTGTGGTCTAATTCACTGTATTTGCCAAGATCAGTCAACACTCATTAGAAGTAAACTTCAGCACTTAGTTCAGATTGAGTAAAGAAGTTTATTAGTTTAGGTGGAATAGTCTTAAGTCCTTAGCCTCACCCATATGACACAGTTATCTGGGTGTAACAAGGAGAGAGACTATTAATAAATGCTTTTATTTTCTTCGTGTCACTGAAGTGGATTTCAGTTTCATAAATAACCTTGTATTTTCTTGCATGGAGATTCTTCTATTACAGACACAATATCCACCCATTTTATCGAGGTGTGAGTTTATTTTTAGTTCAGATAGTAATCCAATCATGTGACTGTAACCATCTACTACAAACCTAAATGTAGACTAGACTCTTGAGTTTTTATTACACTGGAACTAATGAATTAATTTTTAGAATAGATATGGTCTATTTAGTGATAGTCAAGAACTGAAGCACAAGGCTCTATTGATCATGTTCAAGACATATTACACTCATTGTACATATGAATGTACTAAACCATGTTATGCCTGTAAAAAGTACTTGAGCTACCATTATCTTTCAGGAAGCTGTTCTTAACCACTTCATAATCATAATAGAATAATGTGGAAGAAAACAAAAAAGAGAAGAGTTGTCTTTTTTTCTGGAGATAGTTTCATGTAATGCTTCAACATTTAATACTAGCCACTAGTGAACCCCTCGTACAAAATCATATTTCAGTGAAGAATGACATTTCATTCAAACTTTTGTTTTATTGACTTACATCTGATGGTTGGCATCACTTTAATGCTAGCTCTCTTCCCCATGCTTTTCTTTAAGAAATACATTCAACAATTTCTTGTGATCATTGAGCTTCCAACAGTCTTACAGAACTTCAGCCACAACTGTAGGAGTCATGGTAGTTAGCAGGAAAATGTTTGCAGGTAGATTACACAGGAGCCGGCCTGTGCTTGAGTCTTAAAATTATTGGGGAGGAAACAATCAATCAAAAAGTGACCAAAAAAAAAAAAAAAAGAAAGAAAGAAAAGAAAGTACGCTTGTGAGAAGGTTCATGTATTAGTCCATCATATCTGTTGTGACCTCAAGGCCTCCTCTGAAATAGGGAGGATAAAAACTCCTGCTGGGACCTAGGGAGTTATTAAGACTTCTGGTGGATTGCCTGCTATTTGGAACTACTATTCGAGATGGAGCAGTCCTGAAGAGAAGTTTGGGGACTGAGTGATTAGTATGACACTTTCTCATGCTCTTGTTGTGAGTGCCCATTATCTGAGTATGATTGTATGTAGTACAGCTCCATGAATGCATGGAACTGCATCCTCCTTCCCTCCTATGACTTCTTCCAGGTGTTTCTGAACTTCAACTATCTGACTTAAATTCGAGTTAACATCATTACTTATGATTTTAAAATAGAACAGTAGTTAAAGTTCATCTAATATCAACAAAGCTATAAGAATCTTTTTAAAGAATGTAAATTTCATTTGACCATACATAAAATGGTAGCTTAGAATCAGGTGTGATGAGAGCATCATTATCTAATAAAAATCAGTGATATAAAGTCCTCATATGTTTTACCCCAGAAGTCTGACAGCCACTTACTGATGGTGTGAGAACAAATGAAAAGATGAGATTCAATTATAGTACTTTCTATTTAAATCTTCATCTTTTATTGACCTTCTGTTCCCATTAGCACAGGTGAATGGAAATTATCAGATCCGTATCACATAAATAATTACAGTGCTTTTTATCTTAAAAGCAGGCAATAGAAAATTTCACATGTACAATTTCAGTATAATTTAATTTTTTTAAATGACTGGTTTATAGGCTTTCATTCCAGAATTAAATGTGAGTATAACAAATACAGTGGAACGTCTTCTAATACTAACTCAGGTCAATACATTGCTACTGTGGTCAAGGAAAATGTGTCTCTTTTTGGTAAAAATACAACTTAAGGTGCAAAAAAATGCAAATAAGTTGCATGGACTTCCGGTGGCCTGGAAAGAATGGAAGATTTTTCATTAACATAAAGCCATTCGAGTTTCTGAAGGGCATAGTGATCTAAATCCTCTCAGTGTTTATCTATGTTTAGATTTAGGTCATGTTTTGCATCTATTCAAGGTTTGCACAGTGCCTTCATATTTCTAATGTTTTATGACCTTTAGCTGTGTGGTAAGCTGTGCATTTTTGCAGACAGGGAACTTGGAGTGGAGAAAGTACAGACATGTTTATGCTACAGAGGCTACCACCATGCTTTTGTTCCCAGATCTTTACTCAGACCTGTAGGTTTGTTAACTCAGGTGTGGGGCTACCTGACTATGCTGATTGTAGACCTGCACTGGGATCCCCACATCACCTTTACTGCACTGTGTGGGTGTAGTAACTTGATTGTAGCTTTGGAGTTGGCAGGCAGTAGATACACCTGGAGTGGTCCAAGCACTCCATTCTCTCAGAGCAAATATTTGAAAGTGTAAAGGATGACAGTCAGACAGTCTTTTTAGTCATCAACTGAGGCTGCATGTGTTAGGCCATTGCACAGAAATGAAATGGCTCTTCTGACTCATTGTCATGTTTATATATGAGAAAAGGTTGGCATTGTATGGGTGGTTCTGGATAGACTGATTTTGAGAGATGTCACCTAAAGTATGTTAAATTTTCACCTCAGTTGCCTCTAAAACTGAATGAAAAAAAGAAGGCAAGCCTCCTTGCCTGCAGTTAGTTTCTAGTATGTGCTCTGCGAGGGAAACAAATGGTAGATAGGTAACTTTATGAAGTGCTGAAAAAAAAAAATTACTCTTAGCATCTACAAGTTGTACTTTTTATTAAGCATATTTCAGATGTTTTCAGTCCCTTTGTTCTAAATGAAAACTGATAAAACAGATCCTTGAATTTGACAGTTTAAATGGGTTCATCCCTTTCCATAACTAGAAATAATACAGTAATATGCATGCATAACTGCTTATATTATTATAAGGCAATTGCATATTTTGTTCTCTAGCAATAATGAGGAAAAGCAAACACATCATCTGAGCTGTTACACCATACTGAGTCCCTAGTCTCATGGTGACTTTGAGTCATTCTTCCTTTTCTGCTAATAAGGTTAGATTATAGAATAGAATGGCCTGGGTGGAAAAGGACCACAATGATCATCTAGTTTCAACCCCCCTGCTATGTGCAGGGTCACCAACCACTACACTAGGCTGCCCAGAGATGTAATGAAGACCTAGAGATGTGTGATGTAAGTGTCCATGTGTGACACGAGTGCCTCTTGGTCTTTATCTCTGCACTAAGTAAGTATTATTTGTATGTAAGCAACTCAAACTAGGAAAGAAAGCCTGCTTTAAGGTAGAAGACAGTACAGCAATGTTGCTTAATTGATTAGGCAGGTAGCACTTGTCTCTGGCCTGTGCCTATCATACCAGAATGTGGTATGCAGCTATTCTTCAGATGTAGATTCTTACACCCTTCAAAAGCACAACACTTTATACACATCAGATAACTGCTAACCTTTGTCCTTCTCCTTCACAAATACAATTGTCACTCCTGATGAGGAGTTGAAAGAAAGGAAACATAATACAGTGAAGATCTCTCACAGATTTTTCCTGCTTCTGGATATGCTGATGGAAGATCTTCAGCCCAGATATTTCTCAGTGGATAAGTCTGTATCTCAGAAGGGAATTTACTTTTCACTGCAGTGTATTCTTTCAAGTCAACACAAGTTCTGTTCCAAGCTCATCTTTTCCAATATATACCAGGTTACTTATTTTGATAGAAATTATTGTTCTTCCTTAAACAAAGGGACTCCATCTCCCTCCTGCCTATAAGCTCCCTTTAAGTACTGGAAGGACACAGGGAGGTCTCCCTGGAGTCTTCTCCTTTCCAGGCTAAATAAGCTTCAAGTTTCTTCTCTTTTAAGCTCTCTGTTCCCTTTTTCTGGTTCTATGTCTCCTTTTCCTGTTGCGTCTCCCTTTAGGTTAGACCAGTCTTGGTCATTCTGTAGTGAACTCAGTGCCTTAGACTGGCACTGATATATGTCAGTGCAAGCTAATTACTAGTGGTTATTTTGGAAATAAGCTGGATGTTAAGAACCTCAGCTAGCAGCAAACAATGCTCAGTAATGTTTTTTGGATACAGTGAAAAATTATCAATTGTAAGAACAAGAAAATTCCCACAGCTTGGTAAACCTTCCTGAGCAAAATTGTAATGGAGAAAACCCCTAGAACTATACAAAACAGTGTGTATCAGTGGGGTGAGCAGAACAAGGAAGAAGGAGGGTAGGGAGTTGTGAGATTTGAAAAATGGATTTTGTGGAATGCCCCTTATTTGGACATGGCTCTAGGACATTCTTTGGTGAATACATAGGACGTTACTCATTACTACCTTCAACCCCTTAAAGTGCGATTTGTGGTCCCATTGATGGGGACCAGAAAGTGCAGCAGCAGTAATTGTTGCACACTGAACTTTTTTATCCCATCAGTGCTGAGTTTGCTTGTCTTTTGTCTTTGCACACAAATATAAAAGGTTTTCTCCAATATATCCATCCTGCTTTGAAAACCTCTTCAACAGTTTTAACTTAATAAATATCATAGTGTACATTTTTACAGTTTATGAACATTGATCATTTGTTTTTCACATGTTGATGCTTTATTAATACTTCCTCTCCCTTAAAACCTAGTCTTTTTTTTTCTGTGCCATCATCAGAATGTAATCTTCTGTTAGAAAAATCTCTTGAAAATTCCCATTATATTTGTTTATGTGTGTCTGGATGTGTATAAAACAGTGTATTTTAAATAGAAATCACTCTGAAGCAGGAATTTTTGTTTTCTTTCATGTTGTTTGGTCAACTGAAAAAGAACATCTGTACCGTCATCCTCATTGCAATTTTCCACCCTAGCAATTACCCACATGAGCAAAGATCATGTGCTGTTTTAGAGAGCAAGATATAATTGTGCAGGTTTTCTGTTGATATGGGTAATTTAGTGGAAAAACTCTGATTAGACTAAGCCTGCCAAAGGGTAGTAAGGGACACATTAGATCGTTTACCTGTAATTTAGCTTTCTTTTAGGCTAGGTACAAATTGATGTTTTCGTGTACATAAGAAGACTTCAGAAAAAGATGTATTATTCATGGATATTTCTTAATGGAAGCTGGAACTTTTTAAATGCATTCTCACTAGGACAAGTAAGTCCAGTATTTCATATATGTCAAATATATTTAAATATTAAAAAATCAGTTCAGTTTTTTCCTACATTTAGTGACATATTTCAAAAAAATAGATTCAGTGTTGTAAGTTGTTTTTAAAATGCATTATCTAGTTAGCAATTGAATAAAATATTTATTTGACATGCTGACATAAAGATGCACTATTACTGTAGTGTAATTCTTTTTACAGAGGTTATACAGTGAGGTCAAACTCAAATTTCCAGTCATTCATAGCCACAAAAAAAGGTTACTGGAAGGTCACCTCTTCTGAATGAATAGAGCAGCATTTAACCCTAGAGAACAATGAAAACTGTTCTATTGAATCTTTTATCTTTATTTTACGTGCTCGTTCTTTGTGTAACTGCAGAGAATTACAGCAGTTGTTGAATCGTATTATTTTGAGGATTGCAACCCATAGTAAAAAATTGAATCCAAGCATCATGACAGTCATTGTGAGAATTAGTACTTGAAAGGATACTGGTAGGGCCTGGTTCTGTTAGTGCTTTGCCTGTCATTTTCAAAGACCTTTGAGACAAGTATGTCTGGCTCATCAGTTGCCGTTATTTGTAAAGCTAGAGATGATCCCACCATCAAAAACTGTGAATCCATTTTTTAAAAAATCTTGTTTTTCACTGTGATGTGTGTGACATTCCAGCCCTTCTCCATAACATGATTGTGGAAAGCAGCCTGTCCTGGCTTCAGCAGAACTTCTAAGTGAAAGAATCCGAAGCCCCTGACAAGGCTGGGAAAATGGTTGCTAATAGAAGAGGTCACACACAGATGTTGTTAGGAGTAATAACTGGGAGCAAAAATACAAAATAAGAGCATACCACATATACATTTCTTTCATCCCGGACACCTTCTGCAGAGGACTAAAGTGCATATTACTAGTTTGGACTCTTCCCTTTATCCTTTCCAAATTTGCTTTTCTACAGAATTCCTCTTTTGAGAGAATTCGAGCAAAAAACCAGTTCTCCTGAAAAGGTAGAGCACAGAAGCAACCTGAAGTGGATGCTACCATTTGCTCAGCTTGTGTGCGTCATGCCATGTTTTCATCAGTGCTGAGTCAATCCACCCACCCTTCCTTCCATCCCTCAGCCTCCCTCTACACTGCATGCTCTCTGTTCTCAGACATTTATTCAGAAAGTTATTTATGTTCCTTGATAATGATACTTAGAATTACAACTTTCTTACTTCTGATCATTTTTCTCTCTTTCTCTTTCTCTTTCTCTTTCTCTTTCTCTTTCTCTTTCTCTCTCTCTCTCTCTCTCAACTCTCTCTTTCTCTCTTTCTTTTTCTTTTTTCTTTTTCTTTTTCTTCTTCTTTTTCTTCTTCTTTTTCTTTTTCTTCTTCTTTTTCTTCTTCTTTTTCTTTTTCTTCTTCTTTTTCTTCTTCTTTTTCTTTTTCGTTTTCTTTTTCTTTTTTCTTTTTTCCCAGCACATTGTGTAGCCAGTCTTGTACTTGAGAACATCGACAGTTTGATATTTTAGCTTTCATAGTACAGTCACTCTGAGATAATAGCAAGGCAGAAGAGAGTAGTGTGCCATCATTACTCAGTTAAATTCATATCTGAAAATTCTGCTGACATTACTAAATACATAATGCAATTTAGGAAGCATGTGTTGTATAGTCTGACTTTGGGCATTTTATTTTCTTTCCTCAGTATCATTGTCTATTGTTATTAAAATGTTAGGGACTTGATTGTCAGTGATGCTTCTCAGCCTGAGTTTCAGTAATTCAGTGATGAATAGGTCTGAAAATGAGATTCTTTATGTCCATTCTGTTGGGCATTGGCCTTCTGTAAGATATATGATTTTATTTTACTTTATTTTTTTCACATCCAGTCTTGCAGCAGTGCCTGTGAAACAGATTTTACTGAATTACTGAAATGTTCAAAATCCGGTATGGTTTCTGTAATCTTAATGTACATAGTGAAGCATGTTTCTTGCTGAGTTGCTTTACTCTTCCTATTTTAGAAGACAGTGATAAACCTTGTGTTTTTCCACTTCAAGGAAAGCTTTCATAGTTACTGAGTGTTGCACTAGTGTTTCCATTGCACTCTTCTTAATGATATTTAGTGGGGTTTTTTTCCTGACTACCACCATTTAATTTGTTGCTAGTTTATATGTATGCATGTCTAGCTCAGATTTCATTTCCTAGGTAGTCATTTGCACTTGAGGCACTTAATTTTATTTGCTGTTGTGCTGTATATTTTATGGCTTCTGATTGGCTTTTTCCTCAACTCAATGTTGCAAGCATGAAATAATTGGTATGGGAAAAGGCTGTGCACATGGATTATGCATAAAGAGACCTAATTGATTAGCTTTGCAAAAGATTCAAGTTTTGCTTGGTGTAGGTTGGCCCCAGTTCAGTCAGCAATATCAGATTTTTACCAGTGGCTCAGCATATCACAAAAATACTCACTTTTTTCATGAGTGTGGGTCCTCAGTCTCCTTGAGTGCACACCTGCAAGACTTCACATTGTATGTAGGTTGCTCTGAAAGTAATGTCTCCTATTTATTTCTGTGGAAACTACAACAAAGAGCACAATAACACTGTTTGACAGATAGAATTCTCAACTACAAAACATTAGTTTCCAGCATAGTCATCACCATTAGCAATGCATTTTCACCTCTGATGAAAAATCTATATGAGAGAAGGTGACCACTGTCACTATCACCACTGCTGAAACACACTACCCACAACCTCACTGCACTCACATCTACTTGTTGGTTTCCATAAATGTTCAGCAAGCATTGATGAATGTCAGTGGGTGCATTTTTTTTTTTCCACATGAAGGAATTCAGTTACGCATCTTTGCTTCATCCACACTTCCATGTCAAATGACATTCTGTCAGGCTGCCCCCCTGCTGTCATCTGGCACATGGCAAAAAAACGTAACAGAATAATGGTGGGGAAGATCAGCCTCTACTGCCATCCACCAACATCTGCCTCTGGTGTCATAGACCACTGTAGTAAAATAGGAGGAATTACTTTTGGAGCAGTCCATGTATTCAATAGAATCATATAATGGTTTGGGTTGGAAGGGACCTTTAAGATCTTGAAATACATGGCAAAGGCTTCTTTTCCACCTTTTTAAAATTCAGTTGGATGTTTTCTGATTTGTTTTGTTTTGTTTTAATGTAGGGTTGTTTTGTTTGTTTTTTCCAAAGGTAGTGTTTTTGTTTCTGTTCATCTCTGTACACCTTTATTACAAGATATTTAAGCATCAAATTGAATTAGAATGGCTACAGGGTTAAATAACAACATTGCTTTACGTTTTCAGTATAACCTTTTCTCTACGTGTTGTATTATTTGATACTCATTATTCACTTAGCATTGTGTGAAAAATGGGGACCTAATTTCATAACACTGGTAATTCTTCACTCAGGATAGAGGAAGGTAAGAAGTGGCCTTTGTGGTTAATAAGAATTATGAAGACACTTCTGAAGTAATTATTTCATAAAAGTACTTAAAGGCAAAGTTCTGCAGAAGATTTCTGCAGAAACTTTTTACATCAAAGAAGAATGTTTTTCACTTTAGCCTTGCCAAATGATTCACTCAGTCTGTTGTTTTTTCCTTTGTGCTTCAGCCTAGCACTTGAGAAGAGAGTTGTGAAGGTAAATAAATACAAATCAATAGGAGCACTGTTTTATTATTTCACTGGGAATTTCTGTACAATTTGAGAGGAACTTCCTGTGAGTTCAGCAGATGATTAAGTTTAACCTTGATCTTAAGCCAACTAGATTGGCTTACATTCTATCAGCAAGGGATTTAAATTTACTCGGACACATTTTAATTGGCATTTATGCAACGTGTACTCACAGATGCTAAATTCATTGAGAAATTCTGAGTGCCATCTGTTTAACCCTGTTTTCCTTCTATTAAAGTATAATAAAATACTGCCAGATCCTTCTGGCTTGCTAATATATTTATCTTTCAGAATACAATATTATAATTAGCACATTATTAATGTGTTATGTTGTGCTTGAAATCTATTTCTGTGTTTGATTAAAAGTAATATTATTTGTTTGCACTTTTTCATAGCTGTTCATTTTAACAATTTGAAACATCTTATGTTAAACTTAAGGGAAAAAGAAAAAAAAAAAAAGAATCCTTAAATGTCCGTTTGTGGCCAAAGCTATTTTGAATCCATTGTATGTTGCATGGAACTGGATGTTTGTATTGTATAAGCCTTTATGACTTCAGTTAAGTTTTTGCTTTTTGAATAAGATTATGCATGATGTTTAATCACCAGTAGCATGAAATATTGGTGTATATAACTAAGATAACTGTACCTGTCTGCTCTGTTGTAAGAAATCTCTGTGAGTGCAGTTCCCATTCAGTAAAAGTTGCAATGTTTGGTTCTGTAAAAGGTAATAGAGTTTGATTTTTAGCTGAACACTGTATTTGTAACTTCAGGAAGATTGAAGACCTTTTCCTGTCTTCCAACATCTTGGGCAAAACTGTAAGGTCTCACACTCATTCCAGAACACTTTTAAGCATATTTTAAACTCTGAAAATATGGGGATATGCTTAACTGTTTTCTAACTTGGGTCCCAGTATTTATCTTTCACTTTTGCAATGACAGAAACCATGGAACTGATGTAAGATATGAATTGTGTTGGTGAGGAGTAGGAATTTCCTTGGTTAAGCTTTTAAAACTTCTAGTTGTTCCCAAAGCAGTTACCTTGTGTTTTGTTGTTGTTGTTGTTGCTTGTTCGTTTGTTGTTTTTTCTTTTCTTACAATACAAGCTGTTTAATATAGTAAGAGTTTTCCAAATTACTGTTTAGAATTAATCTAGTGAAGTAATCTAACAGAAAAGATGCACTTTTTGGTTCTTCAGTGTTTGACTTCCAAAAATGTTACTAATACTCTTTTAAAACATAAAACCTGGATTTCTAACTTGATATGAATATTTAATATTAAATAATCAAGTTGCTGCTCACTATATGGCAAGGAATTGTAAAGGAGTTTTAAGTGTGTGGCATGGGTTTCTAGGTAAATAGACAATCTTAAATAGGTATTTAAAGAAAAAGATGACATTGGTACGTTTTTTACACTGAAATTTACTTATAAATTTATCTTGTATTTTCATATTTTATTTACTGTACCTTTCTTTAATCAACTTGCAATTTGGGCACATATTACAGGAAGATGTAAAATGCAGAGAGTAAGGAGATTTTTATATAAATAGCAAGGAAATGATGATAATGAAAAATGTATATTAACACAGAAACAGGTGACCATGGAATCATATACAGTCTTCATATTTGCATCTATTTATTTATTATTTATCCCAAGGTTTTCTTTTCAGGATAAAGCAACTGATCTTTAAATGTCATTACTAAGGTTACAAAGATAATTTATGAAATTCTTCTGTTTCACCTTTGCAAGATACTTACCTTTGATAATGTGTTTGTAGTGCTCTTTATGTAAAGCTCATTACAACAGTGCATCAGCTTTCATCATTTCTCTATGGTGGGTTATATTGAAATAATAGCAATTCCCTTGCATACTATGCAATTAGCCTTGCTAGATGGAATTGGATATAGAGATTCAGTTTCAAAGGAAAGGTTAAGACACCATTAATATCTTTTTCCTTTGAAGTAAAATATTGAGACTTCATCTTGGACTTCTAGGGCACTGGGGGCTTTAGGAAGAATGCTCATCTCCAAAACTGGCAAATCAGTTTGTTTCCATCTTGGTGTAAATAGTGCCCAATATAACACTGAAGTTTCAAAGAGCTGAGGAGTTGATCAGTTGATGGATCCAGCAGATTCAGTTTCCAATCACACCAGAAGAGAAAAAAAAAATCCTTAAATAAAAACCAAGAAACACGTATAAAATATACATGCATGTAATATAATTTCCTTTATATTTATTTCTTTACTTCTTGTTAGCACTACCAAGCTAAGTATATTCCGTCTTGGAAAGTATCATTTTATTTACCCATGTGTTTTTCCCTTACCTTTCATTATTCTGTCTGAGTTGGTAGTTGTGTGTGCTTCAAATGATATGTAGATGAATTTCACTTCTAGAAGTCTTAAATTATTTGTACTGTTTGATAATAATGTTCATTTCCATTGTTTACAGCTCTAGCGTTTCTGATTATGTAGCAGCAGTCTTGTTTTGCTGTACATGTTCTCTCTTGATTAACTCTCTAGATAGTTTGTTAATGGCCTATATCCAAATGATGTATTTACAAATCCCGGTTGTTTCCATGAACCATGAAAAAATTTAGTAAGGTATTTGTTATTAGGGTATTTTTTTAGATGAGTATGTATAAAGTTACCACTTCACTCTTTAAATAAAAGATTCCTCTGAGAGAAGATCAAATAGTTTTTTGTGTTGTTCAGTTTCACATGCTTAAATAATAAAGTCTACCTAGACACTGTTCTCACAGAGTTATACTGAGAACAGAAGTTTGACACAATAATCATCATAAATTTTAATTGCACTGCTTACTTCTGTTTACTAGAAAAGCCACTTACTTTTGTCTTTTTTGCTTAGTATCAGTGGTTCATAGAGTCACAGAATCTCATAGCATGCTAGGGTTGGATGGGACCTCATGTATTTTATTTCCTACTCCCTGTTGTGGGCAGGGCTGCCACCCACCAGATCAAGCTGTCCAGGAACCCATCCAACCTGTCCCTGAGCACCTCCAGGGATGGAGCACCCACAGCTTCTCTGGGCAGCCTGTGCCAGGGCCTCACCATCCTCTAAGTTAAGAATTTCTTCCTAAACTCTAACCTAAATTTCCCCTCTTTTATTTTGAAGCAATTCTACCTTGTCCTATCACTATTAGATTGTGCAAAAAGTCCATCTCCCTCCTGCCTATATGCTCCCTTTAAGTACTGGAAGGACACAACAAGGTCTCCCTGGAGTCTTCTCTTTTCCAGGCTAAAAAAGCCCAAATTCCTCAACCTTTCTTCACAGGAGAGATGCTTCAGCTCTCTGATCACTTGCATGGCCCTCCTCTGGACCTGCTGCAATAACTCCACATCTTTCTTGCACCAGGGGCTCCAGGCCTGGACGCAGTACCCCAGACAGAGCCTCTCAAGGGCAGAGTAGAGGGGGACAATCACCTCCCTCTCCCTGCTGGCCACCCCTTTTGATGCAGCACAGGATACTGTTGGCCTTCTGGGACATGAATATGGACTTTTGGCTCATGTCCAGGACTCCCCAAATTCTTCTTTACAGGGCTGCTCTCAGTGAGTTCTGCCAGCTTGTATGCATGCCTGGGATTGCTCCGGCCCAGGTGGAACACCTTGCCTTTGGCCTTGTTGGACCACATTAGGTTTTCATAGGCTCGCTTTTCAAACTTGCTCAGGTCCGTCTGTATGTCATGCCTTCCTTCTATTGTGTCAAATGCACTTCTCAGCTTGGCATTGTCAGCAATCTTGCTGAGGGTAAACTCAATCCTACTGTCTATGTCACTGATAAAGATGTTGAAGAACACCAATCTGAAGATTGACCCCTGGGAGGCACCGTTCCCTTTTTAGAACAGGTTGGTTGATTGAACACATTTGCGATTACCGTGATTTCTATGACTTTGTTAAGAACACAAGATAGACCTTTTTCTCAAAAAATGTTCAAATTATGCAAAGATATTTGAACTTCTGGCTGTACTATGCATGGTTTTTTTTTGTTTTTTGTTTTTTTTCTGAGATATGTATCTCATTGCTCTAAGGGGAACAAGAAACACAATGAAGAAGTTTTACAGTTTGTATAAGCATTAGGGCTGCCTGTTTAAAAGCATTTTCTACAAGAAATAACTGTAGTGCTTCCACCTGAAAGTTCAAGAAAGGTTCTCAGTAATCATCAGTGATTGTGAGCTACTGAAAGATGTCAGTCAACTTCTTTTATGCACACAAACAACCAGAAAGCATTTTCTTTAGCAAAGAGAATTTTTCATTTTGTTGCAGATTTTCATATGTAAATGAATGTTGTGACTTTAAAAACTTTTGTTTGATGTCTTGTATCTTCATATTTCCTGACAACAGGAGGCTTGCATTCTGGCCAAAATCTATTACATGCATTAAAGAAAACCGATAATATTAATGTAAAACTTATTTGTCCTTTTTGGCCTCCTGACTGGGCAAATAGTGTGTAAATACTGACAGAAGGCATGCAACTCCTCTTATACCCTAGAAATTTACTAAGCGTGCAGGAGAAAGGACGTGGTGTTATTCAAGGAAGGCCATGGTGTGGTGGTTGAAAGAAGTGGAATAAAGAAGGGCTGAGACGGTTATAGTAGATATGAATGATATGAATTACAATATTTTCTTTTTTAGTTTCTGGTGCATGTATATTATGTCTCCAGCTAGTTGCAAGTAGTACAACCTGACTGAAGTCTATTTAATGAGGGAAACATTTGGCCTAAGAACTGATACTAATTTGTGGAAATATGAAGGGGGTTTATTTTGGACTCCTTTTTGGTTTGTTGCTTAACATCCACGGGAACTGATGTTCACCTTCTGCTGTTGTTCAATCTACCATCACCAGTGTTTTTTTGTGTTGTTTTTTGTTGTTTTTTTTTTGCTTGTTTGGTTTTTTTTCCCCCTCTTAACTCAGATGTTTCTTAGTGAATTGCTAGAAGATATAAATGGCTTTTATCTTGAAAGCTTTTTGGCTTCATTGGCTTCAGCATCCTGTTTCTTATAACATTATCAGTATTTGTTTCTTAAAAACTGTCCTTAAAAATGTATGAATTCTATTTTTACATATCTATTGATTACATAGAGTCTCGTAATGTTTTTCAAGCTTAGTATGCATACAGAACTTTTTTTGCTTAAACATACAAAAAAGAACTAGTCCACTCTACTGACTTGAGAATTTAATTATGTTGAGAGTTCACAGATTAGTGAACTAATCTCAGTCTCACACTATATCACATTTGCTTTTCATCCTTTTATCTTAATGAAAACATGTAGTGTTATGGTTTACTAAGAAATTAACCAAGCCGTCCAAGCCATATGGGCTGCTTGGGACTGGTGGGAAATGAATTGCCAATGTTGATGGGTCTTTCTAGAGTGCATTATCATAGTCCACCATTCAGATTTGTAGTGGCTAAGAAAATCAAGCATAAGGACATCTGCCGATTGTACCTCAGCTGAATTTTGACCAGGAATTTTGAATTTTCTCGAGTTTCATTATTAGGAGTTAGAAATGGCCTAAACAAGGAAAGCAAACGAACCAACAAACAAAAAAGTCAGTGGTTAGTAGGAAACGAAAAACGTTACTGATAATTTACCACTGATTCCTGAGACATGTTTGAATAGTTTTAATACATTACAGTTTTTCACATCATTTAAAGCAAAGGTAAAATCATGGTTTCTACTTAGTGCAGTCACCACCTTGATTCTTCTTGACAATCATAGCCATTTCCATCACCTTGATATTTTTGTATTGAGTGCATTTGTAAGTTCATTTTTCACACAGACTAAGCAAATGCCACAATCATGCACTTTACTTTTACATATTATTGAGAACTGATGCATTGTATTGCATGCCACAACAACCACAGCAGCCCACTGTGCCTCGCAGCATTATGCAGTTGGGCAGCAATGCATGCCAGCTCCCTTTTTGTAGCTGTTATTAAAGATGTTATCTTTAGCTAGAACACTGAAGTTATGCAACTTAATGTTCCATGTCTTTTAAAATATTAATGAAAACGCTGGGAGTAAAACAATGAATGTGACCCAATATAAAAGAAAACTTTTAATCAAAATTAAAATCTACACTAATGAAATCTGGTTGTCTTTATGTGCGTTTGTGTTCATGATGAGCATTGCCCTCTGTTTCCTTTTCTTAAGTCCAAGTCAGACTTCTGGCTGCTGCTTCACCACATAGGGTGATTCAAAACTTCATGCACTCCTTCCTGACAGCATTAAGGCATACTCTGCTAAACAGGCAATGTTTATCTGATTTTTGCTCAGTAGTATTTATTGCACATTAAATGCTGACATATTGATCAATTGGCAAGTTGCCTTTGACTATCTCATAGGAACTGAAGCCAAAAGAAGAATCTGAATGTGAAAGTGATTTTCTGCATGGTTTTCTTGTTTTTTGCTGTAGCGTATTAATCTCCAAGAGATGCAGTTCAGAGTTCCATTTGGGAAATTTTTTTATCATCGTTACCATTTTTTTCATTGCTGTAGCTGTGAGTATTTGTTATAAAGCTCTAAGGTAGAGTTTTACAATATTTGAAGCCTTCAGATCTTTGCCTAAATGAGGATCTGTCAGTGTAATTCATGAAGATATGTCTAGAGATTTTTCAAATTTTGAACAATAGAAAACATGAGTATATATTATTGAGCCATGCTTCTTTATATTGGGGAAGCAGTATGAATCGTATCTTAAAATATGTCCGAAAGAAAGCAAATATTTTTCTGTACCATTGGGATCAAACTCAAGGCAGTTAATTGAATTAGATGAAGACCATATTTCTCTGTGACTTCTGTGTAAGGCTGTCTGCCATATTTCCCATAGGTGTTTTCCTGGAATGTTTTCTAAAACCACTAAAATTAAGGAAATAATAATTTGAAAAGTATATCATATTTGGCCCAAGTGTAATTTGGAAAAAGTTTACCAGCACTTACTGTTGTCCATTGAAATGTTTTGGAAGGTAAAGAAACAGGATAATATTATCGTAAGAATGACACATTCATGCATTGAGGCATACAGAGTATAAATAATAAAATCCTACTGTATAAATAAGGTGTATATCTTGCTCTCTAGCAGTCTAGACAAGTGAAAAAATATGGGAGCTCTGGTCAATAGTTCCCTTCAAGAAAATAAAATTTTACACTAACAGTGTTACTATTAGTGTACTACACACTACTGTTAGTGTACTGTTAGTGTTACTAACAGTGTACTAACTTTGCAGCAACTTTTTGGAGCAATGAACTTTGCTACAGTTTTGCACCAATAAATCCTGCGTGCATTTGGTCTTGGATTTAACAGTGGAATATCAATTTCCAGAATATAACAAGGGAAGCTTAGCTGCTTGAATGTATTAATGATGCTGTATCTTCTCTGCTATAAAATGTCATCTTTTTTTTTTTTCTTCCAGCCACTTTAACAGCATACTGGGATTCTTTTCATGGAAATAGAGTATTTCCAAAGAACTTGGATTGTGGTGTGTTTGCCTAGCCAGGATTTTCCAGCTTAGGAACTATGGGAAGAGAGTCAGTTTCTCAAATCTCAAGCCAGCATAGCTGTGGCAGCACCACCTTTTCAATCAATTGCAGTCTGGCTCAATTGGCCAGTGGTACATATCAGTGCTTTAAGCTCTCACTGAAAACTGCTTCTCACTGAAGCTGTTTGCTTGCTACCTTGCTGTCCTTGCCATCTGTGTTCCTTTATTTTTCTCCTTGGAATCATAAATGATAGAATCATAGATTCCTTAGAGTTGGAAGAAGCCTCTGAAGGCTGTCTAGTCCAACTCCCCTGCAATGAAAAGGCAAATGTGCAGCTGAATCTGGTTGCTCGGGGCCTTATCCAGCCTCACCTTGAGGCCAGGGCATCAACCACATCACTGAGCAACCTGCTTCAGTGCTTCACCACCCTCACTGTAAAAGACTTTTTCCTTAAATCTAACCTAAATCTACCCTCTTTGAGCTTGAAACCATTTCACATTGTTCTGTCACCACAGACCCTGCTAAAGGAGTCTGTCACCCCTTTCCTGTAGCTCCCCTTTAGATACTGAAAGCCCTCTATCAGGTCACTATTCAGCCTTCTCTTTTCCAGGCTGAACAGCCCCATGTCTCTCACCCTGTCCTCATGAGAGAGGTGTTCCATCTCTTGGATCATTTTTGTGGCCCTCCTCTGGAAGTGCTTCAACAGGTGTGTGTCTCTCCTGTACTGAGGACTCCACATCTGGATGCAGTACTCCAGGTGAGGCCTCACCAGGGCAGAGCAGAGGGGCAGGATCACCTCCCTTGTCCTGCTGGTCTCTCATCTTTTGATGCAGCCCAGGATACATTTGGCTTTCTGGGCTACCAGAGCACACTGTTGGCTCATGTCCAGCTTCCCATCCACCAGTATCCCCAGGTCTTTTTCGGCAGGGTTGTGCTCAATCCTTTCATCCCCAGCTTGTATTGGTAGTAGGGGTTCCCTCGACCCAGGTGCAAGACCTTGCATTTGGATTTCTTGAGCCTCTTGAGGTTCACCTGGGCCCACTGCTCAAGCCTGTGTAGGTCCTTCTGGATGGCATCCTGCCCCTCTGGTGTGTTGACTGTACTCCACAGCTTGGTGTCATAAAAAACAAACAAACAAACAAACAAAAACCCGACAGAATGCTGGCATTTTAGTGTGATTCATGCCATCTTTCTTAAAATGGAAAACCATTCTGCGTTTGGAATAAGGGTTGATAATTAGTTAAGAAAGACACTGGACTTCTGGTCTTCTCAGCTTTTCTTCCTCATCTTTTGGTCTTGGTGTCTCTCGTAATTTACCTCTCTATGCTCTAATTTGCAGGGCCAAGACAAGGTCTCAGTACAGCCTGTTAATCTAATTCTTCCTTTCTATTATAGTATGCTTTAGAATAATGCTGGTGCAGCTAACAGTTCATTCTGACTAGACATTAGAACCTTGAGTTGGAATATACAGAAGAAAAGCTTTATCTACAGAACACACCCATATCCTTGCATTTAGAGATGTAAACCATTCTTTGCCCAGGCAAATCTCATCTGTGATCTCCCAAAAAGGGTTCTTATGTGAACTGTGTCTAAAACCCATTGGTTTGTATCCACAAGTTTGGAAATCTGCTCTGTTAGTCATGATAAAAATATTACCTGTAATGAATATGATTCAAATTACCCCCCTCCCCCACCCCCCCACCCCCCCCCCAAAAAAAAAGACAAAAACAACCAACCAACCAAACAAACAAACAAAAAAAAACCCACCTTTACAGTGAAATGTACAACAGAATACTAATAGAAAAAGAGGAAATAATTATTTTAATTTTAATTTTAATTTGATTTAATTTAGCACAAGTGAAAGGGAACTGTGTCAGCAATCTGTACAAATGAATCTGTTCTTCCATGGAGTAAATTCTGAATTAAAGGTAGTAAATGCCTTGTTCTAGATCATAATATGTGGAAGATGATGAGACGAATCACATTTTGTACACAATCAATCAAGTTAATAATTAGGTCCATTCTCTGTATCTATTTTCAATTTTTGATCAACCTGAGGGATATTCTCAGAGCCAGATGCCTGAGGCACTGCAGATATTTCAGTGTTTAATTAGGATTCCCAGTGCTACAGTGTGTTCTCTTAGGTTGTCACTTACTGGTCTCACAGGAGTTAAAGTTACTGTTTGTATGACTTCTCAGATTTGGCCATTTAATTGGTTCCCAATTCATCATCTGCTTAATTTACTCTTTCCTCTTCACATGTGGAAATACTGGTACAGGATGACAGCCATCTTGCCCAGTGGCAATACTTAAGTCCAGGTCTTCAACTATTGAAATAAAATCATTGTAATTGTGGGGTTTTTTAGATACATTTTTGTAATTACCATCTATAACTTTCAACCAATGGGTTGAAAAGACTGAATGAAAAATAAATAAATAAATAAATAAATAAATAAATAAATAAAAGTCAGTAAATACAATATATATATATCTGCATTCAGTATGTCTATTGTCAAACACCTCAACATTTAAATGCTTATGCAGTGTAGCATATTGCTTGATTCACTGCTGTATTTGTCATCAGCACCTTTTAAAAGATGTGATCCAGTAGGTGAAGCACTCCATGATTTCTTTCTGCATTAATGGACTAGAAGCATGCAGGTGTTACATCTGCTAGCTTGTATTGCTGAATATAATGGGGAGTGACGCTTTTTCTGGAGAAAGTAGCTATTAACCTTCAGTATATATTAAGATGCCATTTTTGTGTTTCTGTATAAAAAACTATCAGTCAAAAACATTGCTCTTTGGAGAGAATACATTGTAAAACACCTTAAAGGTTACTGTAATTGAAGCAGTGCATTTTGTTAACATTTAAAAAGTGTGATCAAGATTTCAAGTCTCTGGGGAGGCTGTTGCTATTTCATAGATCCAACACCTGTGTATAACTCAGCTGGTTGTGCGTTGGATCAGTGCTCAAACAGTCTTTCTGTGTTTCTTGATTGTGGCAACCACCAGTGATCTTTACTGGTGTAATTAGCCAGGCAATATTAATAATGTTAATTCTGAATTCTATAAAGTTATCATGTGCTCTTTCAGGAACTTAATACCCCTCCCTGTTGCCATTAATCTATTATCATTCTTACAGCAGAATGTGGTACCGGATTCAGTAGAGTCTTTATTGGATTTACATGTTCAATGAAAAATAAGCAGATTGCCTTTGCCTGAAATTCTGCTTTGCTGTATTGGGCACATGGAATGAGAGTTTCTTGAACTTCTGTTCCAGTAATTATTGAAATAATTCTACATGCATCATTCAGTTTTTAATTCATGCATTAATTTATTTTCATTTATTCAAGTTTATATTGTTGTTTACATACATGTTTACATACATTACATGTTGTCTCATATTTCTTCAAAAAAAAAAAAAAAAACACAAAAAAAAACTGAGTTATTGGTAGCACTCATTGTGAGATTCAGATTGTACATTATGATATACCTTATAGGTACAAGACTGTATTTTCTACTTTACTGGGTTCTTATTATTTATTTTATTTTTTTAATTGTTAGGTATTTTAAAACAGCTCAGTACTGGAGGAACAGTGATTCGGGATATCTCTGTTTTGAGGACAAAGAGATGCTGTTATCTCCATTAGAAAGATTCTGGGCCATGTTATCAGCACTGATGCATATAAATACATGTAAATACTAAGGAAAAAAAAAATTCTACTTGGTCTTAAAATAATTCAGGCTTCAGCAAGGTTTACTAAGGACAGAGTTCAAAACAGAGCATAACAGCACTGTATGAAAGCTTTACTGTGAATCTACTGTCACAGGCGCATGACTCAAGATTCAGAATGGATCAGTACTGTCATAATGTTAAGTGATGATCATCACTTATGATCAGCCTCTTTAGTACGAGTAGTCTCTTATATCTGGAAACCTATTTAAAGTGAATTCTCTACTCAAATCAAGGAAGTCCTGTCTCATAGGAAGAGCTGACTGTGAGAGAGTTCAACTGTGAGGTGCAGTGTTTCAGTAGTTTTGAAGTTCAGAGGAGGCTTAAAGAAGATTAGAGATCTAGATAGTGAACTGATTACTATCTGCTTGCCTTCAGAAGGCTCTTTAGTCGAAGTGACAAAGGTGTAACAGGATCCAATAGCTGAGGTCAAAATGCTTCAAGGTAGGAATCAGATGGGAAGAGAAAAGGATGAAAGAACTGGCCAGGCTGTGAAAGGAAGTGACTCACTACCTGTCAGAGTCTTTATAAAAGTGTAGACATCTTTAAAAACGTTCAGTACCTTAGTGGTATATGCAATTACTGCATAAAATCATTGTCTGTATTATGTGAGTATTGTTGTAAGATGATCATAATAGTGATTTCTGACTATAATCATGCACCTGATGTTCCATTTTACGTCTGTGCAATGGAGATAGAATCAAGGGATTACTATCTGTTTTTAATGTCTTCAGAAGGGAAAATAATGAAAATAATTGCTTTCAGAAAATAATATTTTTAACTTCTAAATGATCAAATTTTCTTGATAACATTCATATAGAATTTAATAGGGTCTAAAATACTCTTTGGTAACACAGTGATCTTAAATCTGAATACATGTAGTTCATATTATTTTTAACTGAGGTGCCATACCACCTTCCTATTACTGGAATGAATGTATTAAAAATAATATTCTGACATCAGTATAAATTTCATGTCAGCAGTCTTTAGAAAAGGTGGTATAGTTCAGGCAAATGCTTATGTTAGTTGAGGTTTGGTTATTTTCTGAAGCAATGAAAGGAATGATCATTTCTTCTACTTATTTCATTTTAACATTCTTTTTCCAAATTTTTGAGGCACAGTCTATCATGCAAAGAAAGATCTAAATGATCTTCATGTTGTGATAACAGTTTGTAACCCTTTTATTATCTTCTAGTGAGAAACATTGGCTCACTGATCTCTGATCACTTGTCCAACAACCAGTCTGGTGAGGTAGCATAGTTTGGCAGTGACAATGCAGGAGAGTTAGCAGAAAACCCATCTGGATGATCACAGTAGAATGATAAGAATGGATTAAGGTTTCCTTAATCTGATATGTAACAGCACCCCAAATATCTGCATTTCCCTCTGTTCCTGTATTCACTAGGTGACCATGGCTATAATAACTTGGTTGATCGGGAATGCTAAATATATTTAGATGTATTTCTTTGAACTGCAACCAGTATGAAGTGTCTAGCCAGTCTGACTAGTATAGACCTATAATAAAATTTTTCAGGAGGTTTTCTTTTCTGAAGTTCTTAAATAATACTTCTGTAAAGGAGTACGTGTCCCTAGTATGTAATGGGAATTAGCATATTGCTTAGAAATGCTTTTTTTTTTTTTTTTTTCACTTGCTGACTAGAACAATCTGGTCGGTTTCTTTTTCCTGTGTATTGTCATGATTTCTTTGTTGTCTTTAAACTATATCACAGTTATTTAATGATAAATTTTAACGATAGTGTTCATTAAATACTTACAATGTGTATATGCAAAACAATAATCAACCTAGCAGTGAGCTTCAAACATGTCATATGGATTATTTTTTTTTTGTGCACATCAAGTCAAGATTATATGCTAGATATATGAGTATGCTTCTTACTGAGGTCCATTGTGGGAAGAGAAAACATCCCATTGGTGTTTGGGTAGATCCCCCAGTGCATACTGCTTGCTCTCATGATATCCATAGGTGCCTGGTGACCAAGGTGTGAAAAAAATAGCCAGTGCAGTAGGAAAACAGTGGCTGTCTGGGTGCTGACAGCATGGTTTGGAACTTGCAATAATAGTTGTACAGGTATTAGTGAGCAGTAGTATAAGTGACGTGTGGCTGTACATAAATAGAAAATATGCGTCTCTTTCCTTGCCTTCATACAGTTTCTATTTCTAATGCTGACAACTTTGAACAGTTTCTTTAAAGTAGAACCTTGAAATACAGTTATTGTTTCACCCAGTAATGACTCCCTATTCTTTTTCATAGAAGCCAAAGAAAAACTTAAGAAAAAAAATACTAGATACTGCATTTTGAAAAGCACTGTTTATGGTTTATACTAAAAATAATGCTTCTACTAATGTTGCTTGTCAATAAAAATCTATCCTCAAGTGATTGCTAGTTCCTTTCTGCTCTGGGAAGTATCCTCTAGGGAAAGTGTAATTGCTTTATTGATTGAATAGTACAAGGTTTTAAATAGCTGTATGAGTAGTTGACTTTTATGTGAAGTTACAAAAGTTTCTCTTCAACCTGATTAATTCAGCAAGCAAAGCATGAAAGTGTTTCTGCACAAGCACAGAAATTCAGAGTTCACACGGCAAGATCACAAAGTCGTTCAGCTTTGCAAGGCTCATTGCACTGTCCTATCTGTACAATGGTAATGTTATGGTTTGCTATTAAAAAAAAGAAAAAAAAGAAAAAGAAAAAAAAAAAAGTGAAATGTTAGAAAACCTTACCCACGATGTCAGAAATGTGGATTTTTGTATATGAAGGTCTTACATAAGATTGGAAAAACAAAACCGTATCCTCACTTCTTATCTGTTTTCGTTCCAACTGCATGTAGAAAAAGATGTATGTGGTGCAATTTGACCCTTTGGTGACTGAAAGCGTATACTGTACTGGATTACAAAATACACTTCTAATATATCTTTGAAAGGAAATATATGCTCAGTTTACAGTGAGCTTGACTCTGAAGAGGATTTTTTTTATTTTATTTATTTTTTTTTTTTTGAGTAAGTGAGGAAAATTTATAACTTATGTAAGATTGCCAAGGCCTGAGGGAAAAAGAATAACAAACACATGAAAAAAAAAAAAAATTAAAAAGTGCCACAAAAAACAGCAAATATCTTCTTTACAGCTGCAAAAATAACTGTCTGTGGAGTAATCTCTAGTAGATTACATTTGGTTAGCATTTCTTTATGTAACATCAGAGCCAAAAGAAAATCATAATTAAGTGGAAAAAAAAATATATATTTCAATGTGTATATGTCCTGGACCTTTGATGTTTTCCTAAGGCATTCTTTTATGCGTTCCTTAATTTGTGAAAGGTATTCCTTTACAGGCAAGGTACTATGGTTGTAAACCTGATCTAAGAAAAACAAGTGTAGAAATTACTGAAGTAATTTGTTTTTGTTATGCAAGTACTGGACTTCTTTGTTGCTTCAAAGGTGCTAAAAGCCATCTAAGGAGCTATCTGATAGGCTTTCCTTTGAGATTTATGAGGTCTCTCAGACTTGAAAAGCACTAAGGTTCCTTAAGATCACTTGATTATTTAAAACAAACAAGCAAACAAACAAAAACGTAAAGGAACTTATATTTTATATTTCTCTTAACTTTATCTGAGTGATGCTATCTTCAACAAGAATAGTTTCTTACCCGCGGTCAAACCAACCCTATTATTGTGTTGGAATAAAACAGTTGTGTAGAAAATAAACTATCTTGCACTTCTGTGTTTAGTTACTCGGAACTGGATATATGGTATTAAGTAACTTGATACAATTTCAGTTTCAGTTTCAATTTCTTTTATGTTTTTTTAGTTTGGAGATGTGAAAAAAATACTCCCTTTCTGAAAATGTATTTCATCTAAATGTAACCTGGATCAGTTGCTTTTTTTTGTTGATGTTGAAAACATCATGAGATTTCCCTAATCCATAGAAAGAAAATATCCGTGTTACTTGCTTTTTGTAGGGAGACATGTTTTGTTGTTAAGTGGAGCATGCTTTCTCATGTTTCTGCACACCGAACAAGAGCTTCATTTTGTTTGTTTGTTTTGAGTATTTGTTTGAAATGAAGTTTCTAGACTAGATCTATTTGAGGCAACATATCATGTTCATCAGACAGCAGGGAGGTCCCTTCCAACCTAATTTTCTCATAACTTCTTCATTAAATCCTTACACACTACTGTATTAATTTGTATTGTTAAAGTGGTGGAGCTATTTTATCCCTGACTACCCTCTTGAAGGGTATCAGTATCTCCTGGTTTCAGGACATTAAGAAAGTTTAATTTTTAGATTGAAGCTTTTGAAATTTGAGTGCTTCAGAATGGAAGACAATTGGTAACTTCAAATGATGAATCTGCAATATACTTAAATCTTCTTGGTGCACGAGTGTTCTTTGATGCATCCAGAAATTATATCCTGTTTCTAGAACAGTGGTATAATATTCTGTATTCATTGGTTTTGGTTCCCACCTACATTTCTGTTACAAGTCTTGAACTTTCCTGTTGCATATTTTGTTGTGATTAATTAAGCTATGCTCATACACCTGTGATTATATAGGAATTATGGGGTATGAAAGCATAAGGTAGGCATAGCTGAGGAAAAAAATAATGACAGTAGTCCTCCTGACAGCATTATTTGCCGAAGATCTCCTCAAGCAGAGTCTAAGAACTATTAGTCCTTTGTGCGCCCCAACTTCATTTTAGATTATGCAGCATTGCAGAAAGTAGGTGTGAGATTTCCCTCTGTTCCAAGATAAGTGACCCATTGACCCTTAGAGCCTTTTACAGGATCTGAATGACATGGAAGACCTTTAAGGGAGAAAGTTTGATGACAAGGCCATACCTCTAGTTCTGTAAGCACACCAACGTTCTGTAACATCTGACAATAAGTCATACCTAACTTATGTCTTAGTTTCAGCTGGGATGGAATTGTTTTCTTCAGAATGTCTAGTATGATGCTATGTTTTGGTTCTAGGGGAAAAACAGATAACACACCATTGATAATACACCATTGTTTATAGTTTCTGCTAAGCAGTGTTGTGCAGAACCAAGGCCATTCTCAGTAGAGTCCAAGGAGCTGGGAGGGGAGAGAATTAGGACGACTGACTTCAACTGGCTAAAGGGATGTTCCATATCATATAATATCATTTGGAAGGAGTTTTGAAGGGTGTGGGAATTCATCTTGCTCTCTTCTACTCTCTAAGGATGTAGCAGGGCATCCCATGGTGAGCAATTGCTTGTGCATCACTAATTATATACATATATTTATACACACACACACATATGTTTATGTATGTTTATATATACGTATGTATGCTGATAGTCATAACTATTATCTTTTTCCTTTTCTCTATCTTAATAATTAGTTCTGTCTCAACCTCTGATTTCTGCTGCTGCTTCTTCTTCTTCTTTTTTTTTTTTTTTAATTCTCTTTTCCATCTCACTATGAAGGAAGTAAGTGGGTGAAAGACTGTGTAGTGCTGAGCCACCTGCTCAGTTAAACCACAACAGCTTAGAAGCATCACTAACAACCAAGCCACTCTTTAGTAATGTATACCTAGATGTCTGTGGTCAGTGGCTCAGGGGACATATTCTTTGCTACAGATTCTCTGCACTATTTAGTGTTAACACAAAATTGATGGGGATAGCAAGAGTGACCAATAACTTTGTCAAAATCCTAAGTCTTTTGGTAGTAATGTACTTTTTTTCTTACTGTTTCCTTTGTTCAGTGCAAATGGAGTAACGGTAATGGAGAGGTCTAGACTGTTATATTTGCTATAATTTGAGTCATTTATTTTTAGATTAAACCTGTTGTCACTTAGTTGGCAAGGCTTAGGAATACCATTATTCTGTTGAACTGGGTCTTGACGTAATGGTCTGATGAACACAGTATGATTTCTCTTCCTCTCCTAAGAAGAAAAATAATCATGCAGATATTGACAACATTCATAGTAAATGAGTGTACGGAGCTAGAGTTGCCTAGGCTTGGCCAAATGAGAGGAAAGAACAAATTTTAGTAATGAAGCCAAAATAAAACATCATTCCCTCTGTTAAAAGATTGAGTTCTTCCAAATGAGGATGTGGTCCTGGATCAGAATGAAGGATGACTCCCTTGTATCAGGAAACAATTATTGCTTTGTTGTTTTGTTTTGCTTGTTTGTTTGTTTCTCAAAAAGACAGAAGCCAAATTGTAAAGACTAGTTTGGCTAAGGCTGCACTAATGTTTGCCCACTTATAGTGTCTCCCATGAACTAGAAGGAACTAGGATGTTCAGTTAGCCATAAATTTAGGGTGCAGTTTGTATCATCAATGGCCACTCTTTAATCCTAAACCTTTGAGTAACTGCCTAACTGAACAGAAGACATTTTGTCTTCTTCAGCTGTGATAGGAGTCCCGTATTTTCTCGTGAGGCAGAAACTATGTCAGGTAAAAGTGAGGAAGATGTTCCCTGCAGGCAATCAATCTTATATCTGTGTCAGCCTTTTTCCTCTGTCAGAGGCAGTTGTATGTGGGTTTTCTCTGTTACAATTTGGTAGTAATAGAGATGATCCTCGGATGCTAGATGAAATTCATGAACTGATCTCTTCACTGGTATAAATAAAAATGACAACAGGGAGCATTAAGAACCAAACCAAAACATTTTGCTGTCCCGTTGGTGTACTGCTGGGTAATTTTTTACTTTATTTTCTTCATTCTTTCAGTTCTACGGGATGACTTCAGACAAAATCCATCAGATGTAATGGTAGCTGTGGGTGAACCTGCTGTGATGGAATGTCAGCCCCCAAGAGGTCACCCAGAACCCACTATATCATGGAAAAAAGATGGGACTCCTCTAGATGACAAAGATGAGAGAATTACAGTAAGTATAAGAAGGGTATTGTGTGGAGAAATCGATGGGTCCAGCCGTGTTGTACTTTTCAGTCTAAATCCTTCCTTGCCTAAAAGACAAAGTTAGTTTGCATTCAGCTTGGAATGCATTCTCTAGTCTCTCATACTACTTTATTGTACACTATGCATTTGTTTGTTAAAAATGACCATGCAAAACTTGGTTTCTTCTCTTCCTTAGAGAAATTATAAGCTTTTGAATATTGAATTCATTATATTTGTCACTGTCCTATAATTTTCTTCTTCTTTATCCATATACAAATTTCTGCAACCTGCATCTACCTTCTTTAGTAGGAAAGAGGAAGTGCTAGGTGAGACTTTCTTTTGCAATTGTTTTGACAAGAAACTGTGCAGAAGAGCTGTACATTGTATTAGAAAGGATAAGGAAGCTTTTGGGATTTTTTTTTTTTTTTTTTTTTTTACAGAGATGATGGCTTATCCTGTCCTCTCTCAAATTAAGCTATTTTCCCAATGAAGTTTTTGTCATGTTTATTTGTAGCTGTAGCTTGCTAAATAGTGTACAATTACTCAAGATGATGTAAAAAGCAGCTTCTCAAATCACAAAATTATCACTCTTAATTTTTGCTAAGTAAAACAATAAGCTAATGAGCATAAGTGGCTTACAGAAATCGTAAGGAAAAGCTGAGTTCAGAAGTCATTTGTGTGCTGGCAACTTGGTGATCCAAAACATCTTTCCATATGTTAAAAAACTGTCATGTGAATTTACATACCATGCAAGATCCTGTTGGTACTTCAAGGATTATTAGTATAAAATGATCGGAGGCATATACAATTTATATACCTCAATAATATGATCAAATGAGGGAAATTTTTAATGAAAGAACACGTAGACACTAGCAACCTAAGTAAAAAATCAGCTTTGGTGGAAATTTAAGTTGCCTGTTGCTTTGTATGCTTTTTGCAAACAAGACAAAGCTCGGGCATTCTGAACGTCTAGCATATGCATACATTTAAATTTTTAAGTGCCCTATAGAACCTATAGTGATTGCTGGCTATTAATGTAATTCCTCCAATCATGCTTAAAAAGAACTTGCAATTTCCTTTTCAAATTTCCTTCCTACTGTGACAAGTCGATTGATCTGTGATAAGGAGAAGATTTCAGTGCTGCTTTTTCTTCAGGAAGTGCTTTCTAAAGTCACATTTTCTATTGCTGTAGTCTCTTGAAGGAATTTCAGGTGTTCCCTATTCAGTACATTCCCTTTGTTATACATTAAAACTGCTCTTCTTCCAGCTGTCAGAACAAAGACATACCCAGAACAAAGGCAGCTGTCACTGATTGGCAACACCACCTGTATTTATGAAAACTGTGCTTATGATGGAATACAGCCCCTCACTTTGGCTTTGTTTTCTGGTTATTTTATAAAATATTCACCTACCTAGCATTCATTCAAGAAGATGTTTTGTGGAGTTACGTTGTGTTATCAGTTTCTGCTTCCAAAAACCAAACAAATGAAAATGAGTTTTGGTGTAGGTGAACAAATACACATTTCACATGCTGAAATGAATGTTTGTGTTCAGAGATGTAAAATAACAGTGCTGAGACATCTAATTCAACTGCATTATTTTATGTCCTATATGCTTGGCAATTTCTTAAAAAGCACTTTGAATATCATGGCTGCTTTCTCACAGGCAAGATAGTGAAGCTACATTGTAATGCAGATTTAAATTGGCTTACAGCTGCAGCAGAATCTTCCCAGGCGGATAAATGTGCATTCATCTGTACTTCTCTACAGCTTTGCTGTGACCATCTGTATTACCTTGCAAGGGTCTGGGAGACAAGGGGAGAATGGGACCTGGAATAGAGAATGTGCTACAGGACAGATGGGCAAGAAGTATTAATTTTGAAAACTGCCTTAGAATTACTCAATTTCTCTTTACTTATCTCCTTTGAATTATTTCCATTTGTGTTTAAAAACAGAAACATAAAGAATTAAAGCAGTACAAAAATTGAAGTAAGAATGAATTTGGTGGATTTTGGATAGAGTTCATTTTTGTATGAGACAGATCAACCTTGTTTTTCTTTTTGCAAAATTAGTTTCATTTAAATGTATGTATTTACAGTTAACTCCAGTAATAATTAAAATTTATGCTAAAGCTCTCAGTGACATCAATAAGAATAAATTTTAGGTAATATGGCTTGCAGTCATTACCTTCCTTTTTTTTAAGCCAGGAAATTAGCAGACCAGGAAATGTCAAGATGTATATTTTGGTGTTCAATATATATGTAATAACAGCAGCCATATAGTCAATGAAAATGCTTATTGTGGCTCCACTTTTAAAGGATTTCTCGCTGCTTTCATTCTTAAAGGTTTGTTGATTCTTGACTCAGTGTAATTTTAAGAGGTGTGTAGAACTGTTTAAAGCATTTAATATTAACGCATTTTTGTCTGAAAAGGGTTTTAAAATAAACATTAAGATTATACTTGTTAGGTATAGAGGGTGATGTTTGGCATGTCTTTTCTGATTCATATCTGTACTTTCTTCAAAAATGTGTCCATGCAGCAACCTTTTTTTTTAACATAGGGAAGCTTTCATTCTCATCTGAAATGGCAGTGTTCGTGTTTGCGTCAGCAGAACTGGGCTTTACAGACTGAATGGTACGGGTGCTGGAGAAACAGAGGCAGTAGCTAGATTCCTGACAGAGATCTTGAAGCAAGAGGTTTAGATAAATAGCAGTTAAATAAGATCCAAGTTAAGACACAGCTTCCTTTGGAATGCAATAAAAAGAAAATATTATTTTGTCCTGGTGGGGTTAAGGAAATTGATATGTTTATGTAGGTGAGATAATAAAAATCAAAGTGCTCTTTGCATATTTTTGGTCCATTGGTAGAGCAAATAAATGCGCTATGAAAAGAAATAAATTTATATGTCTTTCAGCTTATAAGCAGTAGTGAGTGGAACAATTATGAAATGAAAGTATGGGTCTGGGTACAGCTATCTGTGTTAGACTGTAGAAAGAGATATTATCTTAGAGCACAGCTCTCCTGGTACTGCTTTTTTTAACTCCAAGCTGTACTTGGTACAGGCTGTTCATTGTACACATGTCCACTGGGTGAATCTGATGAAGAATCATCATTCAAAATTTGTTTCTCTTTGTTCTTGAATATGTTGTCTATAAGCAGATTTATCAGTGCAGCATAGCTAAACATGATTTTTCCTATGTGTATCTTTCATACTGCATTATGAAAGCTTATGTTTGATATGGCTAATGTTTCTATGCAGGTTGCAAAAGAAGGAGAAATGACAGTCTTGCATGTGAAGCAAATGCTTATCTTTAACTTAATTAGTTGAATTGAAAAACTATTATCATGAGGCCAGAGCAGAATTAGTGAGATTCTGTTCTCATCAGGGTAATTTTTCTCTTGGGATCATTGTGGAATCAAAATCTCTCCTACTACACATAGCCAAAAAAGAATACTTCAGTAAAGTCCATTAAGTATGTTTAATTTCTCATTGTAAACAATGTAAAAATAAGATGTGATTTCTCAATTTTAAGGTATTTCATCTGTACTACAACCTGGAGCTGAGATATTGTGGAGTGAGAAATTGTAAGGTCTTGACTACAAATAATGGAGAAGGGAACACACCAAGCTATGGAAATTCCTCAGCCTGTTTATAACTCGTACTGTTGTTCATGCACTTGGAATTATTGTCTTGACAGATTAAATTCATATTGAATTCCTTGGAGCAAAGATCAGGGCCAGGGCCAGGAGCTGGCTTACCCCAGCAACCTAGCCAGCATCTTTACATGGCAGCCCAGTTTCATTAGTACATAGTCACGTGTTTCAGGCACTTACCTTGGAGCTGAAAGCTATAAGTTTGCATTGCCATAGGTTAGGGAGGAAGTGGAGTCATTCTTCTAATTTCTGCTGATGTTTCTAATCAGAGGGTTTGGTCTTTCCCACTGTGTTTTGTCTAGATAGAGTTGGCAGGAACATCAGTGGCTGTGAGTAATGACTCACTTGGGCATTCACAGATATTGCAATGACTAATGGTTACTTGTAAGCCTGTGAGTAAGGTGCCTCTAGCTTGCCTCCATTGCCTTTTCAGCCTTCCTGTTGTACCCTGAATCCTCGCACTACTTTTCAAATGGTGTCCTCGGTGCTCTCCTGCCATGTACCACTACAATGAAATTCCCACCTCATTCCCCATCTGTTTCCTCCATCTCACAACCAGCTCTAGTATTTACCAAGCCTTTCTCTCCCACATGTCTAGCCGCACTCTGGCATCTGATTAATGCTAACAGCTTGCATCAAGGTAATAATTTTGATGTCAGATAAGCAAAATGTCTTGCTCTACACTGGAATGTAAAGGGGCTCTTCCTTTGCTTTGCTGTTAATTTAAATTGCTGGTGTTCTGTGATCTGTCATGAGTGCAGCGTTGTCTACCTGCATGAGATTTGCTCAGAGCCTCTCTTAAGGAGCTTCACTGCAGTTCCATCTTTATGAATCTGAATGCAACTGCTCATGTACCAAATGCTGACATCAGTAATCTAACCAAGATGGCAGGGGCCTTTGAGCATGTTTTCAGACAAGACATGGCAACAATTACGGACTTTAAGGAGTGTAAAGCATTCAAAGAGGTGGTTGTGGTTCCCTCATCTAGTCAGGGGAGCCTTCTTAATTGTCTGTCTCAATTTGTCTCACATGTTATTAGCAACGTCTGCTTAATTAACTAAACCTCAAAAAATCACAATGCAGTCAGAAGGCCTATAAATATCACTACCTTCCCAGTAGGAGAATATGTTGCTTAAGCTCCAGAGTAAGTTGATGGTTGTGCCAGAGCTGAAGGTCAGAGCTTCATAGCTGCTTCTTCTGTTCTTGCTACTTGACCAGCCCATGTTTCAGAAGGCTTCCTAATTGTTCACATGTTGAAGGATGATGAGAGAGAAGAGCTACGTGTACTGAAAATGAAATTTTAATAGCTAAAATCTTTTACATATACATGAAAAAGAAGGCTGGTACCTAAAAAGAAATCCTTTGTAATTGAATACAAAAAGCAAAGCTCTTGCAATGAAACTTTGGTTCAGCACTGTGATTGCAATTTCCCTCTCTTTCGTATTAACTCTTATCTATCATTTATCCTGAATCATTCTCATTTGATTTTTGAAAGAAAAACCTTGCGAAGCCATTTATCTTTCCTTGTTCAAGATTCCTAGCTTTTAAGATCAAAGTTATAGGATGAATAATGCATACAGGTTTTCATTCCTTTTGTGTGTGGCTGTCTTGTGACAATTTTGAATGACTTACGTTCTTATTTTAGATACGTTGTAACTAGAATTCCTGGTTACTCTTTATTACCCTGGCCATTAAATAGTATATCAAAAATACAAAATATTTATTCTCTTTCACAAGGCTATTTTTAAACAAGAAAGTCAAGAAATTGTTTCCAACAAAACATTAAAAAAAAAAAAAAAAAAGGCCTCTGATCATTTGCTGTGACAGGAAAACCTCTTCAAAAGTGCCATCCACAGGAAAACTGTTTATTTATTTGACCCATTTCTTTTGTTGATGAATTGTCAAGAAGACCTGATTCATACTTTTTATTGGAGACCATTCACAACCTCTTTGAGCTTTAACAAGTTTAAAACAAGATAGGCAATCTCAATGTGATCTCAGTCAGAAAAAGAAAGAAGTAATGGAAGAAATCACTATACATGTAATTTAAAGAAGAAAAGAGAAAGTACTGGAGGGAACAGTGGAAAAAGCAAAAATTAATTCTGTATTTATCTAAAGGGGCCTTTGCTTCTAAAGATAAATTGTAATGGGAAGAACTGCAAAGGAGAGGTAAATCAAGAAATAGGAAACAAAACCTAATTGAATTTGTTGCTGTGCGCTGTTAAGGAATAACAATCTTAACTGCTTAAAACAGTTTTATTCCTGAAACAAATCATACAGTTATTGTGCCACTCTGAATTAATTCAAGATGTTCATCCTAATGTATTTTTTCTCAATTTCTCTCTTTTTTTTTTTTTTTTTTTTTTCTGGCCTCTTTCCTTTTCATTAATTTCTTAATCTTGAGTCTTTAAACATCTTAGTCTCCCGAATAATGTATTCTAGGAATGTAGCAAAGGAACGTAAATTTCTGTAGAAGATGCAATGCCTACTTTATAGGTTAACACAGTCTGTCCTGTGGAGACCTGCATGAGAGATCATGGCCTGGGCACACAGCACATAAAGCAGTGTGTGTAGGGGGAGCAGCAGCTAACTCCAGTTAAGTGTTTTATTTCATTTTAATTGTTTTTCTTTTGGGAGGCAGATTAAAGGGCAGGCAGCAATTTCCTATTTCTTTCTAACCCCGTGAGGGTTAGAAAGAGAATTGTATTTTTCTGTTGCTTCCCAATATGTATTTGTTGCCTCTCCGCAATTTCCTTTCTTTCTCGTACCTTTTCTTCATTCTGTATCTTGTTTTTACTTCCTGGGAGGTTTGGCTTCTGCTCTACCTCTCTTTTTCCTTCTTCTGCTGATCACTACAATGGTGGCTTCCTCAAGTATCAAGAGTAGTTTTTATTAATGATTTATACTTCTTCTGCTATTAATATTGCTTCCTCTGGCAACACAATTGGAGCTGCTGTGAGTTAACTTGGCACCCAAAGGGGAAAAAATAAGCAAGACTGTGAAAAAGAATTTGAAACCACATAGCTATCCCAGAGGATGATGAGAATGTTTCTAAATCCTGCTTTTTCTTGCTCTTAATTTTTCCAGAATGTGACAATTGTTTTTCTGTGTTCATGCTTAAAACCCTGTTTCAGGGTTCCTGTTGCTCTTGTTGGATTCTCTCTACTCTTCAATTTCTTTAACACTCGCTAATCATGAAAATATTATCTTCTGGATAGTCTTCCTTGTTTCCTGTGATAACCTTGCCAGATGTCATTCTGTTGCCCTGCATTTTTATCCAGATGACTTTCTTGTCTTCCTCCTCGATTCTATCTACGTTTGCTTTCACCCTCAATGTGTCTAAACCCCTGGAGTTTCCAAATCTGCACAACCACTGTGAAGACCAAGGTTTCTTCACAAGACACATGGTGTCTTCTGCTACACAGCTGTTTCCCAAGACTTTTTATTATTATTATTGTTGTTGTTGAGTCCAAAAAACATTGTTCTTCGGAAGACTCTGTCTCTTCTTGAAAGACTGTAAAAATCTGACTAATCCTAGTAACCTAAGTACCACTCAAGGATAAATGACTTACTAACAAAGAAAGAAGATAAAATATTTTAAAACATGAACTGTTTTGTATTCCTTGTCTTCTTCCTCTATACTTTTTAGACACTTAACCATACTCCCATCTTATTTTGATCTATCCTTTGAAATGGAAAGTCTTTGTCTCCAACACATTCACTGTAGTTTCAGTCTCTGATCACAGCTGGTAATGGTGACAACTTGTATTTCTACAAGCACAGAAGTGAACATGGATTGAAAATCCCAACCTTTTACAAGATTCTGTCCTCAGAGCATTTTGCAGGTTTACCATTTTAAAGAACACAGCTATGCAGACTTTGTCAGGCAGATGTGAGCTCATTCAGTTCGCTCTTTGAATTGACCAGAAGCCATATGGCAGCAGTTAATGTGGCGCCGAGCCTGAGCTAATAAGCCCTGCTGAGAGACAGGCTAGATCACTCAGGCACGGTATTGTACTAATATGGCCACACAGCTTCTGTTGTGCTGAGAGTAAGTGCAAAAGAGCTTGCATTGGCTTGAGGTCCCCACATGTCAAGCCAAAGCAAATGGCCTGAAAACATGCATGTGGACACTGTCTTACTTCTCTATAGCTCCTTAGAGTCAACTGTCCCAGATACTTCTTCGTAGAATAAGCTGCATCCTGCATTAGCACAATGTGTTTTCTGCAAGCAAACAATGAGAAAGACAGTTAGCAAGTTAGTCTAAAGTGTTTTGAGTCATGTTTAATGCCACAATTTGGTCTAATTGGCTTAAATGAGTAATTGCTAACCCTGAACCTTCAGTGTTTTGATGATGAATAAAGTGTAGGACATGATAAACCATGCACTGGTTCATACTTACTGGAACTTGTTTTAGAGGAATCTACACTGAAGAATCCAGAGGTAAGGGTTGATGAACCACATGGTAGGCATTGGTAAGGAATAATCAAAACATTCCTTCTTTTCAGTAAAAATCTCCAAAAGGAGGTGTTGGTCTGTGGAAATAGTGGAAAGGGAGGGAGCAACAATATGCAGGGCAGAGGGATGGCGAAGTATGTGCTGGGTATCATAGAGATGAGATTTACATTTGGGACAAAACTGACCTTGTCTGATCCAAAGACATTCCTTATCATAGTATAATTTTCTGTGCAAGGTTAAAAGACTTGGAGACTGTGTTCCTGTGATCTGAAAATAGTAGAATTTAAACTCATCATAATTCAGTGTTAGTCTAAAAGGTTGACTATGATCATTAAGTTACTGGCATTTTAAATCACGTTATTATAGATTATATTGTCAGATTTTTTCTCCTTTTAGCTAAGGATATCTGTCCCTTCTGCTTTTCTCACAAATTTCAAAAATGCTCCTTTGCATCAGTGATGTACATTGCATCAACTGTTTCATTTTTATTCTCACTGCTTAAAATGTCAAGCATGCATAACTATGATTTCCCTTATTGTTTCATCCTACAGTAATAAAAAGTAATCATTCAGTGTGAAACAAGTACGTATTTTGCTATACTCTATTTTACAACAATTTCTACTGAAAAAAAAAAAGTTCTCTTGCAAATATTCTGTAGACAAAAAGGAATTAGAAAACTCCTCAATGAGTCAAAATTCTCCACAGATTTCTTTTGTTCCTAGTCATGACCTGATGACCTAGATAGTAAAAGAAAAATTCTGGCAGCAAATATGGTATGCGTTAAAAATCTGAGTTTTGAGACTTCAACAGTCCTAGACATTAGACTATCATAATTTTCTTGTAAAATGGCTTATTGAGAGTTTTGAACCTCTGGGTTCATCTGAAATGATATAAATGGAGTCTGGGTAGCTTCTCCTCCTAAAAAACAAAACAAAACAAAACAAAACAACAACAACAGCAACAAAAAGAGACAGGTAACTGTTATATCAGACTAGGTTACTTGAGCTATCCAGAGCATGTAAGACTTCATGATTTGAGCAGTTAGGAGCAAAGGTAGTTTATGCTGAGAAAGTACATCCTTTGTTTTGTTTGGCTGATACTCTAGAGGGTTGTTATTGTTTTTGTTTTGTTTTGTTTTGTTTCTTTTGTGGGGAATGGTGTAAGGGAGATGAAGAAAGGATGTGGGAGGAAAATTATTTCTTCATTCATTTTGTTCTTGTAATGAAAAAGAAACATTTTTTTTGTTTGGTTAGGTTCTTTAAGCAGTCAGGAAAGTAGATTCTGTTTATTTTGTGCATAGTAAAGATGAGGACTGGGTTTAGAAATTTGACTCTTCTCTCCCCCTCTTCTCATCAGCTGTGTGGAAATACTAAATGTAGTGGGGACTGATTCCTAATGATGTCAAAAACAGTGAGAAACAAAACAATATTTAAAATACCAAACATTTAGAACCTTCTTTGAATGTGTTACACCAGACATCAGGTCTCATGCTGGGAAGTCTGTACACAGCGTACAGTCACAAAACGTACTCAGAAGAAAGTTCAGTTCATTGTTCATGGGACAGATCATCTCTACATATCAAATGTGAAAAAAAACAGTAGAAAGTGTCTATGTTCCTAGTTCTTTCATGCTGATAACTGAACCTGTGAGCCTTTTGCTTTATTTTTTTATGGTATTTATATTTACTTTATACTTGTGTACAGAAATATTTCCTTTTGTATAGTGTGAAAGACCTTTAACAACCAATTATCCAGCAGAACTCGATGCATAGTTTGTGGTAAGTCTGTCTCAGTGAAGTGAATCAATCCAACTCCTCACTTTCAGTGTTTAAAAAAACACTGAAACCCACTTGGTTTACAGGGGGGGAAAAGTACATTTTTGTTCTTGTAAGTCTCTAGTGGACCTTATAAACTTGATTGTTCTTGGCATTTTTGATACTCCTAGTTGCTTGCACACCACAGCAACCACATGTTGTCACTTAAAATCTAAATATTGGATAACAGCTAACTGAAACTTTATTGTATATCATGCTTTTTTTAAGAATTAGTTTTGTAAAATAAGAATGACACTAACTCTAAAAGCATGTTTAATAAAACCTCAACAACCTATGTGCTGAGTTTGCACATATTATGTTCTCATAATCAAAAGTAAAATGTAGAATAAAAATAGTAGACAAGAATAGTGCCCATTTTTGGAACCTTGAACAGATGTAAGTGATTAGAGCTTCTTGTTTGGTTTGCTTTGATTTTTTTGGTCTACTTTTTGAAAGTTCTGTCAACTTCATTTTTGCTCAGTTCACTGTGTTTGGATAGTTTTGCCTTACTGAATGTCCTGTGATGCTTCTGGTTAAATGAAAAGTATAGTCCAAATCTCAGCACTTCAAAAATAATAATTTTTCAGTTCTTGGGTTTCCTCAACCAAACAGAGTACTTCTCTCTCTCTGGGTAATAATATACTCACAATTACTTACTGCCAAGTTCAGATAGTCCCACACTGTTGAACTAACATACACTTTGCAGGGTTATTATTCCAGACTCCTGTGTAATATTATGCAGGTCAAAGCCTAACAAGAAGCCCATGACTTTCTTTCCTTATCTAGCTAGAGAACAATTGTTGCTAATACGCATCCTGCATTTAGATCAGTGATACAATTGATCTTATTTTTTCTCCTCAAAAAATCATTATCTAACAAGAACCTACTTGGCAAATAGCACAGGAAGATTTTTCTTTTTTTTTTTTTTTTCTTTTCTTTTTTTTTTTTTTTAACATACATGCGCAGGTGGTTAGCTGTACTTGAATCTAGTTATTGTCGATTTTCCAAATAGTTATACCATTCCGAATACTGAAATTTTCAAAGAGAAATACGATGGCCTGATAGCTTGGGCTTCCCTCTCTTACCGCACTGACTGCAGACTCCACAGATTTTGCTCTGCCAATTCATTTAGAGTCATTTGGCTCTCATGGCTACTTTAAAGTCTGGTTTGAAAACTCAGTTTGAAAATTTCTCTTAGAGTAAGACCTGACAAAAATCTGAAAGGAAAAAGTTTACCTCTTAGGAGTATGATGTTGTTACCTCAGAATCTACAAGTACCCAATTGAAGCTATTTTCTATTTTACAGTTTGTGATAGGTATTCCAAATTCCAGGAATGAATGATTCTCTCTGGCAGGTCTGTATTTTGAATAGACTTAAAGATAAGCCATTTATATCATGAGACAATACATTTGTTGCAACATTGTTTTTAAAAGAGAACTGCAAATATTTTCCTGTGGAGAAAATTGTACAGTAAGGGAAAAATTGCCTTGAGAAAGAAAGTCTGCAAGCTAAGCAAAGCAGATTGCTGTGCTGCTGGAATCTTCCTGTGAGATTTTGGGCAAGCTGTGAAATTATTCAGTACTTCTTGTTCAGCATTTCATGAGTTGTGAAACTGAATTCATTCATACATGTAAAGCAGCCTGACGGTATTACCACAAAGTTGTGTTGTGCCACTTGGCCAAAGTGCAAAGTATTAACACATTCTAAATCATTAATAGATTTTTTTTTTTTTTTTTTTTTTTTGTAGGCAAAACGGTAGAATAATATTCATACTCTCATACTCAGACCATGGTACATGCATAGTGACTGCATGATACTTGCAGGATCCATCCTATATACAAATATTTTGATTTTTCCTTTTATTTTAAAGAAAACAATTATAAACCACTCGTGGTTTAACCCAGCATTAGCTCAGCACCGCACAGTGGTTTACTTACTGCCTCTCAACCCCTCCGGTTTCCCAGTGGAAAGGGGGGCAGAATCAAAAAAAAAAAAAAAAAAAAAAAAAAAAAAAAAAAAAAAAAAAGCAAAGAAGAATTCGTGGGTTGGAAAAAAAATGATTTACTAAGACAGAAAAGGAAGAGAAAAAAGGATAATAGTAATGATAATATATATATGTATATATATATTTACAGTGGTGCATAGTTGCTCACCATTTACCAACAGATGTTCAGACAGTCCCTGAGCAGTGGCTGCCTGTGCTGCCAACTCCCCTCAGTTTTCCGAGTTTTTTTTTCACACGATATTGTATGGTATGGAATATCCCTTTGGCCAGTTCAGATCAGCTTCCTGGTTCTGTTTCCTCCCAGCTCCTTGTGCCCCCCATCAGGCCCCCACACTGGCAGGACAGTATGAGAAGCTGAAAAACTAAAAAGTCCCTGTTCAGCAGCAACTTAAACATCAGTGTGTTATCAACATTATTTTTCTCCTAGAGCCAAAACATAGCATCATACCAGACACTATGAAGGAAAAATCAAGTGTCCCAGCTGAAACCAGGGCCCCACTCAAGTTGTATGCTGAAGCATCAAAGTGACATTGAAATTATTTTCCCTTTCATTCTGGATTCTCAAAAGTTTTTTTTTTAGTGAACTAGGAATGTCTTTATAGTAGGTACTTTGCATGATCATAACTCTTGGGAAATTTTCATTCACAAAGACAAGGATTAGTGTGTTTTATGAAAATGCACTTGTACTCAGAAGTACATTCCAATGCATTAGAGAAGGCAGTTCCTCATCTTTGTAGCAGATACATATCTCAGATTTCAGTGTCAGTTTTACTATGCTGTCCTGTCAATGAGTCTCAGATTCCCCTTGAAGGGTCACCCCTAGGGATGCCAGCTGAACCTTTGACCCTTTTGTTTTGACTGTCACCAAGGTTAACACATTATTACAGCTTCTGATGTTTTAGATACCTGTTCATTTGGAGCCTTTCTCAACCTACACTGTTTCAGACAACTTAAATAGAAGATTCAGTGATTCACTGTTGTTTCATAGGAATGTTTTGATGATTTTTGATGAAGTATATTTCTTCCTAGTTTTGTATAAAAATAGATGTGAAATTTATCACTGTTTTTTTCTGTCTTACTAAAACATGACCTATGTAACAGGAAACAAACAAACAAACAAAAAGATGAGGAAGCATCTTCTTTCTAAACTTGAAAATGGGGAGATTCATACCTGAATTGCTGATTACAATACAAAACAGCTGCATTTTGCAGAAGAGTGTGTGGTAGCATGCCAAAGGACATCACTAAGCATTGGCTATATGGAATATATTATTCTATCTACTGGCAGGTTAAAAAGATGCTTACATTTATTTTATTTGGATCTGTCCTACCAGTGTACCACCTTAGTTAATTAGCCTGTTATAATTAAGATGGGTTTTGATTTACCAACCCTGAATATTAGGTTTGCAAATACTGTTTTTCTCTGCATGATTGGTCTCTAACTAAGATAACTGTTTTACTAGAGAAGTCTGTTTTTGGAGGTTTTACAACTTCATATTAAAAATCATTATTTTGTTATATTTTATCCTATAAATGCACTCCTAATGAAGTCCAGGTTTTTTTTGTTTTTTTTTTTGTCAAGACCATCCACTGATAAACCAAATATGCCATTAGATTGACAAGACTGACTTGTGGTTGCCATTTTTGTATTTATGAAATAATAAATAGAAGAGATATCAAAATCAGTTTTATTTTCCTTCCTATTTTGTTTCAAATGACTTCCAAATATTCCCTCTGGATAATTAACAGCAGTTAATGTTGAAAAGTTGTATAAGGTAAAGGTGATCTGTTTATTCATTGGAAAAAGCCAATGCATTTTGCTTCTGGTAATGATTTTCTTTTCTTTTTCTTTCTTTTTTTTTTTTTTTTTTTAATCGCAAGTGCACATAGTCTACTGGATCATGCTTTTGTATGCTTTATCTGTTAGCTGTGCCCAAGTACCTGCATTATTCAGACTCTACATAATGTTATTTACATTCTTTAAACATTCACTTGAAAAGGTTGAGATTTTCATAGGGCAATGCTGTATCCTCCTCTGCCGTTTCTGAACACAATCTTTTAAGCGAAAAGCCTTAAAACACTTATTTCTTTCAGTTAAAATTGTCATTTTCTTTCTCTTAGACTTGTCTGGAAACTTGTAATTGTCCGTGTAACATTATCTCCAGTTAGGTGTGACACCATAGTTTCTCACTTTGGAAGCTTTTGAGCAGTAGTTTGACAATGCCACAAAAGAGCTTTCTGAAAAGGAAAGTCGTTGTTTATTTAACCACATGATCACACAGCTAAGGACACAACACTTCAAACCAGTCTGATATCTACACACTTATCTGACTACTTTAACATCTAAAATTTATTTCTGATGGAATTCCATGTGGACCCATTCTTCTGAAATCTCGCTTAATAAGCACTTGCTCTTCCACTCCTCAAGGAACTGTGCATGTCATTAAATTCCTTTTCCTGCTTTGATTTTCATCTCCTCATATGTCTCAGGGACAGAGTTGCTGCTTTGAGCTAAAACCTGTCACTCCCAACAGAAGCCCACTCCTCAGTTTCAGGGTGAACTTCTCCTAAGCATTTGTTCAAAAGTTACTATCAGGATCATAGACCTACACCTTTGTGCTGTTTCCAGGCAATCATGGTATGAAATTAGCTTGCTGTATGGAGCAGAATGAGCATAGACCAAGACCTGGATGATTTAATTGGCAACCAGCTGAAACTGAGCCAGCAGTGTGCCCAAGTAGCCAAGAGAGCCAAGAGCATCCTAGCTTGTATCAAAAAGCATCATCAGCAGAACTAGGAAAGGAATTTTCTTCCTGTAATTGGTCCTTGTGAGGCCACAGCTTAAGTACTGTGTTCAGTTTCGGGCCCCTCAAAACAAGAAAGACATTGAGATCCTGGAGCATGTCTGAAGAAGAGCAATGAAGCTGATTAAGAGTGTGGAATGCAGTTCTGACGGGGAGTGGCTGAGGGAACTGTGATTGTTTAGTCTAGAGAAGAGGAAGCACAGGGGAGACGTTATCTCTCTACAACCACGTAACTGAAAGGAGGTGGTAGTGAGATGGGTGTTGGCCTCTTCACCCAGCTAACAGTGGTAGGATGAAAGGGAATGGCCTTAAGTTGTGCTAGGGGAGTTTCAGGTTGGATACTTGGAAATTTTTTTCTCCAAGAGAGTAGTGAGGTACTGGAACAGGCTGCTCAGAGAGGACGTGGAGTCACCATCCCTGGAGGTGTTCAAGAAAGAGTAGACAAGGCACTGAAGGACATGGTTTAATGGGCATGGTCCTGATGGGTTGATGGTTGGACTGGGTGATCTTAAAGGTCTTTTCCAACCTTTGTGATTCTAACACGTTATTAAAGGCAGCATTTTATACAGAGTTATATTTGAACATTCAATGTTTAGAATGTATGCATATCTCATTGGTCTCTGCAAAGATGTTTGAAACTGTCATTATTCATATCTGCAGTACAGAATTTATGCCTTAGTTCTTACAGGTCATGAAAAAAAAATGTCTGAATCTTAACAGTATTTTCCAGAATTTCAGTATTTAGTATTCAAAAATTTGAGAGCTATTTAAGCAATTTTCTGAAATATAGTGAAAATATTAACAACATATTCCACCAAACATTTATTGCCAAAATTCAGACCTGAGAAAAATGTGTAGCATTTCACTGTAAGTTTTGTTAAGATTTTATGACATTTTTGTCAAATTTGTAATAATAAATTGAACTCTTTGAAAGGGAAAGAGAATTATAAGAACTGTTTGTTTTTTTTTTTTTCCTTTATATCAAACTTTCTTTAAAGCTCTAACTTTTTGTGTCACTTCTGTCTTTATTTTCAATGGAGTTTGGCTATGTTCTTTCTTCAAAAAACACTGTCTTAGGAAAAGAATGTATGAAGTACATGAAGTATGATATAAATAGTACAAAGCAAAGTATAATGCATAATTGATAACTCACTTAACTATTTTGTTTTTATGCGGTTTTTTATGCATTTTTTAAATGGATAGCGGTTTTTTAGATTTTTTTCACTTCATTTCTGATTTTTTTTTCTACATATACCTTGAAAACCCCGTACCATTTTAAAATGAAAAATTAATTTGCAAGGATACAAATAAGATTTCTCTCCCTTTTCTGAACGTAAATAAGCCAAAGCAGTGGATCTGTGTAAGAACAAAGGTGTTTACTAAAACAAAAAAATATTGAACTATAAGTCTTGCTAACAGTGTTTTTTGGTAAGGTTGTACCTTGGTGCTAACAGTACGGTACAGTAACCTACTGAGATTTGTTTGTGTACTCTTAATAACACCAAGTCTTGTGCCAGGAGTTTCAGCCCATGCTGACATCTGAGAGGAATAGTAAGGGAATGCTGCAGAGAAAGCAATTATTCCAGCAGGGCCACAAGGCCCCCTCCATGTCTTGGGCAACCATTTACCATGGGCAGATGAGAGAGCAAATATATGCAAGGCCTGTTTCCAAGGCTTCTATCTCTTCGGATTCCTTGCCTGTTCATTGTGTAACCACTTCTGTTTACACACTGAGCAGGTTTCAGGTATAAAGTTAAGGGCTGAGTGAGAAGAGCTAAACTTCCTGGCAGTGTGTCGTTTGGAAAGTGGTGCTGGATTTCTCAAAGTTAACTTAGTCCTTAAATAGGGCGCAAATGAAGACACTTGGAGGTAGCATAGCTTAGAGATAGTGATGGAAGATGTGTGAGCACTAGGGTGCAATGATCCCACATAGAGATTTAGAACACTGCATGCCTTATTTTGCTTGATTGCAGCCTGTGTTGGCCAATTTTAAGAGTAATAGGAACCCCACTGTCTGGAGTTTCACAGTGGATAGTGTGGCTTCACTATCCATTGCTGAAGGTGAACTTTATCTTTCTGCTCCCTTGATGTTACTGAACGCTTGTTGACTGAACACTTTGTGAACTGCCTGAGATCTACAGGTCAGTCACTGCCTATTGAGTCTATCTAGAGGATTGAAAGTTGGGCATGAAGGGAAAACAAAAATAATGATACTAGGCTCCTGTTCGGGCTGGGGAAATTGGGTGAGTGGATATTCACCTCTCTATGCATAGTTTTTCCTTATTATTCTTGTATGTTTAGATTTTAAGATCTTCTAAGCAGGAGTCTTTAATGTCTAGCCTGGTGGCTTTTCGGTTACCGTCAAATATTCTTTGGTTTCCTGTAGCAGCAGTTTTTTAGAGTGATCCTGTAACACAAAGCTTGTGTGCAGACCACAGAAAATACATTGAAAACTATGATTTATGGCTTGAATGTGCTGCAGCTGACAAGAACTGCAGTGATCTCTGATAGAAGAGTGAAATGTGGCGGATTAATATATGACTTTTAAAGCTTGGTGAAAAATGTGCAACAGTGTGTGTATTCCATTTTTTTTTCCTTGAAAGTGTGTTTCATAAATGATGTGAAATGATGTGAGACGTTTAATGTGTTCACTGTATGTTCTCTGTATGTTCTTCATTGTCTTACTATGAAAGTTAATAACTGCAGTAGAAATATAACCCAGGTTTACGTGTTTTTCTGAAGCATGATGTAATTGTCAGGACATGTTGTCTTGGTCAAAAATAAGAGAATCAGTAAGTTTTTAGTATTCATATTACAAAAGATTGTCTATTTTTAAAGGTTAGATTTTATGAAGCATTTATGTGTCTGTAGTGCCAGTACTCCTTTGGAAGTAAACTTCATTGCAAAGTTTCGAAAAAACAAAAAAAGAAGTGCTAAATGAGAGGTCAAATCTGTCTTAAAATTCAAAACTGACAAAATATCAATTTGAAAATGTATGAAAGGACTTGACACTTTTTTGCCATTGTTGATAGCTTTTTTTATTTGATTAGTTTAGTCCTCAGTTTGTATTCTGTACAAAATGGGGCTCAGGTTTTCCCTCTGCAAAGAAGGAAGAAATTTCTTCTTCCTTTGGGAAGCTACTGAGCTGCCTCCAGGGAGGAAAGCTTTCACAGACGATCAAGTGTAGGAAGTGAAACGGTCACAGGAAGGATATGATGATTTGTAGTTCATATCCACTTCAGTCAGAAGCCAGCAGTGGGCAGCCAGTCTCAGAGGGACATACCTCCTCCTTGGGACAAGTGGGAACCTATGCCAAATATGCTGCAACTCAGAAGGTCACTAAAGCCAAGGCTGGAAATAATGACCTGCTGCATAGGCCCATTCCAAAAGAAAAAAAAGAAAAAAAAAAATCATTTTTTTTCTATCCTCTCAGACTATGATGATTTTGTTATTGTTTCAGAATTCTACTTTTTAAGTCTAGTATAATCTTCACTTTGCATTTTTAAAGCCTTTCAATTTCTTGTGAGAGCTCACTGTAGGAAGCTTATGAACCTCTACTTAAAGCTCTTGATAACTGGAATCCTGTCACAACAGTTCTCTTTAGAAGACCCTACATCAGGACCTTGATAAATCATTTATTTTGACACTGTGGCAGTGAGAGTTCTGCACTCTGAGCAGTGTCTTTCCTCAGATTACAAGTCTCAGTGAAGTTTTGCCTAGCCATGCATCTCGGCTGTGAAACTGAAAATGAGAATTCTGCTGTTGGAAACTCAACCTGCACAACTGCTTTTCTGAGAGGACTGCGGGAAGTTTCCTATTGAGTAAATACACATGATACTGAGTTTTCTTAAATCAATATTGCTGTCCTGCCAGCATAGCTCCAGATTTAGAAAAGTAAGAAGACACTGGTCAATACCTGCAATGACAGTTAGGAAAAATCAAACTCCCTTGAAATTAGCAGTAGTCCATACTCCTCTGTAATGGTATGGTGCTCCTCCTCCCTGTTAGGTCTTGTACAGCTGAGGCATACTCTGCAGCAGGATAAGTCACTGGATCCAGTCATGTAAACTGTCCTTATGCTGTCTGGAGTGATGGCCTAAAATGTCCACTTGCCTTCATTCTTGTGAACTTTTTGATACAACCCTAAAGAATGGCCTTGCATCTCTGTCTTTTGCAATGTAGGCATGCTTAGTGGAGAATAGGCTGCTGAATACCTCTGTAGATTTGGGCTATACTGTTTATTCTGTGGTTACCAGGTCTTAAAATTTATGGTTTGTTCAAACTGTTTTCCCATATTACCTTTGTAATACTTTGGGTAAAATAATAAAAACTGAAATACTTGTGTGGCAAAATGGCCCCATTTAGTCTGGGATTTTATCCTTGGAGGTGTGCAAACAACACATTGGTGGTAAAGCTTTTAAAAATTCCTGTATAACAGATCCTTGTGACTGAAGGGGAAAGAAACATAGACATACCAGGCAATTAGATCAGTTCAAGTTCAGTTTTATTTTTTATTTCAGTGACTATTTGCAGTGAAAGCTACCTACACCAGTGCATCCAGGGGAGATCCATGCAGCAGGCTAAATACACAGTTCCACAGAAATATCATAGTTGTCAGTATGACACATTGTTCCCATCTGTGTTAGTAACATTTGGGTTCAGCTGGGCTTTCTGTACTGCCGGAAGGATGGTTCATTTCATAGGTTTTTTACTGACCCATAGAATGTGCTTGTATGTTGTGTTGCTCATTAGTTCATTAGTTAACTTTAGTATATTGGCTATTCAGTAAATAACATTGTGAAAACCAGGTTCTGAAGCAAAGATCAGCTTTTTTCTTTTTGAGATCTCAGCTGAGCAGATTTCAGGCCATGAAACATTTCTTCTTGTAGGAGGATTTTAATCTTTACTTATAATAACAAAGGAAGTATTGCATAATCAATGTTTTGTATTGTAGCTGTGAAAATGTTTCAAGAAAGTATTTTAGAAATTCAGATATTTTCATATAAACATAAATGTCTGTTCAGAAATTAGTTCTTATTAAGTGTGAGGCAGTATGGCTTATTTTGAATTAAATCTTTCTTTGTTGTTAACCAAAGCCAGATGTTTGTAGAAAGCAAGATGGAGATTGTTACAGTTTTAAATGCCTGAGAATTGTATATGCTGAGATACAGGTTTTTTTGTTTGTTTTTTTTCTTACCTGAAGTTGATTTATGACATACTGCATATATATTGGCTGTTTCCACTATCTTGTGGAAAGTATTAAACACTTATGGTAATTCTGATATTTGGTGTCTTGTGATAATACCAAGTGCTAAACAACCTTCAGCTTCCTATGAAGTCACCAAACAATTCAGGATGCAGATAAACCTTAACTCTTCATAGATTTCTATCTTCTTGTAGATAGTAAAAAGGCCATAAAAGAAGGGAAATGTCTCATGAGCAGAACTGTGTCTGATTCTGACTTTCCATGTATTCTAGCCAAATTGTCAGATGTGCCAGAAGGAGCAGCTTTTATCTGTTGTTATTTTTATACCTTAAATACTCCTTCTTTTTAAGGAAAGCTATCTTCGTGTGCATTTTGCCCCATTCATTATAAACTCTAATTTCTAGTCTATCATCATTGCAAGACTGTTTTGTTGGGAAACAATTGAATTGCATTTTGTCATCGCAGATTTATTAGAGAAAGACCAGATGAATGGGTTTTTTTAAAACTTCTTTCATGTGGTATTTTGCATTTGATCTGGAGGAGGCAACACATATCTTTTTAAGGTCTGATAGAATGGAACCAGAAGTGAGAAAGACTCGCTTGAACTTTGAAGTTGAATATGAGCATTGTTGAAGACCTATGCCAAACATGTTTTGATAGCTAGTGTCTCGCAATGGTACTTAAGCATGTTATAGGTAGGGATGAATACATGGGATTCACTTTACATTCACATACAAGGCTTGTAACAAGATACACATTTTAAAGTAAAAAATAAGTAGATATTAATTTATCCTTTTTTATTCAACCACTCTTAAAACTTCAAAATTCTCGTCTGTTGCTTCTATTCCATGCCTTACAGTCTGTGATGCAAAGGTAAGTAATAAAATGGGTATAATAATCTGTTTGGGAATGCTAGACCACATGGACAGAAATGTGCAAACTCTGTGTTTCCTAAATAGGAAATAATAGCACAATTTTACTTGTATATATCACTGTTGATGCTGTTAATTACAATTGCTTGTACTCACCAAGTTCTGCAATCATTGTATTGTCATTAAGAAGTGGAGGGTACACTTTTAAAAGTATAGAACATATCAGATAGGCCAATATCTTATACCCATCACATTTCATTCTAAATAAAATGTGATACTAAGTTCTACTACAGAAGACTGAAATATGTAAGTTTTGTGACGTTACATATGCAGAAACCATGGTTATACATACAGAGATCAATGTTTCATTCTGTAGACTAGGCTTGCTTTAGAATTATCATTGAACAGATTTCATTTATTAAATGGAATGCAACTAAGAGGTAAAAGAAAAATTTAAAAACGATGCTAGTCATCATTATATTTGGATATATTGCCAATCATTTCTCTCATTTTTTTTTTCATTTTTTCTCGTATTACATAGCAAATTTCTCTGAATAGAAAATGAATCGCCCACATATATAAAACATTTATTAATACAGACAGATAGGTGTGGATTTATATATACAGAAATTTACAAACACACACAAACATAAGTGTATAAAATACAGTTGTAGGATAAGTATATGTTTGTACAGCTATTCTGAATACCTGGTGGTATGTTGCAGAACCCTTGGGTAGGTTTTTATGGATTTGATTTATTGGCTGACTAAGTTGATTCATTATTTGTATGATTTTATGCTGCTGGGTGGTCATAATTTACAATTCTGGACCTAGTTACCTATGTGGCTGTCTGGAGTTTTCTGTATCAACATATCTAACTATTTTAAAGAAATAAATGAAGTAGACTTGCTTGAATGGACAATTTACTCATGGGGAGCAAAATATAATCAGGCAGGCAGGTCATAGAAAATAGCTTTCAATAAGTCTTTGTAAATCACCATGTTGTCATATATTCTGTTAGCATGTATGTAACTCCATATGTGTTACAGACAACAAAAGATCATCTGGGAACTTCTGATTGCAATCTTTTTTTTCCCATCAGTATACAGTACTATTTTCATATCCTCTACTTGCAGAACCCAGTAAATTGATAGGCAGAGAACAGAATGAAATCTTGAGGAGACATTAAACATCAAAAGGTGCCATGACATTGTTTCTGTATAAATAAAATATCATACTTGCTTCCATATTTTCAAAATCGAACTGCTTTGGCAGTTAGCAAAGCAATTCTTTTCCCAAGGTATGCAGCATCTACAAGAATAAGTATAATAAAGTTTAGTATGTCTTGTTCACTGGGAAGAAAGGACTTTTTATTTAGTATATAAAAACTTTTCTGGAGGTTTGCTATGTAACGCTATGTTACACTTCTTGTTACTTTTTCAAACGATTACTACTTTGAAGTCTGGTTGGTGTGTTCTGAGGCAGGGGCACAAATATGAGAAGAAGGCTTGAAGCACTCAAACTAAAAGTCCTGGTTAACCATGAAGTGTACACAGACTGTGGAAAGTTCTGATGTGTTACGATTTCAGATACTACCTCCAAATGTGATTTGGCTGCTTACCGCTCTTAATACCGGCTATGCTATAGCTACAAAAATGCACATACATGTATTCCATTGTGTACTTTGTTAGATAAGGCCGTTGGTCCATAATCCGTAAGTACTTGCAGGATTTTCTATTGAGAGAAAAAGTGGCAAACATTACACATATAGAACATAATTTTGTCATAGCTACAGATTTGATTTGCAATGTCCTGTTAATAAATAGAAGGTCTTGATCACTCCTATTTGGATGATGGGCAATTAATTGTTAGAACTCAATGGAAAACCTGGGCAGTGGACCAGCAGAGGAAGTACAATTTCTTCTAGCCATCTGTGAATGCTTAATTATAGATGTGTGTAATTCTGCATGCACTTCTGATATATTTTATCATCATTTTATCATTACAGTATAATTTATCATGTTTTTGTTAATAGATTGTCTTCATAACTGCTAAAGTTCTTAGCCTCTATTTTGCTTTAAAAGGAAAAAGCAAAACACTAAAGATAAAAGGTAAAACAACAGAAAAATCTAAATGTATTAAGAATTTCTATCTTGGAACCACAGTTATTTTCTGTAGGCATGCCATATGTTTGAAAATCTGCCTGAAAGACCATGAGACTAGAAAGAGAATGTTCATAGGCTTATGCAAGACATGAGAGAATGTTTCCTCTAAATCCTTATGTAAATCTCGAATAACTTGGATGAAAATGAGCTTTCAGTAATTTTTAATTGTTCAAATGTTTCTCCTTTAAAGCTTTTTTCCATCTGTGCTTTGAAGAGGACTTGTGATGACTCCTAGAACAAACTAATAGAATAGTTCTTGCTAGTGTTTAAAATCTGTGCAAAATGCACAGTTGTGTCAAGTTGTAAAGGCTTTGGAGGGGATTTTCTTAAATGCCAAAGTCGCAGAGGAGCACAAGTACTACTGGTTGTCATTAGGACTTAAGCTCTTAAGACATGTATGAAAATCACAGATTCCAGTTTACATGGATTTGAAATCATCAGCAGGTTCAGTAAATTCTTGTAATGTGCAAATACGTTTCTTTGTTAAATCCAGCACATTCAATGTTGATGTTTTAATTTCTGCACATATATCTGGACATGTAGGTATTCCTAAATGAGTATGGAAATACTTTTGGAATTGTTTTTTAAAACCCTTTGTATATATTGATAGAAAGTAAGTAGCATTCTGTGATTTAGGGACAGGTAAAACAAGAATAAAAATAGGTAGATTATCAGCTATGTTATGCCCTCCCCTCATGCTTACTGTTTCAGGAGGTTAACAATCTTAAAGTTTCAAGTTCTTAAAATATGTGCATTTGCAGGTTACTTTTTATTATCATTATTATTCATACTTGAAATTCCCATTGAAATTACAGCATTACTAGATTCTATGTTATACAGGATGGATCTTTTATGTTCTCAAACAATGACTGCCAAAGGCAAAGGAATGAAATTTGTATGCAACACTATCTGTGTTACATGTGCATGTTCATTTATCTCAATAACTGACTGTCATCTTTGTGTGTGTACATCTTACAATGATAATAAGAGACCAACACTGTTCAAGATGTCACATTTTCAAGGATAGATTTCTAGCTGCAGGCAACTTGAGCAAAATACCTCATAGAGGGTACACATATATAGAACACTCTCTTCTTGTCACTGACCATGTTAGATCCTTTTATGTTGTTTCCCCCTTGGCTTTTATTTATTGTTTTTTTCCATAGGTGCCTTGAACTTCAGTATTTTTCAAGTTAATAAATACTGTTAAATCATTCATTCCTCTTATGTTATTTTCTATTATCCTTGATTTGTCCTAGATCAGAGGTGGAAAGCTTATGATCACATACACAAGAAAGAATGATGCTGGCAAGTACGTTTGTGTTGGAACAAATATGGTTGGAGAACGTGAAAGTGAAGTTGCAGAGCTCACTGTTTTAGGTAAGAACTTTCCTTTAAGACTGTGTTAATGAAAATGTCCACAAATATGAAAATGTCCAACTTTGTTCTTCTTAGAAGCCTTTAATTAAGAGTTTTCAGTGTTTATCATAGAATCATAGAATCACCAAGTTTGGAAAAGATCTCCAAGATCATCTAGTACAACTGTCCAACTACCACCAATATTTCCCCACTAAACTATGTCCCTTAGTACTGTATCTAAACATTTCTTGAACACCTACAGGGACGACAACTCAACTACATCCCTGGATGTGCCTGACAACCCTTTTGGAGAATAAATTTTTCCTAATATCCAACGCTGTAAATAAACAAAGCTGGCCCCAGTACTGATGTCTGGGGAGCATCACTTATGACTGGCTGTCAAATGCATTTAACTCCAATTGCAGCAACCCTTTGGGCCTGTCCACCCAGGCAGACTTTTACTCAGCAAATGGTACATCTGTCTGAGCCATGAGTAGCCAGTTTCTTCAGGCAAAAACTGTGGGAAACTGTATCAAATTTAGCCTTGCTAACTCCAACTAAACTGCATCCACAGCATTTTCTTTTTCTACTGAGTGGATCATCCTGTCACAAAACGTGTTTGGGCTGGTCAGTCAGGACCTATCTTTTATGAATCCATGCTCGCTGGGCCTGATCACCTGGTTGTCCTGTACATGCCGGGTGACTGTGCTAAGAATTATCTGTTCCATGACCTTCCCTGGCACTAAGCTCAGACTGACAGGCCTGCAGTTCCCCAGATCCACTTTTCTGCTCTTCTTGTAGAAGAGTGTTACATTAACCAACCTCCAGTCAACTGAGACATCCCCAGTTAAAATAGGACGGCTGGTAAAGTACTGAAGGTTTGGCAGGCACTTCCACCAACTCCTTCAGTACCCTTGGGTGGATCCCATCCCCGTAGATTTGTAGATGTAGTAGGTTACTAACCATTTCCCCTTCAATTATTAAGGTTTCGTGCTGCTCTCTGCCTCTGTATTGCAGCTGAGTGGGCTGGATGCCCTGAGAAGAAACTACTTTTACTCATAAAAAGTGGGGCAAAGAAGACGTTTAGTATCTCAGCCTTTCCTCATCTCTTGTCAGTATGTTTCCATTCACATCCAATAAAGATGGAGATTCTCTTTAGTCCCTCTTTTATTGTTTATGTACTTATAAAAACATTTTTATTGTCTTTTACTGTAGGGGCAAGTTTAATTCTAGTTGGTTTGGGGCCTTATAATTTCCTCCTTGCATAACCTCATGACGTTTTTTAGTCTTCTTGAGTTACCTGCTTCTTCTTCCAAAGGTCAGAAACTATTATTTTTCTTGAGTTCCAGAAGAAACACTGTTCAGACTGGTTGGTCTTCTTTCCCACAAGCTTTTCTTTCAGCACATATGAACAGCCTGCTTCTGTGCCTTCAAGATGTCATTCTTTAAGAATGTCTTTGTGGACTGCACCTCCCTCTGGAGGTCTTTGTGGACTCCTTTGTCCTTCAGAACTGCCTCCCAAGGGACCTGTCAACCTGGTCCAAAATCCACTCCTACAAAAATCCAAAGTAGTGGTTCTGCTGACTGTAGAACTTTTTATTCAGCTTTAAGGTCTGTCTTGTCAGTCTTACACTGTCATCTGTCTTCACCAATATTTAGAAATATGATGCAGGCAACTTGAAGTCTTGTTCAGAGTTTTTTATGAAGCAGTATTTTCCTTAATAAATTGAGCTTATATGCCATTTTTAAGTTGTTGAGCTGGGAATATCCAGCAAGATAGTGTGATAACTTTTTAGAAGCTAAAGAAGGCTTCATGTGATCCACCATCTTGTTGGTTGTTTTTGTTTGTTTGTTTGTTTGTTTTTCATATACAAACACCTTTGGAGCACTTTGGGAGGAAATTTATCATTAAATAGCCTTTAAAATCTTCCAAGCAACATCTAAGATTGAAAGAAGGTTGTATTTATATGAGTAACCTGAGCTCCTACTCAACTGCAATGGTGAATCAACCATTTACTAATCAGAGAATCACTATATGAACTGTTACATGTAATTTATGCTGGAAAATATTACTTTTTCTGAAAACTTATAAGAGGGAATCATTAGAGAGATCTTTCTTTGAATTTTACTCCATGTGGTTTTCTTTTCAGATGTAATTCTGATATTCATCCTGTGAGTGAGCATTTCTTTTAAAAAAGGACAAGCTTTGACTGTCTTATCAAGTCAGACTTTAGATACAAGTCAAAAAGCAAGAGAAGCATTCTGACCTCATATATTAATATCTTTCAGCATAAATCTTCTGATTATGGTTTTTTTGTTATCTGGAAGTTGAAATTTTGCTTTTAGGCATGCTTTAGATCAGAGGGAGGATTATAAGCCAGAGACTGTAATATTAGAAAGTTTCAAAGTGTTCCCTGCTAAGCTTTCCTTGTATTTACCAAAGAATTGTCTGACAAAGATAGACACTCAAACTAGTATCAGTGTGATTCTTTTAACCACTTGAATAACAGTATTATGAATAAGCAGACAAAAGCTCTTGGACTATTACTCTTCTGTAGGGAAGTGAACTAAGGAACAGTATGTCCCAGGGTTCAATTCTGTTCAACATTTTTATCAGTGATCTGCATACAGAAGCAGAGTGCATCCTCAACAAGTTCACTGATGATTCTAAACTGGGAGCTGCTGTTGACGCCCTGGAGGGATGAGAGTCCTTGCAAAGGGGTTTAAGTAGTTGGAGCCATCAACAACAGCGTGAAGTTCTTCAAAGGAAATCCTGAACTTGAGACAGAGTAATGCCTGCCACAGGCACAGTCTGGGCAATGAATGGTTGGAGAGCAACTCAGCAGAAAGGGATCTGAGAGTGCTGGTGACAGCAGGCTCAGCGTGAGCTAGCAGTGTGCCCGGGCAGTCAAGAGTACAAACCACATTTTGGGATTGTATTAAAAAGAGTCAATTCTCTTGTGTTGAGCACTGGTGTGTCCTCACCTTAAATGTCATGTATAGTTCTGGGCTCAACCATAGAAAAAGAATGCTAAGGTCCTTGAGAGCATCCAGAGGAGGGCAACAAAGCTGATAACAGGGATGAAGGCATGTCCTGTGAGGAGAGGCTGAGGACAACTGGACTGGCCAGTCTGGAGAAGAGATTGAGAGGTGACCTCACCATTCCCTGTAGCTGCCAAAGAGGGAGATGCAGAGCGAGGTGCAGGGCTCTGCACCTGGGAACCAATCATAGAGCATGAGGGAGGGACACAAAGCTGCTCCAGGGTAGCCTTACACTGGACGCTGAGATACATTTCTTTAAGGTAAGGGTGGCTGTACACTGGATCAGTCTTCCTAGGGAGGTAGTTGAATACCCAGTGCCAGTCAGTGTTCAAGAGGGACTGCAGAAAAATATTGAAAAAACTTTGTTTGCAACAATAATTATTTGGCCAAGTATGTTGTCAGTTCTTACCTCCTTGGTTTTACATTTCAATCAGAATTATGTAAAACAGAACCGTAAGTTCTGTAAATTTTCTGTGAAACAGGTCTCCTCCTGGTCTGGACATCCTCCAGACTAATGGAGTTCCTTTTATAGGGTTTTGTGTTGTCTCTTCCAATTCAGTCCTTTTTAAACCATCTTTTAAGGCTTTATAATGATGAATTTCTAAATTTTTGTCTATATCAAAATGATATTCATGAAGTATGATACTAGTCAAATCTAACACAGATGTCACATGCTAAGAATATGAAGCTGTCTTTTCTTCTGTCTGGTTCTTTTGCACTCTTGTCAGAAATAATGTAGTGTATTTTTTGAATATTTACAGTTCCTGATTGTGCCAATGGCTTCAGACTCTTCCAGTTTTAGTGGGCTGATATGCATATCATTAATGTGTACAAGTCTAAACATGTAGCTGTCTTCTTAACTCCCTTAAAGTTTTCACAGCTTTGTAGACAAAAAGTTCATCTGCCTTAAGCAGTAGAACATGAAAAGCACTCCCGTTCTCTTATGGACACGCTGTTGTCGTCTTATGCTGCCTTTCCGGATGAATAATTCCTGGAGTATCCTGGTAGTTGTGAAAATGCTTTTCTTTCATGTGCTTGTGCAAACCTCACTGTCCCCCTGGTGTAAAATTCTATGGATGCATCATATAGCTTTGGACCCTATTGTAAGTAGAAAAGTGTATGGATTTCTTTCCTGAAATTTCTAGCTTGTAGAAGGGTTGCCACAACACCATGACGTGCTGAAATCTCATTTTCTTTCAAAATACCTGAGAAAACTGTGCAAAATGTATATATCTGACTCTAGTGATCCAGAACTGAGCTCATCCATGTCCTACCATGTATGTCAGGAATAACAGCAATATTTGAGAACCAGAATTATGGAAAAAAAAACTTTTTTTTTTTTCTTACTTTATACGTGCTCATGAAAGAAAAATGTCTCTTTCTAAAGTACAGTGGAAATGCTTGTACCGAACTCTAGCTGCTTCAGAAGTGTGCAAGCACCCTCATAGAGATACTGTGCTGGGCATTACTTAGAATCTAATGACATAGTATTTAGTTTGTGCCCTCTGCCTGTTTGAAGCTGCGCAAAGGCTGAGTAGTCATTTGTCTGAGGCCTTGGAGCATGTCTGTTTCTTTCTGAGGATCTGTATGTATTCAGATTAGCTGTTTAAGTTGTGTTTTGCTTCAGTTACATTTGATATTATGCTATATAGGAAAGAAGACTGTGTTTGGATCCTGAGGTGAATAATGCTAGCTGTCTGCATGGCTACAGATCTTGTCTACTGGCTGAGCTCCTATCCCGAGGTTAAGAGCCAGAGGAACAATGGTAGAATCAGCTTCATTGGATTCATCCCACTGTTCCCATTGCTCTAAAAATGGAACTTAGGGAAAATCATAACCTCACAGTTCAGGCACAAAACTTCTGGACTAATCCTATTTATATATATTTTTTTCCCTTTTAGAAAGACCGTCTTTTGTGAAGAGACCAAGTAATTTGGCTGTAACTGTGGATGACAGTGCTGAGTTTAAATGTGAGGCAAGAGGTGACCCAGTCCCTACAGTAAGATGGAGGAAAGATGATGGGGAATTACCAAAAGCGAGGTGCGTGCAGTATATAGAATTATCTTTCTGTTGACAATTAGTTTGCTACATGATATAGCCATTTGACAGCTAGCAATATTTTTTCTTGAATTAAGACAGCCTACTAAGATATTTCTAATTACCATGGATCACTGAAATTATAATTTATATTAAAACTTAAGAACTACTTCTTCCAAACCTTCTGTTGTGACAACACACAAATACAACAACAAAAAAAAAAGAACTCAGTTGAGTCATTAATATCTGAAATAGATTAATTCTCTACCTGATATGTCTTCTGTAATTATTAAAACTGATGGAGAATGTATAACAGATAAATTAGGTTACACCAACAAGAAGTATTGGAATTGCAATTGATGGGAAATGCAATATGTTAATGAACCAAACTGCCTTGATTATACCTGTTTTTGTTATTAAGAGTCTAACTTTTTTTTTTCTGTCTTTACTGCAATTGAGGCCAATTCTGTGATAGATTATTTATTTATTTTCTTGAAATTCCCAAACATCACTTAAAAACCTGATGGGGATAGTGGGAGGGAATTGAAGAAGACACGGTATCAGTTGTCATCCAAATTCAGAATCCTGTTAATCTAGTCTATAGCTTTAATAAAAGCTATTGCATTTTTAAGAGAAATGTCTGCTTTCTGTGAAGAGAAACACATTGACAGCATTATTTAAAGAGGAAGAAAAGGTGACGAGAGGAGAGGAAATGGTAAAAAGCCATATCGTTCTTTAAGAAAAATATTGAATGTGTTGTGATTTATCTTTTAATTTTAAGTAATTCTCGTCTTCCTGGAGGCAATGTTTTCTTTTCAACCATATTAAAAAATAATAATAATTCTTCAATTCAGATGGAAACATTATGGTGAAAATAATAACTACTATTAAATTTACCTGTTAAGAGTGTTCTAATACTTACAAAGTTCTGCAGTAGAGCTTTACAATTGTATTACACCAGTGAAATTCTAGTGATGTCAGAGAAACTGACTTGTGCTGGAAATTAAATCATAAACAGGTTTGCATATTTATAGATACGTTTTGCTTTGAAAAGTTTATTTTTACATTCTTAATTCATAACAATCATTACAAATACTTATAGGGGAAATGGATGAATAAAAAAATCCAATGGAAAAACACCTTTATAGAATTTGTACAAAGATTTGCCTTAGCTCTTAGCTTTTAGTTCTGTATTACGTACCTTAGTTATATATTACTATGTATATTTAAAGATATGAAATTCGTGATGATCATACCCTGAAAATCCGGAAAGTTATGGCAGGAGACATGGGCTCATATACTTGTGTAGCAGAAAATATGGTTGGAAAAGCTGAAGCATCGGCAACTCTAACAGTGCAAGGTAAGAATGTTTCGTTATGTGTTGCTCTAACCTACAGTTAAAAGAAATGGGTTATGTATACAGCAACTTCTTAGACTTCCTATAGGCAAACTAGTAGAGTCTGAGCACAACCCAAATGACAGTGTAAGCACAGGTGCTACTTATTTAGTATCCATGCTGTGCTGCAAAAATGTATTACAAAAGTATAGTTATAGTTTATATTGTACTCTTAAGGAACAGGAGAATTTCAAATGTAGCATTTCTTGTAAGCAATCTTCATGTTACTGGGGTGGGGGATTGAGTACATTCTGAATTTGTGTGATCAGAATTATGTTACTTACCATCTTTGTATCTGAAATACTAACAGAAAGAGTAAAACCAGTTTTGCCACACTATTTTTCTTTAATTTTAGCTTCAGGTATCTGCTGAACTTTTTCAATTAAATGTAGTAAAGAAGTGGTGAATGATAAATGCGTGTGTGTATCTTTTAATACATTAACCTAGACCACTGGAATTTCTGTTTCTTTTTCATTATAAAAGCATAGCATAGCACTACTGTTTCTTTGTAAGATAAAATTCAGCGGAACTCAGTGAACTAATATGTATAAAAATTCTTCATTGCCTTTATATACACAATCCAGATGTTCGCTATTCAGATAATCCTTCTCTTCCTTTCCTGGCTAGCAGACAGGCAATGATGTCATACTGAAGCTTTTTTTTTTTTTTTTTCTTTTTTTCTTTCCTGCACGCTGATGCTCCTTCTGTCCTTTTTTTCTGTTCAGAGGGAATTAGTCATTATGGAGTTCTGGGGAAGTATAGGCTTAGAAGTATTTTATTTGGTAACAAGGCCTCTCTTTTGACACATTTACTGTAAAAGGAAAGGTCTTGTCCTTAACCCGCTCCCCTTTTCCACTAGAAACATTTGGTGTCCTTAACACCTGCAGCTGTTAGGAAAATACAGGAAGGAATTCTTTGGTTGAAGCTCTCATAAAACCAAGAATTTGGAGACATTGTCTTCCATTAGTCATCATGTTTATATATGTAAACCGACACCTTATGTTTGCAAAATAATCAGCTCTTATGCTCAGCATTTTAAAATAAAAGATTAACAGGTGAACAGTAAGCAGTTTATTTAAAATAAAAAGCCTGAATTATTTTTAACATGGCCATTTGTTCTGAAGATCGTGTCTTACATTGAATGTTAATCTTTTAGGATGTTAACATTAAGAAAAATCCCATTATAACTGATTGAGTGGTTACCTTTCAGGAAATAAGCTATCAGTAACCGTAATCCTCCTTATTCCTATTCAAATGATATGCAAACACATTCTGTTAATTCCATTTGGGTCTATGGTACTACTCAGATATAAAATGACAAGTTTATAGCTGTTAGAGATATAGAATGAGATCTTCTGAATTTAGATAATAAAACAGTGCCTCTAAGGTACGGTATTATAACCTAAGTAAGTTTTGCTTAAGCAAGATTTTTGAGTTATGTTTTTGTAAGTACTTATACAGTAGATATTTACATAGTAACAGCCTTGCTCTGTGGATATTGTCATAAGAAAATTAGTTTCTCAATGTGTATGGATTATTTCCTGATCTATTTTTCTGCACTGATATGTCTGTAGAATGAATTGACCTGAGAAATCTTAATGGGTGAGGCCAATTTTTAGTTTTTAAGGCAGTAAATTATGATCAAAATCCACTTATTAGAGTGTCTAGGAGTCCTAAGTTTATGGAAGAAAGTAAAAAAAAAAAAGATTCCTCTAGAAAGCATACATTTTCCATTCTTTTTTTTTTTTTTCCCCATGCTTTTCCTTCTCTTTCTCCTGCTTCTCCTCTCATAGTTCTCTTCTTGTTCTTTTCTGATCACACTTTTCACTCCTCTGCTTTCTTGTTTAAACCACATATTTTTCTGAAGGGTCAGCTAATTGGCTATACTACATCCAGAGAGGTAGATTTGGTCTTGTTTCAGTGTTTAAGATGACCTTGATCTTACAGCTCACTAAGGAATGCATTTTGTTTGTTTGTTTGTTTGTTTGTTTCTCCAAGTTGTATGAAATGGAAAATGAAATGAAAATGGCACGTCTTGTGAACTTTCAGTAATTTGTATGTGTTCTGCTGACTGAGGAGTAATACATAAGTACAAGATTCTTTTATGCTGAATAGAGATATTTCCATTACATGTTTGTAAATAGAGAACTGTGTTACAAATCATGGCCTCAAAAGTTAAATCTGCCACCTGTGTATCCCTTTTAAATTCAACAAAGGACAAAGAAAGTTGGTTGGCTTGTCTGTTTGCTGGTGATGTTTTCATGCCAGGTTGCCCTTTAAAGCAAGGAAATGTTAGTGGTAACCCCAGAAGACGTCTGTTTTAGGAGAGGGGCAGTCATAGCCTGACAAGAGTCTATGCAGTCAAACTGCTGTCTTTAACTAAACATGACATAAAGCAGAAAGTGCTGTAAGCTGTGCACTTCAGGACACTTCTCAGGCCTAAGGATCAGTGGCACTGCTAAAAAGATTATAGGTTCTGTGCTCATCATTTCTCAGGCCTCACACACTGATTGAACTGTGTATGTTCTGCAGCCCAGGGTTATCTAGGGTATTGAGAGGTGGAGATTGTAACACTGTGGCTAATTGAGATACCCAGGTGACAGGGATGTGTTGACAAGAGGTGATTAATAGTGAACCTGGTGTCTCACCAGGGAGCTAGCCAGAATCTAGCAGTACTTCAGAATTAGCTGTAGCAGAATTGGACCTTCGGTTCATCACTGACCCTGTTTGATCTAGCAGGCATTGGAGTACAGAGGACATGCCCTGCAGTGCTCTATACAATTGTACACTGCATCATCTAACCTGGGAACAAATTCTCCCTCTATCTGTGGTCCAATAACCATCAGCTGAGATCAATCAACTGTATATAATGGGAGGCTAATGATAGGAAATGCAGAATGTCAGAGGGATATTTTCATTCCAGTGTTGTTCCTGCTTGTGGCACCAGTATCACAGGTTCTGGATATTGGAACCTATTTCCCAGCATAAAGATGCCAAATTTGGAGGATTATAAGTGTTTCCTCTCTGTGTGTGAGGTACAGGTGCTGTATTTTTATTTTTTAATTTTTTGCAATTTCACTACTAGTACTAAACCAAGTTTAGATTTTGTGGTTGATATCAAAGTTTGAACCCCTCACTTAGGCTTTTACTGTTTCAGCTTAAAAGTCTTTTCATTATAAAAGTTCTTTGTCAAGTTATCTCTATTTTATTCCTGAAAAATTAAATAGTTAAGCAAATTTAATCCTGGTGTTGTTTACATTCTCTTAAAATTAGATAGCTGCAGTCCACTGTTTTCATTTGGTATCAATGTGTAGTGCATATGTCAGGCATCCATAGACACTGCTGAAAATACATGGAAGAGTTTTGTTCAGGAGATGATTAATTATTAAATAGCTAAATCAATACAAGCTGCCAGGAAGCAGCCTGGAGTGCAATACGTTTTATTTTACTGATCTGTAATAAGTAGCTGATGTGCTCCAGCAAAGGCAAATGATGGCCAAAAGTGTATCTCTGGATCCACTGGATTAATGTCTTAGTCTCTAGTACTAAGCAAAATGTTTCTATTTATTGTGCACATATGTAATATATATGCAAGATGCTTTTCATGTATTCATGGAGATGACCATTATGTGTTTTATGCCTTGAAGCAGGACTATAGAAATGATAATATATACAATTTAACTGAGTCCCGATTTCTGAAGATAAACAAAATTACCAAGAATACATGCCTCAGAACCTCTGTTCTAAAAAGAATTCATTTTACCATTAGTGGAAATAGCAATAGGCCTTCTTCAAAAACATGCAAAATTCACATGGAATCATAAAAATGCTTTTAAGTTAATCTAGCAATGAAAAGTTTTACATAGTTTTACCTACTTGCTTTTCTCCTATTTGAAGTATGTAATTAGGCTTTTTTTTTTTTTTAATGCATCCTAATAATAAGTCCATAATATATGCTGAAATGAAACTTACTCTCTGAAACAACTGGAAATTATGATTGCAGAGGAAGTCCTCTTATGCTGTTGGACAAGAGACCACTGTAGCAATGACAGCATTCCTGATGCTGGTCATCAGGAAGAATAAGTTATGTTGGTCAATTGGAGAGGTCTTTACATGTTGGTGTCTCTTGGTTGGTCACCAGTTGGCTGGTAGTAACCAGCAATTCTTAAGATTATGTTCTTTGTAACTCCTTTTCCTCAAACACCAAATGTGAAGGAGCTAGCAATATTTGTTTGTAGTGCCTTGCTTAAAAGACACCTACACATGCTGGAGCAGTAACTGAACCCTGAATTGTAAATGTTGTTCAAAGGCACTAAACATATTCAACACTATCCATTTGGCAGGAAGATAGAAATCCTGAGGAAATTAGTCTGGCAAATTCTTACTTTGCAGTGGTGCTCTTTTGATATCAGGTTTGTTTCAGCTTATGAAGTTATTAATGTTATTTAAAAAAGGTCAACAGAAATTGCCTTACAACGACAAAAACTTTCCATAAATGTCTTCTGGCTGTGATTTTGCTGGGCTAGTCAACTGACAGGGAATTTTAATTTGAAAAGGTGGCACATGCATCAGGTCTGGAATTTCCTCCACCTTCCACTCCTCTTTTATAAAGTAGCTTCAAGGCACAGTATAGAGACATCTATTTAATTAGGTTTCTGGGTAGGGCTAGGAAAACTACCCTGAGTGAAAAGAAATAGGATTTACTCTTTTATCTGTCACATACCATATAAATGTTTCCACTGTGTGAGGCTTCTGGTACACATTATAAATTGGTGTAAATGTATTTGCTCTATAGGCATCTGAGATGCACACATTAAAGTAAAGAAGAAAAAATCTGATTTTTTGTGATTTTTTTTTTTTTTTAATGCTATTGTGGTGTATGGTGGCTAGTATGTGTTCCATTGAGTGCTTCACTGGGTCATGGGTGGATTTAAGCACTTGATTTTTAAAACAACGATTTGGATTTAAATTTTAAAAATTACACTTATCTACTTGATCTCTCTTTATGCCACTTTTTCTCCTTTTTGAAAAACTTGATTTTAAGCAATGCACTCTTTTACATCCCCATGAAGGAGAAAGGAAGAATAATGATTATCTTGTGAAGTTCAGGATTTTTTAATTAATAAATTTCTGGCAGGATAAATGAGAGGAACTGTCTCTTGTGATTTGTATAGCTTAAAGGGATAGCCTTTTCCCCGTTAATTACTGCTGTAAACTATGACAGTACTTCAGATTCCTATCAATGATCTGAGGAGTCTGACTGCAATCTATTTCTGGTGAGAGATTATAAATCTTAGAAGTTAATCAGAGGGAAACGAGGAAACTATCTCAAGAAGAGATTAGTGCCCTGAAGGTTCTTGTTCTACTGATGCAAGCGATGAACACTGAGATTCCTGAAGCATTTGTAGAACTTGGAAAAGGAACCAGTAAATAAATATTTGAAATTTATTAAAAAAAAAAAAAAAAAAAAAAGAGAGAGATTTATTGTTGCTTCAAATCCATGTAACATATTTTGATAAATAACTGCTTTTATGGTTTTTCAGTTTGTAACTGGAGTTCTGTTTTTTTTTTACATAGTATCCCATAACAATTAATGCAGTTGCTTACAGGGAGGTAGTGCCTTACAACTTTAGAGAACCGTTAGAACCATTACTGCAGTTTAGTACTTTGAAACAAGAAGTTGAGACAAATGTTTCTCAGCAAGTAGAACAGGAGTTCAAATAATTTGGAGGAACATTACTACAGAAATATGTTGAAGCTAGAGGTTTTCTCCCATGGAAAGGGTTTAATTGAAGCCCCATCTGGAGTACTGCATCCAGGCTGGGCCCCCAGCACAAGGAAGTTTTTGGAAAGGGTCCAGAGGTCAAGAGGATGATCCAAGGACTGGAACACCTCTCCTATGAAGATAGGCAGAAGGAGCTGGGCTTGTTCGGTCTGGAGAAGAGAAAGTCGCTTGGAGACCTCATTGTGGCCTTCTGGTATTTAAAGGGAGATTATAAACATGAGGAAAATCAACTTTTTATGCGGGTAGATAGTGTTAGGACAAGGGGCAATTATATTAAGCTAATGGAGAAGAGATGTAGATTAGATGTCAGGTGGGAGTTTTTTACTGAGGGAGTGGTGAAGTGCTGGATCAGGTTGCCCAGAGAGACTGTGGATTCCCCATCCCTGCAGGTGTTTAAGGCCAGGTTGGATGGGACCCTGGGGAACCTGATCTAGTGCTTGATCTAGTGGCTGGCAACCCTGCCTGTGACATTGAGGGACCTTGAGGTCCCTTCCAACCCAAGCCATTCTCTGATTCTGTGATTCTATATCTTTTCATATCTCACCACAGAGAATTTAAGAAGGTATATTTGAATTAAAAAAACTCAGAACTAATTAAAAAGTAGCAAAGACTTTTTTTTGTAGTGCCTGCAATTTCTTAAAGCCCAGGGCTAAGGAAAACTAAATTGTTTTTGTATCAAGCTTCGCTATTACAGACTTTCTTTTGTGAATACTATTCTAAAGATAACATTTCAATAATTCTATCATTACAGTAGACAAAGTAGTATTTTACTGCATGTTGTTGTGCTTAGGGATTTGGGGATTTATGTATAAAATTAAATAGACTGCAAGCAATAATAACTTACTTTGGTTATTCATTAAATAGTACTTCTGCTAAATGATTATTCTGAAATAAATTTAGGCCTTATTAAATTATAGTAAATATCTTCAAAAAGGTAACAGACTTTGTTGGCCTTTTTTTGTAACCAATAACTAATTTTCATAAGGACTTATACACTGATTATAGTACACTCCCTTATTTTTGTAATATTATGGGCATAATTAAAATCAGTTGTCTCTGTGAATTAGTTCTTGACAAAAAATACTGACATGTAACAGCAATGTGTTCAAACATTATTATGCTAAGCTGTCTGAGGTGCTGTTTGTGTCTATGAATTATGTTTTGTTTGAACACTAAAATAATTCATCGTTAGGTGCTGAATAACACTCAAGAACAAATACAGGTAATAAAGTGTCTTGCAGTCATTATGTGCAAGCTACGTCACCCTGTAGGCTTAGTATCAGGAGCTTCCAGTGCAAGAAGAAACCTGCTTAAACTGATAAATATCAGGTACTCTTGTGTTATTCTCTGTGGAAGAAAAGTGCACACTACTTTGGTCCCTATGACCACACATGAATTCCTAAGATTGGGGGTGATTTTTTTTTTATTTGATTATGGAATAGGGTGAGAGAACTACAAAATAATAATAGTAAAAATAGGTCTGAATGTCTGAATGTACATCACATTGTTTGTTGTCTCATCATAAATACCCAGTGCTCTCTAAACACAGTCCTGAGGGGCATTCTCCTCTCTTTTGCATCTTTCAGTGGCATATAGAACTTGCATTTACTCAAATGGAACAGCTGCTATCACTTTTGGAACAGTTAAGGTAGCACATTGATTCTTGGATCTCAGGACAGAGGAAAAAAGTCAGCCAAGAGTTCTGCTGCAGTTCAGTCTTCCATCAGCAAGAGCTGATGACCTTCTCTGTACCTCTTTTTTGAGTTATTGGGTGCTCAGATTGTGTCATTTTCCCTTGAAGAGTGTAACTAACTGAAATAATAAAAATAGAACCTCAAAACTTATTTGCTAATATCCCTAGATAACCAAATCTGCAGCAATACTTCATTTCAAACTACTAGTAATTTTGAAAGCATTACAGTCTTTTGGCAAAAGTAAACAACTCCTTCACTGTATGAGAAACAGACAGTGGATTTTTTTTAGTTTTATTTTTGTTTTTGCAGATTGTCTTTAATTCTCTTGGTAGCTTTTTCCCTTTTCAACATGCCTAACAGTAAAAATTACTAGTACATAATGGTTATTTCCATTGTATCGAGTTCTTAAATGTTGCAATTTTTGCTATAATTAAAAACTGTTAATGCATCCCGAATACCTGGCAGATAAAACATCAAAAAAATAAGTTTGAGTGCTAGCATGCCATTTGTAGACTTGAGTTGCCTGTATCTGGGAATGTGTTGTCTCACTAATAAGAGAAGTTCAGATTCCTTTTGAGAAAGTATCTGTTTCATTCGGCATACCTTACTGAGTATCACCTATAAAAAATAACATTTTGTAGATACCAGAAGTTGCTTCACTGTGGAGGTTTATTGTACTTCCCTTTTTTGTGTGTGCTTGGAATCCACTGATTAGAAGTCTTGGGCTACTTCTCACAAACAGCTTTAACTTATTAGAAGATGGTCACTATGGATTAAATACCTTTTTCAAAGAAGAAAACTCTACTGTCATAAATGGCTTGGAAAAAAAATTACATTCCATTTCCTGTTCTGTTCTACCATCTTTCATTGTAAGTCAAAAAACGCAGTGGAGAGCTTCTAAGAATTCTTCAAATAGTATCCAGCCATCATATTCTTTTTGTACTTCTGCACAGCTTATTTAAAATGTCTCTATCTCTTTTCCCTCTTTTAAAAGGCTTTAATATAAATATTTGTAGCCATGACTACTTAGATTGCAGCAGTGCCTAAAATTACCTCCGTTCTTTTTAAACAGAGGGGAAGACGACTCTTCTTCAAAAGGGAGCACCTGGGGAACAGGACTCCACAGTTTACTGAGTTGCTCCAGTTTTAAAATGGATGGAATTAAGCCTCTCCTAAGTGCTCCCACTAAATTGGGTGTAGTTTATATGATGTTTTAGGAAGACTAAGAGCAAGGCAGGGGAAGAGAAAGTAGGAGAGGAACTTCTGGAAGGACTTAAATCTTTCCCCTCTCTCTACATTCTACCCCCCATGTTTCAGAGCTCTCTTGTCACCTTGAGTCATTGACTACAGAGTTTATCATAGAAACCTTCATTGACTCCTGCAGAAGGAGAGATTATGAACCTTCTGATTTTGCAGCTGGCATCAGCAAAATCAGTTGCAAATCAAAACAATCTTGTGTAAATACATTGTGTGCACAGATTTTTGCAGTAGGTTTTTCTCCAACACGTATATTTATACACACTCACTAGCGTAACTCTCTTCATCTTGACTCTTTGAAGGTTTTTTTAGGGAAGATTTGCTGTGAAGCAAATATTAATATAATATAGTTTCACAACTGACAGAGCACTAGATTTTACCACCTAGACAAATCAATTTGAATTTAGAAGGAAAAAAAGAATCACCTCTTAGCCCAAATTCAGCTTTAATGGCTACAGTTGTACTGTTAGAACAAAGGAACAGTACTTGCTTTTTTCTTCATGAGACCTCTTTCTCTCAGCTCACATTAAGTCTACTGAGTCCACAATCCTCTGCACTTTTTCTCTGGGTACCAAGCCATGAGGTGTAAGCCCTTGACCTCTGCTCAGTCTGAGAATATATTCTGCTAGCCTGGTCGGAGTAAGCATCATGATGGTGTGGCTGCCCAGGCTTCAGACTCTGACTGTCTCATGGCTGCTAGCATGGAGTGCAGCAGGTAAGCGTGAAGAGAAGTGCAGCTGGCAGTCCATAATGCCCCAGGGGTGGCATGGCTGTGTCAGGCACATACCATGATCAGCCTGCTCCCAGGTTATTGCCCAGCACATAGCAGGTCTTCATTATTCTGCTTTAAGAGAATATGGGTCAATTATAAACAGACAAACAGAAAGAAAGAAACAAAGGGAAAAAAAAAAAAAGTTTGCTGTGGAATATGTTGAGGAGCACAGCAGCTAACTGATACTGAGATTTTAACTCTTCTGTGCACTAAGCTGAAACTTTACTATGGGTTCCTAGATTTCCTAAAGTGATTCTTCTATCATAAGTGTTTATCCTAATGCTCAACCAGCAGCCTTAATTTTAATTTCATTCTCTAATCGTTATAGAAAATAATCATCTATTTCTCCTCTCCAGTCATTTTAGAATTCTGTCTTCTCCTCTTTGCTCATTTGAAGTTACAGTAGTCACTTGTAGTCACTTGTTTGTATAAACTTTAGAAGTACTTATCTGATACATCAGCAGCAACTCAAAACAGAATTTTTCTAGTAATCTTAAGTTTAATTAACTACGATCTCTCTATAGCTGGAGTTTGGAATTGCTAGTCATCGCTTTTGATTTGAAGCATCAAAAATGCACATGTAAACATTCTGCTTCAACCATATGGATTTGTGGCATGCTTGGAGCCAGACTATTAGACCTTTCCTCAGAAGTCTGTACTGCACTATATCACACTTCATGCCCTGGGGCTACGTACTTTGTATGCGTTCATGGCAAGTATGGCTGTCCCAGTCAGGTCTTATAAGAAAGTGAATTTTAGCATAAAATCTGTGATAATATACATATATATTTTTTATATGTATCTAGACTTCAAGGAGTGACAGTTGTTAATACAAAGACTAATAAGGATGGAAAGTGATACACCCCACTTCTTTTGTAATGTGTCTGGTATTATTTCCCATGTTTTTCACAGGTTGTAGCTAGGAGACAGCTGAATGACAACATTTATATCTTTTTGAGAGCACAAGAGTTTGAGCTTTGTTTATTTCTTTGTGGAAAGTAATACTACAAAGATACTTGCATATCAAGGATACTGGGTTCATCATATTGCTTTGATAAGAGCCTTACAATCACTGGAAAGGAGATTAAATGTCACATTGTCTTAAACTAACTTCCTTAATAATAGTTTTTGCAAAACGCCAATGTAAATTTCTGTTAGATATGCAGCACGAAGGCATTCAGTGAACCTTGTTCAGATACTGATTCTCCGAGAATTTATAACATTTTTTGGAAAGTAAAAAGTTTCAGAGTTTAGCAGGTCTAACAGTGAAACTTATTCATAAGCAGAAACTAGCAGCTTTTTAGCTATTTGTTGTTATTAGAAAAATAATTGGAAAAGAAAATCTTTTTTTTTTTTTTAAGAGTAACAAGTCTTGGATCAGTATGTAAAGCATATTCAAACTAACACTTCCTCTGCATGTAACTCCAGTACCTAAACTTTCAGTACTTATTTTAGCCACTTTTTTCATATAGAGATTATAAACAGCTGAGTTCAAAAAGGTTTCAGCCATTCTGGAAAACTGCAGTGTTTCATTACAAATAACATAGCTAATAGCTATCTCTGTTCTGTTTCTATTCCTTACTCTGGGGTTTCTCTTTTTACCATGTATAGTCTCATCCTGGCCAACCATATTGTCAATGCAAGCTCCCCAAGCTCTTCATCCCATCTCCTACCAGTTTGTTTCTACAGGCATATTCAACCACTGGTATTTTGCATTTGAACTAGGATTAATTTATCACAAAATTAATTGAAGGTATTCCAAATGTCATTGTGTCTGCCTTTTCCTAGATTAATCATATGCTTAAGGATTTACTCAGAAGATAAAGGCTGCCTATTACCTTGATTATTGCATGTAATTATTGACCTGTAGATTGTGGTTGTTTGATTCTCTGGTATAGAATTATACAGTCTTGATTATTACCTTTTATTAGCTTCTACATGCTGTAAAGGTGTCAGGTAGTTCTTGAATGCATAAAGATTTTCATTCAGATAATCAAGAAGGAAATACACTGAGCTTAAATTGAAGGCATTAAGCTTGTGTCAGCTGAATAGCAAGATATATTCTGAGAACCTAGGAAGGTATTCATAAATAGTAATAGTAATAACAATACATAATGAGTATTTAATATGCAGAAAAAATACTGTTCAGTAATTAAGTAGCACCTTAAATTCCTGAATTTCAAAAAGTATTTATAAGTGAGTGAAAATTTCTATCACTTTACTCTTTTTGAGGTAGATAATTACTATCAGAGTTTTCAGGAATGAGTTACTTGATTATTGTAGCTTGTCCTGTACTGACAAAAAAAAAAAAAAAAAAAACAACAAAAGAAAAGACAACTCTGTAATGTTTACTTCTAAATACTAAGGCACTGATGAATTTTAGAAAACACTTCATCAACATTTGAATTTTCCTTTGTGAGAAGAATTAAAAAATGTGTTATTTGGAGATGAAGACATTATGTTGAGGTCTCATATGTGCATACATCTTCTGAGGAAAGGCTAAGAGAATGATTCATACTCAGTTGACAGGAGAGGTGGCTTCAGTGGTGGAACATAGCAGCAGCCCCCACTACCTACAGGAAGATTGTCAGTAAAACAGAGCCAGGCTTTTCACAGCAGTGCATGGGGGGAGGACAAGTGTCAAGTTGAAAGTTGAAGATGAAAAAAGGGAGAGTCAGGCTTGATATAAGGAGAACATTCTTCGCTACTTGAGCAGTCAGGTAATGGAGGAAGTTTTCCTGATAAGTTATTCATTCTCAATCCATGGATATTTTCAAGACCCTACTAAATCAAGCGCTACGCAATTTGGTCTCACCTCACATCCTGGCCCTGTTTGAGCAGGAGTTTGGAGTAGAAGCCTCTTGAGATTGCTTCTAACCTGAATATCCAGTGATCCTCCACTACTTCATCTATCAAATACAGTACTTGCTCCACTAACATCTGGTAACTGTACTTGTCTGTAGTTTGAGTTCTAAAACTACGAATTCCTGCTCCTGAAAGTTGGTTTAATAATAACAATAGTCCCAGTGAGGATGATAGAATTGCTGGCAAGAAAGACATTAGAAAATCATGTCACAAGTTTGGAAACTGTCTCTCTTTCTTTCTCTCTTTCTTTCTCTCTTTCTTTCTCTCTTTCTTTCTCTCTTTCTTTCTCTCTTTCTTTCTCTCTTTCTTTCTCTCTTTCTTTCTCTCTTTCTTTCTCTCTTTCTTTCTCTCTTTCTTTCTCTCTTTCTTTCTCTCTTTCTTTCTCTCTTTCTTTCTCTCTTTCTTTCTCTCTTTCTTTCTCTCTTTCTTTCTCTCTTTCTTTCTGTCTGTCTGTCTGTCTGTCTGTCTGTCTGTCTTTCTTTCTTCAATGACCAGGGATGTCTTCCCTGATAAACTTAACTTCAGTGAAGTTATTTGAAAGGCAATAATATTATTCCTTTGGTATTTGTGGTTTCACATGCCATTGTCCTGACTTTACGAACAAGCTATTCTCCCTACTGTCCTGTGAAAAGCCATGCTAAACACATGGAAAATTAATTTGTTTAATATTTTAATGTAAGTGTTGTCAAATAAAGTATGCTATAACAGAGTAAAAATGATTTACTACTCAGTTTCAGTAACTTTTGATATCGATAGTGTATATATATATGTACATATATCAAATGAAGAAAGTAGTCTTTGTTGTAGCTGTTTCTGTTATTGTTGCTCTTTTAAACCACATCATTTTCCTCTGACAGAACTGTTTTAAATTTTTTTAAGAATATTTACCCTTGCAGTGGCCACAGATTTGCAACCAATGTGATGCCCTGTTTCTACAGAGATTTATTTTCATGCATTGGTATTCCCTGTTTTTACAGGTGGGCAAAAAAGTGTATTTTCTCGACGAAATTATTTTTGACATACAATAACAAAATCATCTAGTAAAAAGAAAAGTGGAAATTCAGCACTTAAAAGTTAGTTTAATTTGTAGAAATGTAATTGAGCAACCAAGAGAGATTTCTATCTGTGAGAAATTTCAAGTGAGCTTTCAGTAGAAGGCTCAGGCAGCTTTGCTTTGCTGCCAGGAAAGCTGACTTCTCCCCCCCCCCCACCCCCCCCCAGCATTTATTAAGTAGTGGAAAATTGGTAATTGAGAGTGCAATCCTCTGTGCAAGAGTTGCATCCCATTATGTCTCTTATCAGACTAGTCCGTATAGAATATGCACTGTGTTTTATGGAGAAACATTTCTAATTCCAGAACAGGCAAACTGTAATTGCAACTTTAGTACAGAGCTTTTCAGTTAAAAAGGAGTGGTTACTGTGCCATATAAATACACGTGATGCAGAAGGTAGGAGCTCAGTCTTGGGGACAAGTATATTACTCTCGGGAATTCTTGTCTATCATTTCTTGGTCCCCCCTTGTGCAAATTATAGATTGGCCAGGGTAGTCTGAGCAGTGTAATACACACTGATTTCCTCTTGGAGAAATACTGAACTCACACACTTTGAGATGGCTTTAGATTCCTTTAAGTTTTTAAAGGAGTTTTTAAACCACACTTTAGGATTCCTTAAAATTGGAGATCATAACTTTGAAAAATATGCATTTTGAATTGCTCTGTTTGGGATTGTGTCCTAAAAAATTGCCACTAATAACAGAAAAAAAATGATTCTCTATTTGACTGGGATTTTACACCTTTGGTTGCAACTTCTGAACGTGATCCAGGTTCCAGTATAAAAGCTGATTCTCTTTCAGCTTCATTTTCTTGATATACCTGGAGTCCTGTGTTTATTTGAACTGTAAGCCAGTATTCTACGTCTAATGAATTTTGACAGAGTGGATATTATCAGTTTCCTCTGTACGTTTTATCAGTGGATGTTGTATTGCAGATGTTTGCCTACACAATATAAAAGCAGAACAGTTGTTGTTTTACTCTCAGCTTAAATGGACCCAAGTGTTGAAAGGCTTATTTAATTTTATTTTATTTATTTATTTATTTATTTATGCCAGTATCTGTGTATATTTGAGCAATGCACTATTTTTACATTTTTTATTTTGAATCTGCTCTTTCAACTAGTGGTTTCCTGTTGGAACTTTTTCCAGGATACCTTTTATAAGTGAAAATATCCTCCCGATATCTGTATCTATTATCTATTAGATAATTTACCACTAGAAGATTTCTGTTGAGAAATACAGTGCTTCATAACAGATTTCAACTTTTGAGTATTTGCATGAAAATTTGAATTTTAGTGGGAATAGAAATGTTAAGAATCCTTTATAAATTAATTTCAATGTTGGTTTACTTTGCATTTGCAATTTAATACTGAGCATTATTACCTTGGTACAGCAATTTTGTACTGAAAAGACTGGTATAGAGGTTAAATGCCTCAGCATGTTGTTAATCTTTAAGTGAGCTTCTGTTGTGATAGCTGTTAGCCTCAGAAAAGTATATTCCATTTGTAGATGTTTCTATTCTTTAAAAATGATATAAATGTCAATGTTTCATTTCCACAAAGTTGCAAATTGATATTTAGTGGATATTTCAGGTTAGTTATACCATGAAAAGCTCTTGATGCAAGGGAATAATAATATAGCTGAAAAAGAAGTTTTCCTCAATGTCCCACAAGAACACTTTATTGGAAGGAACTAGGAAAGAGCCTAAATTGTCTTACCATTATTTTACTCTGTTGCATATTTTACTTTCCAGCTTGCTTTCAGTATGATTAAGAGATCATTTAAAAAAAAAAAAAAAAAAAAAAAGAAAAATTGTGATTCAGCATTTTTAACCTATTTTTCATGTAACAGAATATATGCGTACTTTCTAAGGTCCTTACCAGAGGTCTTTTTCTTTTTCTTTTCTTTTTAAATTTTGCTTTACGTTTTGCTTTGTTTCATGTCTATTCAATTTTATTTATTCCATGTTTTCTTTTGTTTTGTTTTTGTTTTTAGTTGTGTCTGGTAAGTTGAAATTTTATTGGCCATCTTCTAATCATCGTATCACTGTGACGGGAACATCTCCCCTTCCCATCCATCCCCTTCCATGTCCTTCAACCAATCAACTCCCATCTTTTACTTGTTATTGACAAGAAACATCGCACAGAATAAATTCTGCATGAAGTATGGGTAACTTAATGACAAAGAGAAAGGTAATGGGTTGCTAAATTTTCTGTTTATACATGATATAGCGATTCAAATCATATTGTCTTCTGTCATCAGTGCCTGCATTAGTTGAACTTGTGCTCTACAAAAGAAAATTATTTTTATTTTAAAGGTTGTAATGATAGAAGTATTTTCCTTAAGTGGATTATTAATTAATCATCTTTTATAGTACATTCACAACATGTCACTTGTTTGTGTGACCCAAGGTGTGAAAGCAAACTGAATTTAAAAGAAATTCTGTTGAAATTGCTGCCAGTGCAGTAAAAACAATGAAGAGAATTTATGAAAGTTTCATTTAACCCTCTATTAATTCTTCAAAAACTGAAGTGAATAGGATTTTCATTTACTTTATTAGGAATAGATTTAGAAGACTACAGATGTGCACTGTATGCGTAAATATGTTGAATAATATACATGTGAAATGCAAATTTAGAGTAATACATAGAAGCATATACTAATTTATATTTCATAAATTCTACCATGGTTACCTGGGAAACTACATTTTCCATCTTTTTTGTTTGTTTGTTTTCAGTAGTCCTTGAACAATAATCTTCAGGTACAGTAATCACAGGCTTTCAGCTATTTCTCCGGTAGTTACAGCTGTTTGTATCTGTATATAACTATTTATTCTCAAGTTCAGCATAATCTCCAACCTGATAAATCATATGCGCTAGCACAGAACTGAGAAACTTTTGGTTCTGTTCTGTATCGAATTGTCAAAAACTAGTACAGAACCAGCCAAACCTTTATTTAACTATATGCTAAATTTATTCTTTTTATTAGAATTCCAACAGCATAATGAAGGTGCTTCACCCTCATCTCCATCTTCCCAATCACACCTTACAACCCACTGGTAAACCCCCAGCAGCTTCACCTTCCATTCTAAATTAAACATGCTATCATGTCAAAATCTTCCCATATTGCCCTCCAAGACATCGACTGAATGTTTCAGAGCTAAATGTTTTGAAGTTTGCTAATTGTTGTAGCTCAATTGCAGCTTAGCATGATGTAGTTTCTTATCTAAGATAATCCTGGGAAAAGCAGCATTTACATCTAAATGTAAATACGAGTATGTCAAGCATTAAAAATTCCTTCAGATCAAGAGAGTGATAGGAGGAGTATAGTCTATGTTGAACTTTGTAGAAAGCAGACACACAGGCAAAGAGGAGCAGATAATTGCAAGTATTGGCCCACTTCAACACTGAAAGCAAATTTCTTAGAAAGGATTTTATCTAGAATGAATTCAGTAACAGTAGAAGTTGCAGTTCCTTGATTTTTATTAAACACATAGAGCATTATCTTCAAAAGACATAATTTACACCCTTTCTAATGAAAAGCTTTTAAATACAAAAACGTTTTAAAGGAAAAATAAAAACATTCAGGTTATTAAAGTTGAATTCAAAGCATCTCCATTATTCTCAACCCAAACAAGAGGGAGAGATTAATTAGTTTTGGACAGATGATCAGAAGGCATTGGAACTGAATAAACACTAAGTAAACAGACTTTCATTTAGTGCGCATTATTCAGGGAGTGCGAGTGAACAGCCTAAAACAAAGCTGGATTTATTCTCCTGTGCTAGCCCCAACAATGTATCTAATGCTGTCAACTATACCATTTTTTTTTTTTTATGTGACTGACATAATTTTTTGACATTCTATTTACTCCTGGATGAAGTGGTTTTTGAAGTCTGTATAAATCAAACAGTTTGAACAATGATGGCACTATTTATAATGTTAGGCTGAGCAGATGTTTCAAATTTGCCTTCATTTGCATATATATTTTGTTTGAACATGCCCATGACTATGTAAATGAGGAAAACACGCAGTTCTGCTGTTGCTTTAAATTCATTCCTCTTCAGTAATTGAATTGAAGATTTTTTAAATGGTTATCATTTGTTAAATTGTGTTTCAGGGGCTTTTGAGTTAAACTGAAAAAATTTTGAGACCTCAACTGCATCAGAAGTCTCTTACATAAACAATGAAAGGTTTTTTCTCTCATAAATCAATGATGGCTTTTGCACCTGTAAACCTGAATTCATAATCACTAAACAGGTTTTATTACAGCCCTTGACAAAATGTGGCCTGTGGGCTGGCCAGTTGTTGTTCAGAGCTTACTCAGTTGTGACTTCTGCCTTTCCCCTCTCTTAGAAACCACATTCTAACAGATTTGTTCATACTGGCGTCTGTTGCTGTGGAAGTTATCTCGTTAAGTCTGCGGGACTTAATTTCTTATTCAGCTGGTCACTATAGTAAAAATCAAATGGTGCACAGTCAGAATTCAGCAATAGCAGAAGTGATCTGAGTGCTGATGAAGCTGTGACTGTTAGAGATTGAGTCTTGGTCCCATCTCTCCATGCTGAAGACGCCTGAATACTGTAGTATACAACATTTAAAGTCAGAAGTCAAATCACAGCTCTCCTATAGGCTAACTTCAGTCTTATGACCATAGTATAGTTTTTGGTTTTTTTAATGATGTTTTCCCTTTTCAGAGCCTCCACAGTTTGTTGTAAAGCCTCGTGATCAGGTAGCTGCATTGGGAAGAACAGTGACTTTCCAGTGTGAAGCAACTGGGAACCCACAGCCAGCCATCTTTTGGCGGAGAGAGGGAAGTCAGGTAAAGCAGACTTCCTGTCCATTCTTTCCAGCAGTTTCTTGATATTTTTACACAAGTGAAAAATGTTTAAATTCTTGTATTTAGGTTGTGGAAAATAGCTCCAGAGCCTGGAGATGCTTGATATTTCTTCTGTACTTCTAAGGCACATGTATGCTACGTGATGTCAACTTTTCTAGAAAAAACATCTAAGTTTCGCTTAGTCTCCAGTTTTCTCCATAAATGTAAAAATAAATATATGAAGCAAGTAGAAACATTCCATGAAATGGAAATACCAGGAAGAAAATTTTAAGAGACAAAAAGAGATTTTAAAAAAACATTTATTAATGCCAAAATTTGCTTTAACTCCCAAATACACCTAAATTTTTGGAAAATTTGGCTGTTTTTATGGTGCAGATATTAGTTTGCTAGATGCATATTTCCCTCTGGTAAATAAATGGTTGGTTCTGCTCTATGTATCTTAATCACTGCCTGAATAGGACAGCAACTTGAAACTAAGTACATCTATTTTTCTATTGAATCCATTGACTCACAGATCTCACTCAGCATCCTTATTTGAATGTGAGGGAAAATGATTTTCATCTTCTTTGTAAAGAATCTTGGAAGCCAGTGAATAAAACAAAATGCAGTATATAGCAAGAAAATCACAATTTCCTTTCAGGCTCAGCTTTTTTTTTTTTTTTTTTTTTTTTTTTTTTTTTTTTAAGAGGAAATGCGATACAAAATATTCAAAATATTCTTTATTGAACATGTCCGTTTAAATGTGTAAGTACAAGGCTAGTTAGCAAATGCAGAGAATATTCTCTAATTGTAAAAGTGTTCTGGTACTGTTTACATTTTTGTATGACCTAGATTTCTTTGCTAACAGTTGTTTAGTACATAATCTTTTTGACTTAATTTTCACTTCTCTGAGTGGTGACCACTTTCAATGAATGGAGGAAATGGAGGAGGTCAGTAACTAGGGTTTGCTAATAATAAAATAGAACTTAGTGCCCCGTTCATTCAGATGATTTTTGGAAATTCAAAATAAAGTTCAGCAAGGGAAATGAAAAATAGCCTTGGTCAGCCAAAGGTATACATTTTAAAACAATATTTGATTTAACATACTTGTACTGCATTGTTTGAAGTTTGACTTCAGGCCATTGTTGGTAAAATACCATGTACTTCACACCAAAACTATCTATCTAACTAGAAACTGGTTTAGGATTAAATTATGTATTACAAGGTTTGTTACGGAATATAGAGACTATGATTACAGAAACCCAAGCACCATCTCTTTCTTAAAAAAAAAAAAAAAAAAAAAAAAAAAGGACCACCACCACCACCAAAAAAAAAAAAAACCCGTTCCATTCTTGGGAAGTTGAATGTGAAAATCCAAATAAGTAAACAAATATTTGCATTTGAAATGCAGAAATGCAGTAAATGGAATGTCCTGGATGAAACTCTAAAAAAAAGATGTTGAAGCCAAAAGCAAATATTTTAGGCTCACCACAGTTTCTTGAACCATCATGGCATCTGTAAATATTAAATCTTTACTAGTGCCTATTGAAGTTTGTGTAAAGCCCAGCACTGACTGCAGAGGCTATTAGAGCAATCCCAAAAGACATACACAATCAAGGCAAACGTGCGCCTATTTTATCTCCACGAAATCTTATAAAAGCTATTCTTGTTGTGTATAGACATGTTTAACGTATGAAGAGCAAAATGTTTTATATATAATGTGATTGTTTCTGTGTATTTAGGATTATTGATGTCTGAATTTATTTAACACTTCATTTTTAACTCTCTTTCCTAAACATCTTCTAGAATCTGCTTTTCTCATACCAGCCCCCCCAGTCATCCAGTCGATTTTCAGTTTCCCAGACAGGAGACCTCACCATCACCAATGTCCAGAGATCTGATGTTGGGTACTACATCTGCCAGACTTTAAATGTTGCAGGAAGCATCATAACAAAAGCCTACTTGGAAGTTACTGATGGTAATTATGCCCTTTTTTTTTTTTTTTTTAATCATTTCCAACTTTCGATTTTTATTTAAATCTATCAGTGAGAGGATGTGATGCTATTTTAGTATCTGCTTTACATAAACATATATTGCATGCATTTTTTATTTGAACCTAAAAATCCTGTTTGGGGCATCTCTGTCATGAGTTAAAATTTTGGATATTGTATATTGCCATTTTGTTGTGTAACAGAATGTTTTAATTAATAAATATATTTCAGATTATGGATTTTCATCAGATCTGTTAATTTATCTTGCCTTTTTTTTTTTTTTTAATCTTTCCCCAACTGGGTTTAGCTTACTTTCAGATTTCTGTTGCCTAGCTCTTTAGCCCTGTTTACACTGTCTCTTCGCTTACTATCTCAATTTATGTCACTTTTTTCCTTGTTCTAACAAAGAAAAAAATTCAGTCTGAATTGGGGTCAGTAGAATAACATACACATGCATATTATCATACATTTCCTTTTAGGGGGAGTTGGAACAAAATTTAAGATGAAAAAGCTGCAGTGAGTGTTACTGCAAGCATTAAATTCAGCTGTAGAGAATAGATCAGTCAACAAGGTGGCTATTGGGAGCAGGAAAAGAGAGGCAAAGATACTGTGAAGTTGATGTAGGTCAATAATGAATAATGAATATGAAGCAGCTTATCCCTATGATTTCTGGTATGCATTTTTTTTTTATACATTTTTGACATTTGGCATTATATCAACATCCTACCATAGATGATTATTTCTAGCTACTTTGTAAATTACTTATTTAGCATTAAATAGTATTAATAGTAAACCAAAGCATAAGTCTGAAGAAAAAATCTGTTGCTCAGAAAATTATTTGGAAAATTATATTCAGACCTTATGTACAGAGTCCTACTATTGGAATCTACAAAGCTCTTCAGACACTTGTCAAAGTTAAATATAAACTATATGTGAGCTTAGTTTGGCTGACTCTGATGAGAAAGATACTAATGGCCTCACAGTGCCTTGCAGTGCATTACAACAGGTTGGGACAATAAGTAAAAGGTTAATTAAACAATTGAAAATGTCAAGTGTCTTTGAACATACAAGTGAAATTACAAGAGTTGAAACTTAGCCAAAAAAAAAAAAAAAAAAAAAAAAAAAAAAACATTGCCAACATTCTGTATGACAATAACCGAGAACTATCCGATGTTCCCAAATTCAGAATTTCAGGTTTATATTTCAACAACCAAACCAGCTTTTAAGTTACATCAACCCCCATGACACTGCTGAGCACAGTTATGTCATTTAAAGTTATAGCTACTTTTGAATGAACAGCCCATGTCATGTTGAATGATACAGGTAGGAGGGGGTCACTCAGTAAGATAGGTTTCACTTCTTGATTATCCATTGAATGATGGGAAAAAAGTATAGTCGTTCCTGTTTCTATGAATGCTGAGATTATTTATACTTTTATTTGCATAGTTAATTAAATAACACATCGAGACCGTTTCATTTCCATTGTTTGCAAGATTCAGTCAAACTATTGCAAGCACACTGGGGTAACTGTGGGTTACTTCTTATGGTTTTGAACTAGTATTGCAGATGAAGTTGTCATAGAACTGGAAATCTGAAGCTACTGGAAAATACTTCTTAGCTGAAAAGTTTTGATATGGTACTTTAGTTAGCTTTGTGTTTAGTCTACCTGAAGGCATCTCCCAGTTAGGAATCAGCACAAAGATAAGTTGATGGTTCACAGTATTTAAGAAAAAAAAAAAAATCCTAGGTATTTGCCAGTTTGTTCAATGTCTGCCTACCTTCTTAATCTCTATCACTGAATCTTGGAAGTGTGAATTCTGTTATACAAGTGTGCTACAAGGTAAAAAACAAAAACAAACAAACAAACAAAAACAAGGTAAAAACTGCATTGCAAAAAAATTGGGAAATCCTTTCTCATTTTGTTATCACTTTATAAAGACACTACAATTACAGAATGCCTATGTAATATGTAATTCTGCTTTCCCTTCTGAATTAATGTATTGTATATCATTATAAATTCTGTAGCTGTGCATCATTATGATGCACCATGCCCTGAATAATGCATGCCTTCAACTTTAATTACTTGTTTAATTATCTTTAGTTTGTTTCAAAGCCTCAAGCAACTTCTGTTGCTTAGATGATTAGAAAATTGCTTCCAGTCGCAGAAATCTATTTCCTGTTGTTTCTTCTGGCAGTGATTGCAGACCGGCCTCCCCCTGTCATTCGACAGGGTCCTGTGAATCAGACTGTAGCTGTAGATGGTACTTTAGTACTAAACTGTGTGGCCACAGGCACTTTAACACCCACTATCCTCTGGAAAAAGGATGGGACCCTGATCTCTACCCAGGACTCTCGCATCAAACAGTTGGAGACAGGAGCATTACAGATCCGATATGCCAAGGTAGCTTGAACTGGCAAACCTTTTTTTGTGCTGAGTTTTGTTGTTGTCTGTTTATTTTTTCTTTTCAGGTCACTTTTCATGTTGGAAATACTACATTTTAAATTAATGGAATGTTAAATAATTGTATCAAAATACTTGATATTTCGTGTTTTTAGGTGGTTCATTCTTTAAGCTTTACACCATGGCTTGTATAGCCTAGGGCTTATTATTTCAAATGGAAAAAATGCTTTTAAGTAATAACTAAGGGGATTATTTGTTACTTAAAACATGAAGGAAGAAGCAAAACTTGTATTTCAGTAAGATGAATCCTTACGTTATTTGGGTTTCATCACTAATAGATGAAAATGATCTAATTATTTTTAATGTTTATAAAGCAAGCTTCTGCTTAGCATACTGCTTTAATAGTCATGTTCATAACTTTTTCAATATAACATTTCTAAATTAAACATATTTACTTGATAAACATAGGATAGCCCTGGTTTTAAATGGTTAATGCCTGTCACATACATGGCTTTCTTAGGGAACTGTAGCAAGGTCCTGATCTTCCTGGTCCATATTGTTGGTCATGCCTAGCAAAATGGAAAATTCTTTAAAATGCTGTAGAGCTTTTGTCTACTAACTCTCTGTTATCTTTTATGTGGTTTGAAGTGTATTAATTCTTAGAATTAGGCCAAATACACGGCTTTATTATGTTTGCTAGACTTGTTCTGTTAATAATTAAAAGTTAAACTGGTTGAGAGCAAGGTTGGTCTCTTCTCACTGGTGACAGGACGAGGGGAAATGGCCTCAAGTTGTGCCAGGGGAGGTTTAGGTTGGGTGTCACAAAAAACTTCTTTACAGAAAGGGTTGTTGAGTACTGGAATAGGCTCTCCAGGGAAGTGGTTGAGTGACCATCCCTGAATGTGTTTAAAAACTGTCTGGATGTGGTGCTCAGGGACCTGATTTAGCAGTGGGTTGTTAGAGTCGGGGTAGTATGGTTAGGTTGTGGTTAGACCTGTTGATGTTTAAGGTCTTTTCCAGTCTGAGCAATTCTATGATTCTGTGAAGGGACCTAGAGCAACAGTTGGTCTGTTGCAATGCTGCCTTATGCTGTTTTCAGTTATTTCTTGCACTGCTTTCTTGGTAAGTGCATAGTGTTGAGGAGGTTTAAGAAATGAGATTTTAAAATTTAAGACAATTGCCAAATTTATATCCATTATAACCTTTCTGTAACAAGAAAGGCCAAATATCTTTCCAGGTGTTCTGATCAGTGTTCTCTGATTATCCAGAGAAGGCTTCTCCAAAGCAGGTGGTTTCTCAGACCCTGGTGAATGGGTCCAGAAATCAAACCAAGAGTTATTATTGCCTGACAGCGTAGAGCAATATCCTGTGAGCAGTCATCCTACAAAGGTGGCATTGTCTTTCTTAGTCTTCAATAATTAAAATACTACTGTTTAATTAGTCTCTACTTTCCCTCAGAAGTCATCATTAGGAAGAGCATTCTCAGTGCAAATGGGGAAATGCCTGCCACAGTGAGCCAGGTGTAAAAGAAGGTGCCTTGAAGGGCAGAGCGTTGTTAGCTGTAGGAGCTGAAGCAGCACCCAAGAAGGGTCTGCTGTCTGGTGGCAGTGGGGAGGGGGTCAGAGACTGGCACTCTTCCCTCCCTGGTGCAGCAGCAGGCAGAGTTGGAGCACTGCCTGTCTGGGCTTGGGTAGGGGCTTTCTTGGGTTGCTTGGGTGGTGGAGGCCCCATGGATGGCACTGTCTGTGTGCCTGCTTCTGGATCTGCTGTCAGCAGGCTCTTCTTTGGCCCAGCAGCTGTTCTCTCCATGGGCTGGGCATCTGGGCTGCTCCTTGGGGGGCCCTCATTCAGCTCTTCCTGTGGGTTGGGGGCAGCCACAGCTCTTCTCTTTTGGGCAACTCTGCGCTTGCAGAGTTCCAGCAGCTCTGGGTGATCTTTCCTGAAGTATGGATTGTAGTAGCAAAGTAACTGAAAATACAATGGAGAAGAGTTGTGATCAGTTCGGGACTGGAAGACAGCAAGGTACAGGAACTTTAACTTTTAATTGCTAAAGACAAACATGGATATTAAAATGTCTATTGCTCAGTTTAAATTTACAACTTAGAGTGACTAAAGCAAGATATGTTGAAATAAATAGACTCGACATATCCTCATTTATTTATCCTTTCGTTTCGTGGGTTCAGACTCACTGGATAAGACCCAAATATATATGTTTCCCACATTTCTAGTACTCAGCAATGGTTCCTCTAAAATTCCTGCTAACAGCCAGAGGAAGACATTAGGATCAGAATGTTTACTGCCATCCTCATCTCCTCTATTACGAAGGCTTATTTTACTGGACCCCCCATCTCTTCCACCAGAATATTATGAGAGTTGGTTCGTGTGTGGAGCAACTGATGTACCTTCCTGTGAGCAGCAATTGCCTCTTCCTCTGCCAGAAACTCGGGAAGTGAGGCAGATCTTTTGGAGTCACGCTGCATTTTTGTGAATCCGTACACATGAAGTTGACGAATAAAGCTTTTCATGCTTTCTGTCCCAAACACTCTCAAAGATCCTTTCTTTCCCAGTACTTCGATCTGAAACATTGCTTGGTCAATTACAATGCAGCTTCCATTCTGACCCCACCAAATGCTCTTAAATTGGTAACTTTCGACCAGTACCCAGAGTTTCTCAGGAAAAGTGAGGGCTGCAGAGATAACAGTGTCTCTACATGTACTCTCTTCATGAGACACGAGGCATGCATTTGATTTCCTTCTCATCAGGATGAGTTAGGACATCCTTTTCATCCATTTTTGGTGCTCAGGCTGTTCCTTTATCCTGACCCAGAAGATCAGAAGGAGAGCCTGGGGATACAGCTGGACCCTCTGGATCAGAACCAGAAGTTCCTACTGCAGACAGCTCGCTTTCAATTTCTACTGTCTCAGTCTGACTATGGTTTGTGCTCGCAGCCAGTTCAGCAGGGAGCTACCCTTTGCCCTGCCAGCTGGTGAGTGAAATCCCACAGAACTGTTGAGGGGTTCCAGTGGGAGAGGCTCAAACATCACCATGGTGCCCATGTGTCATCATGGTGACATCACTGTGCAGTGTCTAGTGGTGCAGCTGGTGCAGCAGCCAGAGCAGGTGTTGCTGGCCCACCCTTGTTGCTGGTCCTGCACAGAGCCACAGGTATTTTCACTTGAGTCAAGGAGCAAATAAAACTGTAAATGAAGGGGATCGTTCCTCCTCCAGACCTTGATTCCCTTTCACTGCGTGGTTCCCTAAATTGCTTTATTCTGGACCCCTTGGTTTCCCTTGGGTTCTCCAGATGGGAGTGGAAATCAGCACCGTTAAGAGAAGAAAATAGCAATCTCTTCCCAATCTGTCACAATTTCTTGCAAATTTCTCTTATTTCAATTGCACAGCTTCTGTGAAGGAGTATCTGTGTGTACAGGCAATGCTCTACCATGTCAGCGTTCTCCCAGAAGCTGCTCTGTAGGTCCAGTAGACAAAGACATGAAGTACATTTTGCTGATGACATAAACAGGAGCTGTACAACCCCTCTTTCTTTTATTTGGTTCCTGTGCTTTTATTTGATATTCTTAGAAATTTAGAAAGCAGTCCCACAAAATCAGTGATGTTCTCGAAAACCATCTAAATTATGGTTCTCTCTACAGAATTAAGTTCCAAATAACCCATCATTCAGAATTGGATGAGATTAACATATGGAGATTTTTGGGGGGGTCTGCCTTAGAGTGAAATTTATACTCACACTAAAAAAAATAGGTACAAGGACTTGTGAAATATTTAAGCTTTGTTTTAAGAACAACATTCTCTCCAGTTCTTCAGTCCAAACAAGTCCCTAAGATTATTTAGGCAGAAGATTGTATGGTAATCTTGTCATCTAAGTTCCTTTTCAATTTATTTCTTAAGAACTCTACAGAGTAAGGAATAAGTGCTATGAGACTTGGCTTTCAGCATGTTGATTTCAGAATGGGCGGTGTTAAATAAGAATATGCAACATTTCTACATCTTTAAAGAATACTCAGAAACATACCCCTTTTCATTTTGTAGCACGTGAAATTATTCCTTCTAATGTAAAAAGTTTGACATTCAAAGTTTTCTGCAGACTAAAAGATTTATTCATATTCATAGAGATATGTACAGAGGTATAATTACTTTTCTAGCCCACTGAGTGCCTGATTGTTTCAAATATTTATTCTTCTCTTTTCCCACTCAGCTGGGTGATACTGGTCGGTACACCTGCGTTGCTTCAACCCCAAGTGGCGAAGCTACATGGAGTGCCTACATAGAGGTCCAAGGTAAATCAATTATGTTCTCTCTGCATGGAGAAAATGCATAAAAGAAAGTCAAAAATTGAAATGCAGTAATTATCTGACTCTGTCATAAATTGCCAGTGCAGATGTGAATAGCATTTAGCTTACAGCTGCTTCCTGTCTATCTATACTCAGCATTTCTCTCTCCTTTGTTAGAATTTGGAGTCCCAGTGCAGCCACCAAGACCCACTGACCCAAACTTGATTCCTAGTGCTCCATCAAAACCTGAGGTTACAGATGTCAGCAGAAATACAGTAACATTGTCATGGCAACCTAATTTGAATTCAGGTGCAACGCCAACCTCTTACATAATTGAGGCCTTCAGGTATATGTGTCTCATGTGATCTTGCTGTACTTAAGTTTGTATATAATATATTGTGAAAGAAGTGCATGCTAACCTGCTGTTGTGTGTGTTTTATTCTTAGCCATGCATCTGGTAGCAGCTGGCAAACTGTAGCTGAAAATGTGAAAACAGAGAGTTTTGCAGTTAAAGGGCTAAAACCTAGTGCAATTTATCTATTCCTTGTGAGGGCAGCTAATGCATATGGACTAAGTGACCCAAGCCAAATATCTGATCCAGTGAAAACTCAAGGTAAGCTTTTGGTATTGAACATTTCAGATGTCCACAGTGGCTGCTACAACTTGACTGAGAAATACTGAATGCAGAAATTTTGCTAGCTTTCAACTATCTGTGCTGGCTGTGATATATGTTAGGTAGTAAAATACATTGTTTAAACTCGTGTTTCCCTTTAATATAAACTCTAAAAGCTGCTTAGACAGCATATTGTGCTGCCTAAGGGAGTTGTATTATCTCTTATAAAAAGATAGTTATGTCTTAAAGAATAGCTCTTGTTTGCAACAAAAGTGATCTCTGATTTTTGAAGTTATCACACAAATCCTTAAATTCTGTGAAAATGTTATTATTGTGTCCAGTGAACCGAATGAAACTTAGAGACAGAAACAGCATATGATCTAATTTGGCTTCTGCAACATTAGGAAAGAAAGAAATTTAAAATTTGAAGGAACTGGGCATTGTGAGTCAGTAAAGAGGAACTTTCAGCAGTGTATTGAAAGCATTGCAGTAATACTGCTGTTGAAAGCAAAACAATAGGAAAGAGAGACAATACTTAAGATAGCCAAGTGAAAGACAGAACTGGGTTGTAGCTTGTGAGGGAGTCACCTGCTGACTGAAGCTACAGCTGAAGTCCAGCTATGGACTGAGTCTATCCATGCAAAATTTTAAATAAATTCACATTCAGTGTAGAAAATAAATGATACTTAGGGTAGTGTTTAGGAAATAATACTTTGTGACTTCAGGCAGAGAGAGCTGGAGCTGTTCAACCTGGAGACAAGAAGGATCTGAAGAGACCTGAGAGCAGCCTTCCAGTATCTGGAGGGGGCTATAAACAGAAGGGGCTAGACGCTTTAGTTGGATTTGTTGTGATAGGACAAAGGGAGATAGTTTCAGACTAGAACAGAGGATATTTAGATCTGAGATAAGGACAAAGTTTTTGATAATAACAGTAGTGAAGCACTGGCACAGGTTGCCCACAGAGATGTTGGATGTCCCATCCCTGGCTACATCCAAGGTCAGTCTGGACAGGTCTCTGAGCAACCTAGTATACCTGTAGGTGTCTCTGTTCATTACTTAGGAGTTGGACTAGATGACCTTTAAAGGTCCCTTCCAACTCAAATGATTCTATGATGATTTTATGAACTTTACAGCCTATATTGTTCCACTGCAAATACTTTCATTCTTAAATAGGAAAAAAAAAAAAAAAAGATTTTTTTTCCTTTTCAAAGAAAAAGTAACAAAAGTTATCTTCCTTTTTTTTTTTCCTGCTTTAGTAGAGAATTTGACCCATTGGCATATTAAGATGCTTGTGCTATATGTTTATTTCTTTGTTTGCAGAAGTAAGCACATTTGTTTCTGGAAGGAAGTTCCTTAAAGGAAACAAAAATCCTCATTTAGGAACTTTCCATTTGTTCTGAAGTTGGTCTGAAAGCAAGTTTTTCTCCCATGGATATTGGGCAGTTTCATATTTCTATCATTTGTTATTATGCATTTCTTCTGCTTGGTAACGATTTCAGTGGATGGATTGGCAGCATAGTTATAGCCACATAGAAGATAGGAATTACACAGGTTCCTAGGTCTGCCTCAAAGAACAACATGTGTTACTGTGTGGGCAGGAGGGCTGCAGTGTTCTATACAGGTCAGTTTTTCATGCAGTGTAGCATTCCACAAGTTTTCAGTTTGAGCTGGTAAGCTCATTCAAAAATTTCCCAGTTAACTTCTGTTCATAGAAATTTATTGCGTTGTCTTAAATTCATGTCCAGATCAGGAATCTAACTTACCTCAGCCTTTAGACCTGACCAAAACATGCTTAAGTGTTCTCACTTGCAGTCCCCTGTATTGGAAACTTTAAAGACTAACCAAGAAAACGTAGAATAGATGATGCATATAGTTCTGTAGCACAGAATTGCAACATTGCTGAGTCTACTAATAGTTTTAGTCATATTGTTGATGACTCACCTTTTATAACTAGTAGTGAAAATATCACTAATTATTGAACTGACTTTCCTGTAATGTTACAAGCAAGTTGATATTTAGGCAACTCTCCAAGTAGAATTTTCTATCCTTAGTGCTTTCAAAGCATTAAAGAAATGGTTGGAAGGGAAATGCTCTGTTAAATGAACTGTTAGGCAGAACATAATAGATATAGCAGTAATATTGTGATGTTTCTTTGTTTTGTTTTGGCTGGGTTTTTTTGTTTGTTTGTTTGTTTGTTTGGATGTAATCAGCATTCCTTTCTAAAAGGCTAGATTTGTCATCTACTGATTGCATGGTAATCTCAATTTACTTTATTAACTTCAGAGAGATCTCATTGTTTTGCAGATATTTGAGGCAACTGTGTGACAAGACTGCAAAGTGGCATAAGCTTTCAATGCCAGAATGGGAACTGTATTTTTAAGAAGTTGTTCTCACACTGATATTTTTTTAATGCAGCCTTACAAAATTTTTAATATTGCTTAGACAAGGCCAAAAACTTAAACTGAGTATATAACTACCGCGCAAAAAGGATGCTTTGCATCTTTTTCATTTAATTGTAACAAGTACCTTCAAAATCAGCATCTAAAAAAACCTCAGCTTTTAGGATACCTGCAAGGACGTACTGCAGTAGTTGTAATAGATATATACACAGTTTCTGTCTACTCTCTCATTTTGCCTGTCTTGTGAGCAGACAGGTATGGAATTTACCAATGTAATGCAATGTCTTCAGAGTACAGAATCCTTGAAGGTTTTCTAATCTTGTCTAATCACTAGAGGAGATCAGACAGAGAAAGTAGTAGGCTAGAGTAAGGTTTATGTAATGCATTACTCTGTATCTGGAATTGTATTAGGAAAAGAAAAATCAGTCTAAGTACATTCACTGAATTCCCTAGTCCGTGATTTTAACGGTTGTCAGCATGGTATTTTCTAAAATGAAGTGATCAAAGGGAAACATATGAAATCAATATGGAGACTGTGTTCCTCTGCTGTCTGTAGTACATGTATATTTAAGACACTCTGTTAGTGACTGCCCTATAAATTTTATATATGTATAGAACAGTCATTAAATTTCAGATAAGTATTCTTTTCAAAGGCACTGCATGCAGAAATGTGTTTCCATTGTCCTACTGCCTATTTTGAGAGGAAATTATCCCTTCATGTGTATGGCCAATTCTTTTAGCTGTAAAATAGACTAAATGTCAGAAGAACGAGACAACACTCAGCTGTGCTCTGTCTTCTGTTTACAGAAGTCACCTGCTATCAGAGTGGAACTTTAGCTACATGACTTGCTTTTAGTTTCTTTTGTAATTAAAAATAGTAAGTTTGCCAATTAATTTACCTGAAGGCAGAGCATTCACAATGGCCCTTTCATATAGTTTTCATGGTCTCTGTTGGAATTTGGAGTGGGCAATAGAAAATTTTCTCCTTCTGGCAGGAAAGAATAAAGAGATGCTGCTGTAGTCATTTTCCAAAGATCTCCCTGAATGTGGTTCTTTCTTTTTATCCATCATTTCCCTCCTGTTTCTTCCTCCTGTTTTTGTCAAAGTACCATTAACTCAGAAAAGACTTTTTGTAGATTTTTCTTACATTTCTGGTGAGTACCTAGTATAACCTTAATTGATAAAAATTTCCTATGTTTTACAATATATGTATTTGTATATATATATATACTTATATTAATAATTACATATATTTGTGAGAATTGAATCTTAAATTATTGCAGATGTTCCACCAACAAGTCAAGGTGTGGATCACAAGCAGGTGCAGAGAGAACTAGGCGATGTGGTACTACATCTGCACAACCCTACTATCCTTTCTTCCTCCTCAATTGAAGTTCATTGGACAGTAAGTATAAATCTGCATCATAAAGGTAGTTATATGTCTTGCTGAAGTGTACTGTTTGACCACTGTGGAGTCAGTCTTCAAGAAGCTGTGTCATTTTTAAAAAAACTGCAATGTTTTTCTTTTTAATAAGTACCACTGAGTCTTTGTTTTCATACTTCATTATAGTTTGTCCCATTTTCACATTTCTTGTCCCTGTGGAGAATGTTGCTTATAATACAGTGAGAGTTCCCAAGTCCTCTGGATACTAAAGATTGATCTTAAGCTTTCTTAGGTTAAATCATTTGAAGCTTTTGCACTGCTTTCAGTAGGAAGTGTCCCCTAATGAGATAATGTGGATAATTCCCCATCTGTCGGACACCAGTGGAGGGAAATACTGCATAGTTATCTTTGAAAGTGTTTCTTCCATCCTATGTATGTACTGAGAAACACACCCAAAAGAAGATACCGTCATCTGAATATACTATTCTTCCCATGGTGCAATGAGTGCATGTAGTAAAAGTAAAAGAGACATAAATAACAATTCAGAGGTGTTCTGTTGGTGTTGTTCTGACAGGAGGAAACAGGAAGTTGGTCATGTAAAGAGTGTAACAGGGAAATGAAAGAGTGAGGAAACAATATTTAGTCCTGAAGCTAGGGAAAGGAAAACATACGTGAAAAATATTCAAGTAGGTTTACAAAAGTTTGGAGCCTCAGTGAAGGAAAAATTATAAATGTCTTGCTATGGGAGACATTTGATGAACAAAAGGTATAAATGAAGAGAAAGAACAACGTAGGAAATCAAAAGTAACAAACAACAAGAAAATAAAATGCAATGAAAAGAAGATCAGTTTTAAAATAGAATGCAGAATGAATTAAAAAAAAATGGGGGAAGGTTACACTAGTGCAGGAATTTATCAAATGGGATTGATCTTTGAAGTCTTTTCAGATCTTGCATCTAAATAAGTCAATATATTAGCAGTCAGAGCACAGGATGTAGCCCCTGCCATGCCATGGCACAACGTTTTGAGCAAGAGCAAAGATGTTTTGACTCTGTAGAAGAGCCCTAGCCCAGTGGAGTCCTGGTCTATGACCAGGGCTCCTCAGTACTACAAGGTAGAATCTGCCATGTTGCATCCACTTACCTGCAGTAAGACCACCTGCGCTGTGCTATTTCCTCTTTTAACTAATAACGTTAAAACATCCTTGAGGCTCCTAGCACAATTTTGTTTGACCTTTACTTACAGAACAACCTTTTCCAGGCAGCCAGTTTTTTGTCAGTTTCTTGGGTGGCCTGTGGCTTCCCTGCAATTTTAAAAGTAAGCATTACTTCAGTTTTAGCTAACACATGCATTCTTTATGTGCTTATTAAAAATGAAACTTTTTTTTTTTTTAGAGTAAAATAGCAAGCAAACAGTTTTATTATATCGCCGGGTGAGATTTTTGAAAATAGGGAAAATCTGGTGCACTTTTTAAAAGGTTTCTTATTGTTATATTTGGACTTTCTTATTCACCAGAAATTGAAATTTGTTGTAATGCTGCACAAGAGATCACTTCTGCAAGATAACTTTCTGCTGTAGTTACAGCCAAACACATTGAATCCTGTCCTAATTTACATTAAGGTTTCTTTCTCCATACGTGCAGTATAAAATGGCCTTAGTTTAAATCTGCTGGGACTGTATTATTTTGATCTGTTTTTCCAAGTCTCATCCTTATTACCATACTGACTTTGTAAGCATCTTAAGAGCCCTCTTAAAACAGCCCCTTCCCTCCAGCAGAGGAGGCTCCTGCTGAGTCAGTGAACATCGAGGAAGTGCTTGGGCAAATCTGCCCTTCAACAGCCTCCAGCCTCATCAGAGCAGTGCAGATAGTGCCAGTTGGCTGCCCTTTTAAATCACTTACTCCAGAAGGAAGCATGCAGGAAGCAGTGCTCGTTTCCTGAATTTTGAGAGGCTTCACACCTCAGGAGAGCTGGCACACTTGGTTCTTGATCTGTGTTCATCAGAGACATTGAGCCCCTGCCCTGGTACTCTTCCCTGCCCTGTTCTTCAGAGCAGATTTGCATGGGCAGAGTCTATGCTGAGTTCCCCTGACTCGATTCAGCCTCTCCATGAATGTAAAGATGGTTCATTTCACAGAGCCAGGGTGTGTTATACAACTCTGCTATCCCCCTTTAATGCTTCCATAAATCCACTGAAACTGGTGCTGTTCTACCAGCATCAATATTAATGCTCTTTTGAATCAGGCCTGTACTTTCCTGTAATTCAAGGAGCCTCTATCAGGTTCAGCATTGTTTATTTTGAATAAAATAAATGGATAGACCAAGGACTGATGTTGCAGACAACATGCACAGTTCCTAATAGTTTAATAAATTATTCCTAATTGTTTAATGAATTATTAAACAATGCATTGTGTGTTGTAATGGGTGTTCTTCTGCTGTTTTTTCAGGTGGACCAGCAATCCCAATATATTCAAGGATATAAAATCCTATACCGGCCAACACCAGCGTCCTATGGAGAGTCAGAATGGTTAATTTTTGAAGTGAGGACTCCAACCAAAAACAGTGTTATCATTCCAGAGCTGAAGAAAGGTGTAAACTATGAAATCAAGGCCCGCCCTTTTTTTAATGAGTTTCAAGGCGCAGATAGTGAAGTGAAATTTGCAAAAACCCTAGAAGAAGGCAAGTAGGAGCCAGACTGTCTTCATCTTTCCTTTTTGAAGTAGTATTCTGGCCTGCTTTTCTCTGATATGTTCATTATTTGATTTTGTTTGAAGTGTATGCTGTTTGAGAACAGCAGTCTGCAGCAGAGGAGACTGTGTTGGACTGATCATTAAGTGAATTGTTTGGTGACATCGAAGTAAATATTCAGAACCATGTGTGAGAGACAGAGAGAGAGAGAGGGATGTGCAAAATCCTCCTCCAACACACAATGGGAAATGTGCTTTTTATCTTCACTGCAGTGTGCACTCCTCCCTGCTGAGTTCATGGTCTGGTCACAAGTGACTTCTGTCAGATTCAAGCACTTACTAATCACTATCTTGAGTAGATAGCAGACACCGCAGAAATCATCAAAGCACTGTAGCTGAGAGAATGGAAACCACATTCTTAGAAGGCTTTTATATCTGCATCAATCAGTAATACAAAATGAAAAGATGAATGAGGGCAACAGATATAGTGGACTAAATTATGTATTTCCATCTCAAACACATGCTAAAAAGAGAAGGTTCATAAAGCTGTTTCTTTTGTTGTAGCTCATCTGGTAGTTCAGGCATAATAAGTATGTGCTTCAGAATGGGGATTTCAGTGCCTCTGCTGGGATGTGATACCTTTTTCCTTATCTCTTCACTACCTGGTATAAATACAGTGTAGCTCTTGTTTACTTCTGTGGGTGGTTCAAGAGGCGTGCTTAATCGCATTCATCCCAAGCATCATCTAAGCATATTGTTTTTAGAAAGACTATTTAAAATTCAAAATATAAATCTGTTAAGCATAACACATTCAGTTCTGATTTTAATAAGGTTTGTATTGGTCACTATTTTTCACACTGTAGAGCAGCTGAGGTTTAACATTCTGCTAGGGTTAATTTACAGACTTCATTTTTTAGTACTGTTGATTATGGTTGAGATGCTTTGAAATCCATTCAAGAATTCTGTGTTCAAGACTGTGCTGTTCTGGGAATTGGTTTCTGAGTTTGGAGAGTCTGGTGGCCTGCCTGACTTTTTCTGTCTTACAGAAACAGCACAGCAGAAATTAGAAGCCTGCCTGCAGGTTCACATCGCTTACTTTGTATACCGTTGTAATCTGTGGGCAAGAATTGCACATAACAAAAGCTAGGGAGTAAAATAATACATTTTTGTGGCCCAGAAACCAGTTTTCCTTTAAAAAGAAAACTAAAACCGCTCACTGTTGCATTCGACAAACTTAACCATTCAATTTTTCTCCCCAAACAAACAGCGCCCAGTGCTCCACCTCAGAGTGTTTCAGTAACTAAAAATGATGGGAATGGAACTGCAATTGTAGTCACCTGGCAGCCACCCCCCGAGGATAACCAGAACGGAATGGTTCAAGAATACAAGGTAATACTTGCATATATCCCCTGGCAAAGTGTTGGCTGGGTTTTGATGGGTAAGTTGTTTGTGGATGCGTGGCTCCATCTACTGGATAAAATTAGAGCACATAGTTTGGAAAATGCTTTCTTCAAAGAATGCATTTCTTCAAATCAAACTCCATATTTAGTAATTCTGTCTAAATGGTAGAAAGCCACTTCTGTAAATCAAAATAAAGGGTCAACACTGATAATTAAAACAACTACTTTCTTGTCTTTGTTATAAATTGACAAATACATAGACAAGCTGAAAGGGAACCCTACCTGTTAGAGAACCATTTTGTGACTCAAAGATATTGGCTGCGATAATAAATATAAACAGGCTTAAGGAGTTGAAAAGCTCAAGGATAATAATTAACAGTGTTAAGATGTGAGGACCTTATTTTTAATGGAGTAGTCAAATAGGAAATTTTCAAGTAAAAAATGTTCTTGTATAATACTAAATATAATAAGTGTATAGAAATTTTCATGTATTTTTCACAAAAGAAAGCTCTTGTTAAGCTATATAATTTTTCAAAAATTGTGAGTACCTTATAAAATATTTATTTGATATTCATTTAGCAACATACACAGTATTTATTTTCAGTTCAAATTGTTTTGAGATAATTTACTTTGCAAATTAACTGAAGCTTATTTTTCCTAAGTAAGCTACAGACAATTTAAATATTTAGTTGTGTATATCAAATAAACTTTTAATTGCCACTGAGTGGTAGGATCATCTGTCTTGGCTCCTTTTTCAGGTAAAACACTGTGGTACAGACATGTGTCCCTTGCTTTAAAAAGTCATTTGGTTATTATATTTTCCCTTAGTATTAATGGAAAAGTCAAGAGATCACTGCACTTCACGGTAAATTTAGAAAAATAAAACATCGGAACTTGGTCAACTGGTAGAAATAAAATGAGTTTGTGGCTTAGTTTCAGATATATAATGTAATTTGAAAAAAAAAAAAAAAAAGAAATTGCAAAATTATTTTATTTAATGAACTGGAAGGGTGAAACTATTTCCATCAAGAAACTGCATTAGAAGAATGTTAAGGTTGTAAGGACAAAACAATAAAATTCAGGAAATTCATATTTGTGAGTTAATATAATGCCTGACTTACCTCCCAACATTCAGAGCTAATAAGCTGTCATGTGTTAGAGCAAACTGTATTCTTGTGCTTCTGTAGCAGTAGGTGGCACACTGGCACATTTCTCCTACATTTATTGTCTGCATGCCGTTATTTTCCATTGTTGTTTTTTTTTCACCATGGACAGAAAACAGATGCAATGAATATATATGTAGTTGTTATTTGCGCTGTATGTAGTTATTATTTTTCTCTAAAAATGTGGGGGAGGGTGGGGGGGGGGGGGGGGAAGTGATATACATATGAGAACTTTTAACAAAACAATGAAAAAAGAAATATTGTAAAATTTTCTTTTTTAAAATTGTCATTTTTCTATCTCACATTTTTCCTCTAAAAATGGGTGTGCGTGTTGGGAAGGGGGAATTCTTCAGTTCTCTCAGTACCTTGGTCTAAGGCAAGAGTATATCTACTTAATTAAAAGACAAAACATGTATAAAGAAGGATACCATCTTAACTGGAGAAATGCCAGTATAACACACAAAAAGCCAGAAATCAAACCATAGTAGAGGTCATTCCTAGCATGAAGTTAGAAATTTTCTTTGTACTATTTTTAATGCACTGATATGTCTATTATGGTGTGAATTCCTCTGTGCTTCATAACATTCTGGAAATGAGTTTTCATTTACCAATTTAGATATGCAATCTATTTTGGTATTGATGAGTACTGAACAACCTGATGTTTAACTTACCATTCCCAATTTACAAATTTCCCCATTTATTTGAGCATCTAAGAACAAAACACTTTTACATATAAGTAGTGCATAGTAGCAAGTACATCATATATTATTTTTGTTATTTACATTGAGTACAAGTGCACTAATGTAGCAATTTCTGTGAAAATGACTCACGTCAAAATGCAGACTTAAACCTTTTGTTCTTTACTTTATCAAGTTCCTATTTAAATAATAGCATTTTTCTTAGACCATCCTTCAGAATTTAATAATTTAATAATTATACCTCCTTCTGACTGAAATAGCCTGTATTTGATATCTGAATATAAAAAAAGAGTCTCTTCTGTTCTCCTTCCGTGCTCTGACCCGCTTTACAGAAGCAGTTCTGTATGTGCCGTGTTGGGATTCTATTTCAAAGGGGCTTAAAATACATTTCAGATCCTTGCAGTGTCCCACTAGCCTTTTTTCAAACCTTGGCATCCAGAGAATGAAAAGGGTCTTAGAGTGTCCTGATGGTGAAATAAAGAAAGTTTACAGTATCCAGGCAAAAAAGACTCTATGGAAAGTGCCCTAGCAATTGTTCTCCAAGTGAAACTCTAGCTCACTCACCTGACAATTTCCGCAACAGCAGAACTACCCAAGGGATTAAGAACAGCTATCTGGGTAGTAAATCTTTTAAAAGCTCCATATGTCAAAAGCATGATCTTCCCTCCTATATACAGTCAGCACAAGTTCAGAAATGCTGACATTCCCAGGAAAACTTACTTCTCTACAAATAAAGTACTGAATTTAACTAAAATAAATATTCAGTGTAGAGCAAAAGAACTGTGAAAAGGAATAGAAAAAAAAAAAAAACACCACACAGCTTCATCATTTTCTCAGGAGACCTAAATTAGTTTCTATGTTACTTTTGATAGCAGTTGAGCGTTCTCTTAAAAGCATTTGCCACACAAATAATGCAGTTTCCCAGTCACTTAATATGACTGAATATAATAATGGATTTCTAAAAAGGCGAATAAAAGTTTTTAGACTTCTGTTCTAGTTTCGATCAAAAAATGAGATTTGACATGACCCCATTGTCTCGCAATAGAAGATAGTATATTTATTACTAATCCTCGTCTCTCACTGCCATTTGTTCTTCAAAAAGGTAACATTTTTATTCCAGCATGGTATCTGTTCTCTTCTGATGTCATGAAGAAAAGCTTGCCCTTGCACTTGAGTGAATAAAGCCTTGTTTGATGAATGATTCCTTAATAAGAGAATTGCAAGCTCATTTATCTGAATGCTCTTACTTTGTTGTTTACATGAATGATTTTTGGCTAAGGGGTTTCTCTGACTTGTTCCATGTTACTACTGCTTTTAGCTTTATTAGCACCGTTGTCATAGATTGAATGAATTGGGATGAACCCATCAAATAATGTTAGTATTTGGAGCTGCTCTTTGGAACAAGAAATAGCTTTCTGGTATTCAGAATGCCTAGGACTGTGATCCATGACTTCAGATTTTAAAGTAGTGACAGATTCTAAATCTTATCCAGCAGAAGGAAATGTGTCAACCTTCCTTGTAATGATACTTCAGTGTTTAATTTTGAATGTTTATACATATAATACACTTACTTCCCTGCAGGTTTGGTGCCTTGGCAATGAAAGTCGATACCATATAAACAGGACAGTAGATGGTTCCACCTTTTCAGTAGTCATCCCTTCCCTAGTACCAGGTATTCGATACAGCGTGGAAGTGGCAGCAAGTACTGGAGCAGGACCTGGAGTGAAAAGTGATCCCCAGTTTATCCAGTTAGGTAAGCCTGCTGGTAATCCTATCTGTTGGTTTCAGTCATTTTTGTTTGTTTGCTTTTGTCCTTTACGGCATCAGATATAGTTTCAGGTCAAATTAAATAGATAATGTTACCTGATCTCTGCAATGGCAGGATATGGCATTTCTGGTTTTAAACTTGTCTTGGAACTGCATTCTGAAGATAGGAGTATATCAATGTAAATGTAAATTCTTCAAATTCAGCATTGTTTCTTGGTTACTGATTTTTTCAAAGTGAAATTTAAAGCTTAATAATGGTGTAATAAAACATGTAGAGTAGTATGAGTCCTGAAATGCTAGCTCATTTTAATTCAGAGAGGTGATTTGTCTTGATCAGAATATTGATGCAAAAAAACAAGAGCTTGCTAACATTAGGAAAAATAAATATCAGCTGTGTCTGGAAGCTCCCCAGGAGAGGAATAAGAGGTAAGAGGTGATTTACAGTTATCTTGACTTTCTAACTTCATTTATACTAAACATCCTTCTGTCATAAACACACGTCAAGGACATTGCTTTTGTGTGTACCTGGGAGAAACACTTCTTTTCTATTGATTCACTGAAGAGCATTTAAAGTAAGTTTAGGTATAGTCATATGCTGCTTTACCCGCCTGTACCAGACTACCTTATCATTACAGTGTATAATCTACATATAATCACAAAAAAAAGTCATTGTTTGTTCCAGACTTCATTTCTGTATTTGTATCATTGGTAGAATTTCCCTGTTATTTGACTTTGTATTAAAAACAAACAAACAAACAAAAAAACCCAGCAACAACGAAAAACACATAAATATTGCATGTGAAAACAGGACTGAACAAGTAATATATTTGCTGTAAAATTAAATGCACAAGGGCTGCTGTGAAAGTAGTGCCTCCTGCTTTATGATGTTGGCACACAACATCAGAGGTGAATGTTGGTGATATGGCAGTAGAGGTTGAATCTTCCCACCAGTATTCCATTACATTTTGTTGCCATGAGACAGAAGACAGCAGAAGAGCAGTTTGACAAAATGGCATCTGTCATGAAAGCGTGGATGAGACAAAAGTGTGCCACTGAATCCTTCCATGTGGAAAAAATGGCACCTACTGACATTCACAGACACTTGCTAAATGTTTTTGGAGGCCAAAGAGTGAACATGAGCACAGTGAGGCAGTGGGTGATGCGTTTCAGCAGTATAATGGTGACATTGGATCACCTCCTCTGGTGCAGATTTTTGCAAATGCAGCATGCAGGCTCTTATTTATTGCTGGTGAAAATGCATAGCTAATGGTGCTGACTATGTCAAAAAATAGTGTTTTGTAGCTGAGAAATTGCTCTACCAAATAGTGTTATTGTGCTATTTTAACTTTTGTAGTTTCTGTGGAAATAGATAGGAGATATTGCTTTCAGAGTGACCTACATATACTTTCCCAACTATTATATTTAATTTGTTTGGCTTACACAGGCATATGATTAATAGAAATTTTAAGAAAAAATTGCACATGGTTTATGTAATATTCCATTAATATGTACAAAAAAAGTCATGGTTATTTGCTAGATTCTGCTTCTCTGCAGACAGTTTTCCATTCAAATTTGTATGTTCTATACAGCTTAGATTTTGAAAATCTAAGATTAATGAGTGAAATTTACAGTAGACTAGAATTTCAAAGCAAAACACTTTATGGCCACATTTTTTTTTCATTTTCTCTGATGATAGGTAAATGTTAAATGAGGGTTAACTGTATAATGCAACTTAATCACTTTGGAGTTTTGGTAAATGGAAAAAGAAATAAATGACATTCTGTCAGGGTAAGATTTTTGTCAACTTTTCTGATGCTGGCCTTTATTGATACCATGTTAGAATGCATAAGACAATCACCTGTCTCAGAGGCCGTTCAAATGTAGAAGTGACCCTTCAGTCTGCTAAAAGCCATATATTTCTAAATGGCTGGGGTTTGATTTTATATTTTTTTATTGCTTGCTTCTAATTAAGTGGCATAGCCAAAACTACATATACTGTAGGAAAAATGCCGCAATTTGATTGTTACACTTTCATGACAAAGATCTGGAAAGAAGAGACTTTGGGGGATCCATGTCACTAAAAACAATTGAAAGGAATACCTAGACAGTTCTACAATCCTTTAGGCAACTGCGGGAGCTGCTGAAAATTAGAACTTAAACTTAAGAGGAGTACTCATTATTTAGTATAGATCAAGCTAAAATCCTCGAGGCATGTGAATGGCTCCAGTTTACTTAACACTAGATTATGGAAAGAGAATACAAGTTCTCTTACAATTCCCGCAAAGACTTGCATTCTTAGCTGTTGGATGCAGTCCCAGCAGGGGCGTGAAGCAGACACTGCAGTTTTCTAGTAGCTCTTCTGAAGATAGAAAATTAATTTGTTGATGTCATCAGTTGGCACCTTTCACCAGCAATAAATTACATTGTTACAGTGAGAGGGAAGTGAAGCCAGAGAGAGGGAAAAAAGAGGGCTAAAGATGCTTCTTTTAGAAGGTTTGAAAGAGTCCTCACTCCCTATACCAATGTGCTCTGGGAACTGCATGTTTGCCTCTGATGACTTTGAGTTCCTACATTTTTCATTGATCCCAACTATTCCTTCAGGAAGTCTTTTCTGATATCTGAATTAGTACAATAACTTCTTTTGTTTTGTTTTGGAACTATGAATTCAGTGTGCAGAAAAGCACATTGTGGCCTTCCAATACTTGAAGGGAGCATATAAACAGGAGGGGGAAAGACTGTTTACAAGGGTGGATAGTGATAGGATAAGGGGGAATGGTTTTAAACTATGACAGGGAAGCTTTAGGTTAGATATTAGAAGGAAGTTTTTCACTCAGAGGGTGGTGGTGCACTGGAACAGATTGCCCAAGGAGGTTGTGGATGCCCCATTCCTGGAGGCATTCAAGGCCAGGCTGGATGTGGCTCTCAGCAGCCTGGTCTGGTGGTTGGTGACCCTGCACATAGCAGGGGGGTTGAAAGTAGATGATCTTTGAGGTCCTTTTCAACCCAGGCCATTCTGTGATTCTATGAAACATGAGTCTGAATTGTGGCTGGCTTTGGAATTTCTGAAGAAGAGATTTAATGTGAGACTTTTTTCCCCACTGTAACTTATTCTCTTGCATGCCAAACTCATTTTTGAGGCCATGCACTATGCAAGTTGCTCACCAGTTTGTGACTGTGAACAATGGCTGGGTAGATTTCAGCCAGGTGTGTGACAGGAGGAAGCTTCGCCTCTCACAGGCTGCCTTCCAGAACAGGAGGGGAGGATAGGAGAAATTGGATTCTCTGAGAGCTGACATGTGCAATCACAATACCATGCATCAGCTGAGCTGTGATAAGTGACCTTGTGCGCGCACTTAACCTGGTACAAAGACACGTACAAATTGTAAGTACAGAGCTCTTCCATTTTCCGTGTCTCTGCTGATGTGAAGCAGCTCACTAAGCTGCAGTGCCACTGGCTTGAGTGCCTCCTAGGGCAAGTCAACAATATACTTTCTTCTTATTCAGAAATCATCTTCTGGTGTTTAAAATCATGAAGTCAGATGAAAAAACATGTGTCTCCTTAAAACCCCCTCCTTGGTTGCCATTAAACCTTCCTTAGAGTTTTTGAATGGCCTTTTACAGCTTTCTGTGGATTTCGAAGGCCTGGAAAATCAGTTTTTGTTTGTTTGGAAAGTTGATATTTTACATAACAAAAAAGAAAGAGCTTTGTCACTAAGGAGGAAAAAAAAAAAAAAACATACTTCAAATCCACAGCTCACTGTAAATCCTTATGTTTCTCTCCGTGGAGAAAAAAAAAAAAGAAAAAGAAAAAGAAATCATACTGAAAAAAATTTGATAGAATATTTTTATTGTCACATGTATTACAAAATTTCCCTATACAGAAAGATGAGAATTATCAGATCAAACGGATGTCTAGTCTTGTGTCTGTCCAGTGATGTGATACCACCTATGACAGTAGCAGCCTTGCGTATGCTGCCATGGTGGAACTAGATGATCTTCAAGGCCCTTTCCAACCCAAGCCATTCTGTGATTCTCTAGTAGCTCTGTCGTATTTGACAGAGTCATATTTCATGTCAAACACATGAAAAGGGAATATCCTGCAACATATTTTGCACAGGGTGCCAGTTCTGAGAGACCTCACACCAGTTAAAATGACTCATAAATGCTTAATCCCTATTAATATAATATGTGTGATGCAATTATTTATTGAGATGTCTGTAGAATTTTTATAAATACTGAGTACATTATTCAACTATTGGATATCTCAGTGTACAGTGAAAGTCTCATTGAATTGTTATTCTAACTGTTTTGTTTCAAGATATTATTCTGTCAGCCCTTCAGTTAGTTCTGGAGTGGTGGCTGCTTGGTGGATTTTGTTGATATCCCCTTAGGTAAAAAGAGACTTTTTTCCTCACAGAGTAAGTCCTTCCAAACCAACTTTAGGTTGACTCCTCACAAGCTGCATGCTGTAGGACTGATTTGCAAAAATGGTATTTTTCCAATTTTAGAAATATGCATTACTAGAGAGGAGACAAAATAGCATTTTCCTAACCTGGTTGTATTTTACTGTATAATTTTCTTATTGCACCACGCCACATGTACTTGAGGAAACATCAGACATCATGTTGCAGATTCCAAGTGTTTTGCTAGTTTTGAGTTGCCCGAATTACCAATGCCTACAAAAACGGTATCTTCCTATTTCCTGTTAGTACATTTTGTATACTAAATGAGACAGACATATTGGCAAGTACTACACTATATGTTGTACTATTTGAAGTTGCCTGCACACCTGTGAACCTGGAATTTCTTGTCTTTTCGAATCTTTTCCATTTCAATCTTGGCTCTATATTAGTAATCTGTTCAGCATTTGACAACTTAAACATTGATTTTTACATTATCTACATGAATATTTTACATAGAGAATTAAAATTCACAGTTCTATGTGAAATGAATTGTAATGAGTTTTCACTGAAGTCTGAAATTTGGAGCTTCGGCACAGTCAGAATCAGAGAGCCTGTGAGCAATAGCCAAATCAACATGCTCTGTGAGGTTCTTATCTCGAGGTAGAAGAAAAGGGGATGAGTCAGTGTGATAATATGCTGGTTTCAGGGAGTTATGGGATCAGCCTGCTCCAACAACTCTGAGGCTTTGTAAAGTACTTTATAAGCTGTGGCTGCTGCTTTGACAGTAAGATGCACTTTGCCTTACAGTCTTTACGTTTGCTTATTATTTTGGCATGTTTCCCCGAGGAGTGCAAGCCGGAACAGGAATGTTGATTATGAACAGTTCATATCTCAGTCAAAGCTTCCAGAAATTTCTTAGGATGAAGAAAAAGTATTTTTTTCATTCAAGAGCTTTTTTCCAGACAGATCTCACATGGGACTGTGGCAAAGAGTGAAGGTGCCCTTCTCAAAGAAAGGCTTCCAAGACATTGTATATGGAAATTATTAGTAATGGCAGGTTCACTAGATCTCCTTTCCCTTGCTATATGTTTTGCTTACTTTCTATTTTTAAATTGTAAGAGTGGTACATGGGTTAAATGTGGCCTTTTGAAAGCCCTCCCTACTTCTTACGTATTGTGTTGTATGTATGAATATACATGTACACATGCTCATTTTTCTTGTCACTATGTATGTAAATACATACCACTTAATTCAGTGTAAAGTCACTTGCAGTCTACCTGTATACTGTGTAGTGTAAGCCTTGTTTCTTAACAGCAAATATGTTATTACGTTGTTATTATGTTTGCAATGGCTAGTAAAATAATACTGTGAAATGATTCTTGATTAAAAAATGGGACGAGTGTTCAAAGAGATTCTTCAGTATTTTGTAATCTTCAGATATACATTCACTGAGCAGTGCAAAATGCTTGTATATAAATGTACTGTCCTTCTGTGTGGTTGTACTATTTATATGTTTTAAAAACATCCTCATTTAGCTTTAAGTTTTTGATTATTTTCTGGATGTGTTGTTTTAAATATATATATTTAAAGGATTAGAGAAAAACATTTATCAGTCTTCTAAATGTATTCAGGGACATAAGCTGTCTGGAAATATTTTTGTCTATTCCATTAAGAAGTACAAGGTGGAGTAGCTTTTTACAGATACAGAAATAGTAGGGTCACTCATTTTGCAAACAGACTGGTGATGCAAGTTTTCATATCTTAATATGCCCTTAGCTGCAAAGAGACAAAAGATGAGAAAGAGTGACAGTTTTAATTCATTAGTCACGGTATATTTTATATGTTTAAGCCCATCTGGCCACTTGTGTGGAACTTCACTTGGCTGTCTCCATAAAATCTGATGCAACCCATTTTAACCTTGCACAAATAGGCATGAAATCTATAAACCCAGCAAACACAAAGAGTGTATTAGTAAGAACAGAATGAGTCTGCTTGGTGAACTTTCAGACTAGCCAATACATGTAGGATCACAAAAGATAAAGGGACTGGAAATATGAAAAAAAATTTCCAGTAATGTAGCAGTCAAAGACAGTGATGATTCCTTGGCCAAACAGATATATCACAGAAAATGAAATGTGAAGTTCTTCACTGGAAAAAGGTTGTTACTAAGGTAATCATTTCCCAGTCATGAAAATATCCTTTTCCAGAGGTTTTGGTTTTGTTTTGATTCTGTATCCTTTTTATATTGCAATTTGTTATTTTGTTTAGGCTTATGTTGGAACAGTACAAGCTGGGTCACAATAATATAATCTATTCACTTGTTAGTCCTTAGAGAAAATGTGATGGTTTTTAAGTGAGCAGGTCTTCGTATCATATGTAGTTTCTATTACTCTTATTTGTAACTGTATCTTTCACCTGAAAATACTAATCTCTATTTCAGCATATGATGTCACTACCCATAGTAAAAGAAAAAAAAAGAAAGAAAGAAAGAAAAAAAACTTGTAGGATTTGCATAAGAATAAAAATGGGTATTTCAAAGACTAAGCTTGGAATGTGTAAAGCAATATCTGCTCTGACTAAAGGTTTCAAATTCTTGCCCTCACCCTATGCAGTAATGAAATTTCCAGTAAGAACTCACTATAGTGGTTAAAAAATCAGGAAGACAGTATTTTATCTTTGAGTTGCCTCATTTCAGTGAGCATTTTTCATTAACTGAATATTTTTACCAACATTCCTAGAAGGTTCTTGCAAAAGTACAATGCAGGAAAAGAACAAAACACTGATCATTGGTTATGCTTTCACTACAGGAAAAAAAAATAGAAAAAGGTGGAAAAAAATACATATTTGTTATTTTAATTTGGGAATTTTAGGGGTAAATAGTATTTGAAGAAGGCAGCATGTCGGGTAACAATGAAACTGCTTGACTATTATTAACAATTCAGAACTCCTTTTTAGTCATCTCTGAGCTTTTTCACTGGTGTCAAGTGGGCAGAACTGGTTATTTTGTACTTTTACTTCCTTATGAACCCTTAAATATTCAGTCTTCTTTAACTGAAGTCAAAGTGGGAGCCTGCAAAGAGTACATAGACTGTGTAATATGATATTAAGTCATCTGTCAGGAGCTGCTAAATTAAAATGTATCCCTCAACATCAGCATCAGGTGAATGTTCTTCTTTCGTGACTTTCTGTTTTGAGAATGTATGTACATGTAGCTTACTTCTGCACTTTTGTAGAGCCCTAAGAGCCCTTGTTTTGTACTTCAGCTTTCTTCTGTGTTTTTTTCTGACTTCTTGACTAATTTTCTGAGTCTGTTTTTGGTTTGCTAAAGTGAAAAAAAAAAACAATCCAGTGGTCTGATTTTAGCAATCACCACAAACAAAAGCCAGTAGAGTTGGAGAAATGGGTCTTATATTGAAAACAGATATTCTGTCTAGACCTATAAAAAGAGATTTTGATGAGCAATTTTAAGCATATTGTCTTGAAGAACTGGATACAGTTCTGTCAGTTCTTTTTGTGTTGCCTTTTGCAGTTCTTCATTCAGATTAACTGGAAATTTGTGGTGTCGTTTTTTTTTTTCAGATTCGCATGGAAATCCTGTGTCTTCAGAAGATCAAGTCAGTTTAGCCCAGCAGATCTCTGACGTAGTAAAACAGCCTGCCTTTATTGCTGGAATTGGTGCTGCTTGTTGGATTATCCTCATGGTCTTCAGCATCTGGTTGTATCGCCACAGAAAGAAGCGAAATGGACTCACTAGTACTTACGCTGGTATCAGAAAAGGTGCCATACTATGTTTCAATCTCCAAGTTGCAGAATGCCTCTTTACTGGCAATTCATCATCAGTCTCTTGCTCTTTTAAGACTTTATGCTGGAATTATAAAATTAGGTCAATATTTTCAGGAAGTTTGAATCAACAGCTTATGTAGAAAGCACTATTATTTATGCAATGTGTTGACTTGACTTTAACTTGACTTTAAAGTATGAGCATTTAGAAAAATACCTAGATTAGCTTTTCCTAAAGGTACTTGTACAAGTGAGGAAAGTACAAGATGGATTTAAGTCTGGGAGCTTCCAGTATGTCCTTACTACCCAACTCGCTGAACCATTTGAAAAGAAAGCAATTGGATGGTCGCTTATTGTCCGTCTTATTCAGTCTTTTGCTTACTGCTAAGAATACTAACAGTGGTATCAATTACAGTGATGCTTCTGGTGTGTGTACTTGAATTTCCGTATATTCCTGGGAATGTGGTGAAAGGGCTGTTTGTGAAAGCACAACAGTACATAATACTTTACAAGACTCTTTCATAAATGCTCTCAAGGGACCCTTGTCTGGGACTGAATTCTGGGGCTATCAAATCTTGCATCTGCGTTCAGTTGGGACTAACTTTAAAGCACTCTTAGTTTTCATGTTATCAATACCTTCCATGTCAGATTGTTGGGCAAGCAGTGCTTCACACTATACTCCATGACAAACAGAACTAGAATATCTACCTGAAAGATCTTCTGGAATAAAAAAATCTCTCCTGATACAATAATCTTTTGATTAAGCTCTGAAGGTAAAGCTGAATTCAGTATGATACACTTCATTACATCTCAAAGCAATACTTTGTAGGCACGCATGGAGTGAAAACCATAAATTCTGTAATGAACTAGAAAATGGAAGATCCTGCTTTTGAAGGAATAGTGATATGTTGGTTCAATATTTGACCATCAAGAAATAGACCTAGGCTGTAAAGGTGCACATATCTTAATGGGTGAAGGGTGTCATGCAACTGCATTATTTAGTCACTTCAAACTGAAAGAATGATGGGTGAGACAGATAGGCAAATATAACGCAAATGTTTTGAACAGTAGTAGTGTGTTGCTTTGAAAAAGAAGCAGTGTTAAAATTAGCAACTGAGTAAATGGGAACCTGAAAACTGTTTTGGAGTGATGCAGTGCTCAGGTGCCCTCCATGCTTTTAAAATATAAATGCTTCGGGTAGCCTTTAGGCCAAGTGGTTTTATTGGAGTTGTGACCACAGAGATCAGGGACAAATTTAATTTTGTTCTTCTAGGTTTTCTTAGATAAGACAGACTTCAACACTCTGCTGCATTGGCCTGCTCTGTTTTGTTTTACTAATAGCATGCTGCCATACTGTCTTTCTACAGTTCTATCAAACTAACATCACTGTGCTCTCAGCAGTACCTACAATCAAGCAAAAGGCATACAGTTTGTCCTAAAAAATGGCCACTTTAATGACATCAACTACTGCTTGAAACAGCTGTGTTGTTCAGCATTTTCTAAAAAACACCTTTTGTGTAATTTTTATAAAAACACGTGCCAAAAACTAGGGTATACATCTCCATTATCAAGTATTTCTCAAGGAAAAAAACATACTCAAGAAAATATAAATTGCAAAGTAGTTTGCCACTCTGCAGTGCATCAAGTCACCACTTCAAGCACAAACTTTCTTCAGTCTTGCATTTATTTGTTTATTTTTATGTTTAGCTTCAGGCCTGACATCTGCTGAAACTCCCCCACACACATATTGTACTAGTACTCTTACACACTCAAACAAGCTTATTATTAGAAGCTCTGAGAATTAAGTTGTTCTTTTGTGTAGTTGCTGTAAAAAATTCATATAGTTGAGCCTCTGTTCATCTGTTCCTCAATTCTTTAAAAACAAACCTAGGTTTATTACTTAGCTCACAGGCAAGAAGTGAGTCAGTAGTTTATGAGTCAGTAGTTTTTTTTCTTCATGCCCTCATGATTACAAGTTAATTTTGAGACACTTGATTCTCTTTTGAATAACTGTTTTTTAAATATACCTTCTGTTTTAATGAAAGCTTGTTACGACGGTTCTGTACTGTTGAATGTAGCTGAATTAAAGTTGATTGTGTGAAAAGATTGAACTCAAAGAAAATAGAGTGGAACTCTCACAGTAAAGAGCTGTACTATAAATTAAGCCTGGATTAGGTAATATCCTCTAAGGTTCTTCTTTTTGCACTGTATCATATTCCTCGAAATAAATTGGCTTGGAAAAAGAGGGGGAACCTAGAGCATATCCTGACTTATAAAAACAAGACATTCTGGAGCCTACCCCTCAACCTCAGAGTTATTGCATAAACTGCAATAAGTGCTTGTTCTCTTAGCTAGATCCTTTTCTTTTGTGACAGATTTGCTGATCAAATTCCATCTGAAATTTTCTTTCAGTGAATATTTTATTATTCCTCTTACACTGGTCTTTGTTTTTGTTAGATCAAAAAGGGCAATATTAGCCTTTTTTACCCATCAGTGGTAGAAAAACTATACTGTCATGTCAACAGGAGGGGGAGCATGTGCTAATAGGAAAAGCAGATGCTATCTCTCTGTATTTGGATTAAGGGCCCTATTGATCCAAAGAGGATTTATAGTGGCAGTGAGGGTGAAGATTGTCAAGCAATGTCATTGTTCCATTGTTAACCTTTCCCTCCTAAAGCCATGGCTTGAAAGGTAGAAAGGTATTACATCCTTAAGGTAGATAATAACTGCTTAGCAATTTCTTCTATGAAAACAAAAATGAGTTGCTGCAGTAGGTTTTAGGGCCTTTTTTTGGAGATGTTGCAGTTCTTGAATCAGATACAGTAAAATAGCAGTTGTCTTTCTTCCTTTATATGATTATTTTCTTACTGAGTATCTAAGTGTACCTGTTAGTTGAGCATGATGAGCATTTACTTGGTGAGCTGCAGATAAAATTCAGTGGGACTTTGATAAGGCTTTGTTAAGGAATGTGTCATTCTGCATTCTAAAATGATTAGCAATGTAGGGTTTTTGTTTATAGTAGGATCTTCAGAAAAGACAAAGCAAACTGAAGGGTAGTCAAAGGCAAAACCAGTCATTCCCTTCAGGAGCACAGTGGAGTATCAAACTATTTTTCAGTGGTGCCTGTTGAGACAATCTTCTGAATCACAAACTTAGTTTTACTTCTATGTCAGTGTGACTGAACTACCGGGTTAGTTATTTGCATTTGTTTTGTGTTCAGCTGTCTGCTAGATTTATACTAATGTGGTATGTTTCCCTTTCTTTCTTCAGCTTAATAACCAGTTTGTATTTTGTTTTGATTTTTCAGTCCCGTCTTTTACCTTCACACCAACAGGTATATATTTGCACTTTTCCCCCCTTCTTTGTTACTTCAGCATGTGTTCATGGTACTGTTTCTCCTTTTCTGACATAACCAGCCCAGCTGTTCGGAAATTTTTTAAATAATTGCATTAATGACAGGTATCACTATGTTATTTTCTAAATAATCTTGTTATTCTCTAAGTAGTCTATACTTGCTTTGTAGCTGACACTTTTATTCAATTTTTGTGTACCATTTTGTCATATACCATGTGATGCAAGCACACCATTTTGTAGCATGCTCCTGTCAGTCTGTACAACCTGAGCTCACTCTTCTTGCATTGCAATGAAGTAGTGTGGCCTCCTGCATCTAGTGATGTAGAAGGCATTTCTGATGGAGGAGAAATGACTTTGCAGAGCCCAGGTGCTGAGTTGTAAGGGAACCAATGGGATTATATTTGGTGAAATACTTTCCTATTGTCTTTCCTCTAAATCTGCATTAAATCAGTATCCTTGGAGTTGCCTGTTTTAAAAGATACAGAAAATCAAAGCGAATTATCAGTTAAATTTCCTTGCTTGTTGCCTTAAACCATGTTTGTGCTACAAAATTATAAAAGCAGTATTCCTGTTATACATATTCAAAGCCGCACCCAAATTTGGGGTGGGTTTAAAATCACCATCTTTTTCTTTTTGCTTAAAAATGTATGAAATATGTCCATGACATTGTGCCATAGACCACCATAGTCAGTGGGGGAGAGCCTTTCTGTTCTGTAGGTGGGACCTTCAGTCAGTCTCACAGTCCGAGAGGTTGGCAGGTTCTCCTCTGCAGTGGATACAGTTCAACACATTCACTACCTACCGCTGTAGTACATACATTCCTTTTAGCTACAAGCTGAGTGAATAGGCAGGTCATATCTTCCTCCTTTGTTCTAACTCCCTTCTTTTCACAAGAGGCCTGTGTATATCTGGGGAGGGTAAAAGTCACTTGATTTCTCTTCTGCAAAATCAGCCAAAAATATCTAGCTCAAAATATTAGCTCAAAATTGCTGTGCTTATTTGGCCATTGGAGCTGTGTCGCATCCCTCCAGGTTGGACTGCAGCTGAAGCAAACTCATGTCTCTCTGCATTCCTTGACATAGACCTAGCGGTAATTGGTTAGATTCTTATCCACATGCTTTTAATCACACTGAACAGTATCCTGTTTCAAAAGTCATCCTATTATGTTCAGTGGATTTGCTTACTGTTCAGCATGAGTCAGAGAGGCCCCTAATGTTTCTGAATTCCTTTGAGATCCACAGTGGAGACTAATTCAAATTATTATTTTGCTGTTACTTTAATTGGCTTAACAGCTTCTATTGCAGTCACAATTGTAGCATGCTACTGAAATTCTGCAGAGGTTGGTAGGCTAGCTAATATGCATTTTCTCAGTTGGGTTCTTAACATTAAAGGAAAATATACCACAGCTCCATAAGATATGTCAGAGCTGCAAAATAAATAACACTGAGATTTTTAAAGAAATTGGAAAAACATGAACTATATAAAACATTTAAGGGGAAAAAAAATCCCTTTTCAATCTGTGATTCTAGTCATGCATCCTATTGACTTTAAATGGTACCAGACCCTCTTCTTTAGCATTACCTACAGTAAGATTTACCTGTAGAAAGCATCCTACATTTTAATCCCGTTATTGTAATCACTGCCAGCATTTATCTCTCTCTTGCAGACTCCCAGTTTGGAGTTCTTCTAAAGAGCAGAATTTGGCTGCTTTTCTTCAACACGTTCCTAGATGGGAAATGTAGAATCCATGAACATTTGCAAGGAGGCAGTCTCCTTAACCCTTTGCCTAGTCCACTGCAAACCTGCAAAACATATAGCACTGATTCTTCTGTGTGCATTACTTATAATAACTTCTTAACCATGACACTTCCTGTGAAGGATATGCAGTCCTTGCCAAAAAAATAAAAGCATGTGTACATGCACTTAGTCAGTGTGTAGTGCTTATGAAGTAGCAAAAGCCATTCCTACTAATTTAGGAAGCAGTCTTTCTGCCAGTGATTTTTTAACAAGATTTATACATGTAAAGGTTTAGATTAAAAACTATCATTATTAAATCCAATTGTAAGATGTTGTAAAATTCAAAGCTTCTGTGGACTTTTAGAGTAAGTTTGTTCCAGGAGTAAAGTGCAAAAGCATTCAGAAAAAGCATATGTTTTTGTAGTAGATTCAGCTGTAACAAGCCATTGTTTACATTGGAAGTAAAGTATGTTATAAAATCATGCTACCTCTTTAATCTTACCAAGAGAATAAGGTAGAGCAAAGCTTTAACATTTACTCATTCATGAAATAAATATATGACCTAAATTATTCCACAAAGTAACTCCTCTGAAGTCAGCAGAGCTTTGTTAAGTTTGACCTGATGTATGGCTTCCTGCTTTCTTAAGCAATACGTGTGTTTGTTTGTGTTTTTCTGAACAGAACTGAAATATGAAACTTTGATGGAGCTAAGAGTAGCAATTATCAAGAAACAGAAGTATTATGTATAAACTTTCATTAGAAAGAGTGACTTTCAGGATGAGACTCTGAATTAATGTATAAACACTGAACATTTACTGTCATAGCTGAAATGAAACAAAAGCAGATTTAAAACTACTGTCTAAGGAATCTTTTCTGCTTTTTAAATTATTTCATTTTTTATCTTTAAATATTGCAGTAACCTATCAGAGAGGAGGAGATGCCGTAAGCAGTGGAGGCAGGTAATTACATGTTTTATTTTTAAAGCTGTAAATTGTGTACGACAAGCTTTAAAGATGGTGGGAGTACAGTTGTCCTTGTAAGTGGTGGCATAACAGCAACTTGAAAAAATGCATTTTAATGTATAATATTAATGTATACACTTGGACCATATATTTTTTTCTGCTTAGAAAGAAGTGGTTTGAGTTTCTAGGTTGATTTCCGAAGAATGGGTCATGGGTATTTTTAGCTGAGTTGCTTTGTTAACCTATAAAAGCTGCACCTCAAAAAAATGAGCAGCAGAGGGTGCACTTTAACTTCAAAATAGAGGTCTGATGGTAGTAGCTGATTGAGGGAGCAGAAGTAATTAAGTCGTGGCATTTATGAAGATTAAGAAATATAGATGGTTCGCAAACACAGCAAAGATAAAAAAAATTATTGGAATTTTTTTCTGAAGACACAAGTTGCTTGTAAGGTGACTTGTTAAGAAAAAAGTCTTGCAATCAATGCAAAACCATTAAAGCATCACTTTCAAGAAATGTGCACTGAAAGAGAGGGAAACAGGTAGATTTTTAATTTAAAGCCCCCTGCTTTGAGAACCAAGTCTATTCCAGATTTAAGACTTAACTAAGATATATTTACTGGCTTTATGTTATTATATTATTAATGAATGGCAATGGACAAAACAGTCATTTATGTTTCAGGACACAAACAGTTTTATCAAAAAGAAAAAAAAAATCATGTCAGAATAGGGTCACTTTATTAGCACAATTTTTTTTCTATTTTCTTTTTTTTTCTGTGGCATTTTCCATGCATACCCTTTTGTAAGCATTTGAGTTAAGGATTTGGCATGGTATTGGAATAAACATTAAAATCTCAGAGAACAGCTGGGTGATAAATTCTTATATCAATTCCTGTTTCACAAGTGGTATCTTGTTATTCCTAATTTGCAGGACCATACAAAAATTCGGTAATGGTAAAGATTAGGCATAAAATTAAGCATTCCCAGTATGCTAGGATGCTATACAGAGTAATGTGCTGCTGTTACTGAACCTGGCACATAAAGAGCAACTGCAGATCTCTGTGTCCTGAACTGCATGCTGCTGTGTTGCTGTAGCCATAAAACCAAGGAGGAAAACCTCTAGAACAGTTACCCTGCAATGTTTGAATGGATAAACCTGTAAATCACTGGGTTGCTGCCTTCACCCCAGGATAGTGAGAAAATAAGAGAGAGCAGATACGAACCATCTTTCCCTGACAAGGTTGTTCAGAAAGATACACAGTTAACAGCCTTTTGTGCTCTTTGTGCCACTGTGCTTTCAGCTCTTCCCATAGCATGAGGTAGACAAAGCACAGTCACATAGATGCAGAGGACAGAAATGAACCCAGAAGTGTCTGCATCGTGTGCAGTCATTTTGGAACTGCTGAAGAAGCAGCACTGGTTTTTACTGTCCTTGTTCTAAGGATCAGTGCCGCAGTCTAGCAGTGTAATTGGTTCAAGGTGCTAACATCTTTACTTCTTTTGTTCATTCGAGTACATGGCATTTACAGAGCATCTGATGTTGTACAGTATTTAGTAGAATATAAAACACAATTCTGCTATATAAAATATCTTTGCATACAAAAATCTTTACTGTTAATTTCATATTCAGTGCTTTCACTTCCCCACATTATATTCACAATGTTTTGGAAAGGTTTAGCATTTTAGCCAAGCGCAGTTATACAAGCATGTTAAAGCAGTATTAAGAATTCAAAATATCACATTCAACTATTTCAAAATAATGCATGCTTTGCATGATGCTGAAAAAATACCCCCTTCTGTAGCAATCCCCCTTCCAAACAGAATTCAAGTAATGGTAATTAGAGTGGATTGACTCCAGCCAGCATCCAGGCACCCGCACAGCTGCTTGCTTGTTCCACCCCACCCCAGACCTAAACCTAGATTCAAAGATTCAAGTAATTCACTGAAAAGGTTAAAGATCTTTGGAAAAGATGATCTCCTATCTTGTACCAGGCCACGGTAGCTGCAATGCAAAAATCTTGGGTTCACAATTCCACCTAAACGGCTCCAGCCACACAACACACTTCTTACAGGACAACTTGCTTAAATACAAAGCAAATTTTATCAGCAAAGAACTATTGCTCTCTATACAAAAACTCAATGCACAGGCCTTGGAAGTGCTGGAACATTCTGGAAGGCTTTATCTTCTCCAAATGCCTTGAGATATATTTTCACTATAAGGATTAGGGAAAAAAAATAAAGGCGGGTAATTCCAAATTGGCTGGACTGTTCATGGGACAACATAGCTGTACATTTATTTCAGATTTACAAAAAATACTTGTCTAATGCATGTGTACTTGCTGGTTTGTTAGCTTGACAGTAAGTCATGCCTCATCACCTCCCATGTTAAATTGTCAGGTGACATATGCTGTGAAGAAATATATTCACATATGGATGTATAGATGTTTTAAATGTCATTCTGAGACTGTGACTTAAGCCTGCAGCATTAGCAGACTATATCCCCCATAACAAACCACATGCAGTTTGTATTCTCAACTTGCCATTTCAGAGGTCAACTTTTTATTTTTTAAGAATATCACATCTAGTATTGTGGAGACCAGCTTCTGTATTATTTCCAGTGGTTCCATATGATCCACAACAATAGTAGTACCTGATAGTGATTAGTACCTGTCTTCATAAATTACCAAAAATTTGTGACTATTCACTTGCAAAATTTTTTGCAAGTGAATCTTATTTCTCCATATCTATCTTACTTCCATGTTTGAGGTTTGTACTTGTTTTGATTACCAATCCCCCCTTTTTTTACCTTGTTTTCTTTAAGAAATAAGGAGAAAGAATATGAAGAAAAATGCAATTCTTCCCTCCAACTCCCTCCCCCCACCCAAAACAAACAAACAAACAAACAACAACAAAAAAAAACCCAAAGTGTTACAGACATTTAAAGGGTGCACACAGACATGTAAGTGCAGTTCAGCACTTCAGAATATACCAAAGAATTGAGCTGTGTTTCCCAGTGCTCAAGCTCTTAAACTCAGAGGGCAGTGAGGCACACTGGCAAAGGCTGCCCAGAGAAGTTGTGGGAGGTGTTCATGACCAGGTTGGGTGGGGCCCTGGGCAGCCTGAGCTGGCGAGGGGCAGCCCTGCCCACAGGAGGGGAGTTGGAAATAAATGATCTTTGAGGTCCCTTCCAACCTAAGCCATTCTGTAATTCTATGAAACGTGACATTTCTGTGAAGGATATAATTTCAGCTTGAAAATGTCTTTGTTTAGTTTTTGAAGTGACCAAACTTTGTTTCTAAAGGCCAGGACTCCTAAACATCAGTGAACCAGCCACACAGCCCTGGCTAGCAGATACTTGGCCTAACACAGGGAACAACCACAATGACTGCTCCATCAACTGCTGCACCTCTGGCAATGGAAACAGTGATGGCAACCTTACGACATACAGTCGACCAGGTTAGACATGTTTCTACTTTGCTAAGGAACTTTCTTTACATGGTATATATTAAAATACACGAGAACAAATCTACTTTTCTTTTTAACTTCCAGTATGTTCGCATTTAATGTAGTTTCATTCCGCTATGTCATGATTGTGCTTTCTGTCCATTTTTGAATCCCCATTTTTCCATCCCTTTCGGTCCCCAGCCAGTTGTGTCAAAAACTGAAGGAGCCTTTGCAGTGTTCCATATCACCAAAAGTTGCACTGAACATGTACGTTTTCACATCTGACAAACATAAGACAACTTCATTTTATTTTGTACATCTTTGTTACTTGGATGGAGAAGGACAAGTACCAAAATGGTACTGGTGACATTTTCAACTTGTTTTGGGCATGATGGGAAGAAAGAAATAAACATCACTACAGTACTTGCCAGACACTCTTTGGCACATTAAGAACCTCCTTTGGGATTCCATTCTGTACAAAAGTGGATAGTTGATTTTCCATTTAGGATGTGCGAATAAAAATAAGTTAACTTCACTATCTAAAAGCAATTGTGAAATGCTAGGTTAAGTGCTAAATCCCAGGAGCTTGGGCAGAATTCAGAGTAGTCTTAAGGAAAACTTTGTGAGTGCAGTAGGAAGACAATAAGAGAAATCTATCTGGATGTGCTATTTGTTACAGAATTTGTTTTACAAAGACCTGACACTCCTTTTGTTTTAACACAATTAAGTGTAACTGGTGAGGAATGAAAATGTATCTTTTCCATATTGCCTACACTCTGCCAGCGTCTGTAGCTAATTTTTGCTAGGAACATTTCCTAGCATTTCTGAAAAGAAGTGTGATTGCCTATAGTGAAGTTGCATAAGTGCAAAATAGCTTTACTTCCAGCATAATTAATGTGAAACCAGTCATAATGTGATAGGGGTAATTCGTCTCCTGCTGTATCCTGTCTGACAGTGACCAGTGCCAGGTGCTTCAGCGGAAGGTGAGAGATTTTAGCATTAGGGATTTGTGTTTTTTTCTGCCCGAGGATATTATGCCCACAAATAGCTATGTAAAAAGATTTCTGATAGAGACATGAGCCAGCAGTGTGCACTGGCAGCTATAAGGGCAAACCACATTATGGGATGCATTAAACACAGCACAGGCAGCTTGTCAAAAGAGGAGGTTCCTTGCTACATTTAGCATTGGTACAGCTTCACCTTGACTACTGTGTGCAGTTCTGGGCTCTACCATATAAAAAGAATGTTAAGCTCCTTGAAAGTGTCCAAAGAAGGGCAACAAAGCCAGTAACAAGGCTGAAGGCATGTTCTGCGAGGAGGGACTGAGGACCCTTGGGCTATCTAGTCTAGAGAAGAAAAGGCCAAGAGGTCACCTCACTGCTCCCTGTTGCTCTGCGAGGAGGGGAGGCATAGGACAGTGCTGAAAGCTTCTCCTGGGAGCTGATAACAGGATGGGAACAGCACAGGGCTGCATCAGAGTAGGCTTGGGCTGCGCAAGGGGAAACATTTCTGTACCATGAGGTTAGTCAAACTCTGTAACAGGCTTCCTAGAGAAGTGGTTGATGCCCCATGCCTGTCAGTGTTCAAGAGGCATTTGGACAATGCCCTCAATATCATGCTTTAACTTTTGTCTTGCCTTGAATTAAGTAGTCAGGCAGTTAGACTCAATAGTTTTTGATAGTTCCTTCCAGCTGGGCTGTTCTTTTCTGTTCTATTCAATTCTGTTTTATTCTGTTCTTCTCTTGTAGCAAGATTTGAGTAACTGAAACTTAATACAGTAAAGGAAGACAATGCACATTTCTAAGACTTGCAAACTGTTATAACAACAGTTATAGCAGCAGATTCTCTCTTGATTTAGCTTTAGTATTAAGCTTGATTGTGTTGCAAAGTGTTTCCTTCCTTTGAAGTAGAGCTTGTAAGCTTAGGGGTCAGACAAGATGTTCCCAGTGGTATAGTAATGTCTTCTAACTTAACAGAATGGGAACATGTTGTTCTAAGGGTAAATGCTACAAAAATGTCTAACAGGATAAATCTTCTGTTATATAGGAGGGCCAGCTCTGTTTAAGTACTTTGTATGAGGAATTCTATTATATTTATATTAAAAAGTCTCTTCTGCATATATTGTATAGATTATATTGCCCTATGCAAAAAATCAGATGCAGTTGAAAATGGAAGGAGATGAGAATATATGTCACCAGTGATTCTACAAGGATAAGATACCAATGCATAAACTATTGGGAATTAAGAATATATTGGATATAATTGCCCAATATAATATAGTGCCCTTGGAAAGGAGAAAAGACTTGTGTGGTCTCAGTAGGTGAGAGAAAAATCAGAAATGAAGACATTTAAGAAGTAAGAATCATGAAGGTAAATACTGTGAGACAATAAATAAATAACACCTCATGTAAGAAAGAAAAACATCTCAAACAGTAAAACCTTCAAAAATACAAGCTGAGGGGTATGCAGTGTGCAATGAATAAATTGTATGTGGCATGTTCTGATACTGTTCCTTAATCACTGTAAGTGGGGATCACTGATTTTCTTCCTCAAGTATTATTTTGTTCCTCCTTCTTTCAGAAAATATTTCTCAAGAAAAATGTATGTGTTAGGAAATATTTTTGAAATTGAATGTCCTTTGTATTTAGAAGTTATTTCATGTAGTACAATAGTCAAATTTCTGTACTTATTTTTACTTGGCAACCTTTCTAGTAAATTAAATGCAGCCTTCACAGGTAATGGACTTAAAGTTTTGATTCAAACTTGTTAACATAAATGCTACATATTTTCAAAGAGGAAAAGTATATTCCTGGTGATGGTTACATAATTATTGATGCATTAATCAGCTGGCAAATGATAATTCTTGTTTAATGATCATGGAATGCTGTTTTCACTCAACCTTCTTAATGCCTGTCCACAGACTGCATTACTCCATTCAGTATTCTTCTAAAAGACTGGTTAAAGAAAGGAAAAAAAAAAAAAAATGCTGAACTACTGTCACAGAAGATAGAGAAGCTGCAAAGGTTAACACATTGATTCACACAGTAGTGACCTCATCATCAGTGCACATCTGGTTAATGTATGATTGTGATAAGTACTGATCTAATGATGCAATAACTATTAGAAGAGTGAATTCATGCTATCTATGATGTCTACGTTTAGCACACCAGGGCAGTGGCATCGCTATGGTATTACTCTGAAGTATTCAGAGCAATTAGCAACAATCCAGAGTGTTTTCCTGCCTTTTTGTTTTAAACCAAAATACAGTTCTGTACAAGGAAATAATGATAAAATAAAGTTTTGCTGCTGGGTACTGAGTTACCCTTAACACTGTACTGTTTCTCTTTAATTCTGTTAACATGTAATCATTTTCCAGTCTGTTTTATAAAAATCTGTTGTATTGCCAGTTTCTTATACTGATAACAAGAGTCTAAATTCTGTTTATTCCGTGTTGATGCAAAATGGCCATCTCGTTATTTCCACTATAAGATTTGGGTTGATCTTTCCTTTAAATGAAAATTATCACAATGATTCACTGGATGCCCATACTGTCAATATGGCCAACGTAGGAGGGGGAAAAAAAAAACAAAAAAAAGCAACACAATGCTAAAGGAAAAAAAAGGAAAAATAAACAAGGTAAGTCATCAATTCAGTAGATCTCAATTTACAGTGAAACAAAAGAGACTTAATACTGTAAGCAATAACTTATTAGGTAAATTATATTCTATAAATATAGCTCGTGGTTGTGAACCGTATCATTTTGCACTGAAAAAAATTTAAAGGGGATTTCATTGAAAGTATAGTGTAAGCGAACAGAATGACCTTTTCTTTTTTCTTTCCTCTGTGGTTAGCCGATTGTATAGCAAATTACAACAATCAGCTGGACAACAAGCAGACAAACCTGATGTTGCCTGAGTCAACTGTATATGGTGACGTGGACCTAAGCAACAAAATCAATGAGATGAAAACCTTCAATAGTCCAAATCTAAAGGATGGAAGATTTGTCAGCCAACCTGGGCAGCCCACTCCTTATGCCACCACTCAACTCATCCAGTCAAATATCAGCAATAATGTTAACAATGGCAGCGGGGATACGAATGAGAAACACTGGAAACCCTCTGTTCAGCAAAAGCAAGAGGTTGCACCCATACAGTACAACATTATGGAGCAAAACAAATTAAACAAAGGTGAAGAGTTTTTAGCTTGTTTCTCCTCTTTAGGCATCAGAGGAGTTTTGACCTTCTGGTGCTGGGAGTCTAAAGCTTTCAGGTTCAGCAGTTACAGACTTCTGTGGTGCTTTTAGATGCCTTCCTCTTTAGGTTTAGAAATTGTCAGCTAACAGTGTCAGGAAGTTAATTAGCACCACAATAACCTTGAGATATTGAATTTATAATAACAAATAAGAAGTTGTATCTTTAGAAAAAAAAATGTATAAAACATATTTCCTATGGATTTGAGATTAAGTTAAATTTAATAGTAGTGAAGGGATTGGTTAAGGCAGAGGCCAGATATTTTATTCATAAGCCATATGCATGGTAGTTACATTATACTCTACCTTAAATTTTAAATAGGTCAACCTACTCTTCCCAGTCGTGGATGGAGACTAATTAAATCTACATGTTCATGTAAATGAATGAAATTTTGCATATCAAACTCTGTAAAATTGTATTGTATTGTACACTGGGGACAGAAATGGAGCTATACAATTCATTTTAGACTTATTCTTAGCAAGCCTTCCATTCACATATTCAGAGGCAATGCTACTGCACATAATTTTGGAAACTAAATTCCTCTGTTACACTGACTGAAGTCTGTGGATCCAGAAGCTAAAAATAAATTGATTTTAGTGTTAACGTGAAACATCAGAATGTACCTTTGTGGCCTTGAGGGCATGTGGGAGTTGGAAGAAATAGGTATGTGATTTCTTGCTGGCCCTCCGGGCTACCATGCAACCTCTTTTAATAACCTGATTTGCAAAACAGTATCCCTAGGAACTGGACTCATTCTAACTTTGAACTTCTTGCATGGATTGTTGTAACTCAAGTGGTCGCATAGTGATAAGTTACGCAGTAAAAAGATGTGCTTCATTACAGGAATGTTGATTCCTCTACCGGACCTATATGCTCATAGAGTTCAAAGGTTGAAATAAAATGTGGCACCTTCCCTTCATGTAAACATTTCAAAAGAAAATTCAATTTTTGTGGCTCTTTACTAGAGGGTGGAAGCTGTATTTTTTTATATTATTATTTTATTTTTTTGTAATTATGTTTTCTTTCATGAACTGTGTACTACATATCTGTTTCAGAATTAAAGCATGTTTTGGTTTTATTCCCTGGAAGATACTGCATCTTTCAAACTGTGTATATTACAGCTGCATATTCTCTAGCATATTGTAGTGTGGAAGGCCCCCTTAAAGCATTGTCTGCTGACAGTCATATATACATATTTCAGAGTGTTGATTTACTGTTTATCCTCTGTGTAAACATATGCAGTATGTAGAGCTTCAGCATGGTCTATGGAATGCAGCTAGGCTGAGAAACTATTACAGAATACACTCTGGTGTGGAATTCATCATTTTGCTCTTTTTTCCCATGCTTACATTATCACAAACATTTCTGCAGCAGATGGGGACTGGATTCTTAGTTTTGTTTATTTTTGTTTTCTTTTGCCATTTTATGAGTCAATATTCTGATCTCGGATTTCTCATTTCCTAAGACAAAACCATCTTGCTGACAATTATACCTATAGCTTTTGTGATGGGAAATAACCATTTTGATGAGTTAAATGCTATGCTTCATCGTTGCTACTTTATGTCCAATGGTTCTGTTTATGACGCAGTTTTATTTGCCATATGAAGAGTAACTCAGCTCCTTTATGTTCTCTGTAAATTATAAATACTTTCTGGCATGAAAGTACTGTTTTCTCAGATGAGCATTTTACTTCTGAAAAAGTTTTGGGGATCTGGTTGCCAAATCTCGATTTAGAAGTAATATGTGTAGCAAGTGCTTTAGAACTGGAGAATGCAGATACTGTAATAGCCATTGGCAAAAAAGATCCCGTGCATTGCTAGCATTTACATGAGCCAATATAAACAGAAATCTTCCTACAAGTAGTAGACATTGAATGAAGACCTGCTCTGTTGTAAACCAAATTCAGTGGAGCTGCGCTGTTGTTCCAGCAAACCATTCAGCCCTTGTAGTACAGGACTGACTCCTCTGTGGGTTTGTCACCTTTGGAAGGCAAAAAGTAGCTATCGTAGTCCACTGGCTGCCTTGTATGCTTCAATTAAGCCGAGACTATGTAAAATCAATCAAGGTGACGGTCTATTCATATGTAAAATGCCCACATAGATCTATATATACACTGAGACTTAATCGTCGCAGAGGCATTGCCACTATCCCGTGCATAGGATTTCATTTTACTTCATATTTGTTATAGAGCTACTGATTTTCCTTAAAATTACAGAGACAAAATAAAAATAAATTGTCATTATAGAATGATTTTCCTTTCAAAAAAAAAACTTTTTTTTTTTTTTCAGTATTTTCAGGAAAACTGCTTTGTGTTGTGAAGCAGATATATAAAAGTAGATCTGTTTCTAAAGGATAGCATTAACTATACTATTAAACTTTCAGATTACCGAGTAAATGACAGCATTGCTCCAACAATTCCATACAACCAGTCATATGACCAGAATACAGGTGGATCCTACAACAGCTCAGATAGAGGCAGTAGCACATCTGGTGAGTATCTAAAATGTTTTCCAAATGTTATGGTGTTTGGACGTTCTAGCCATTGTTAGCACATGTTACTGAACTTAAAGAAAGGATGAGACACAGGAAAATTACGTAGTGCAGGGACGTTAAACAGTGTGAAAACTGGTTCAGTAGGTGCCTGTATTTTTGTTCCATTCCCATGATTGCTTAATGCCATCTAAATGTACATTAATTGATCACTGAAAACTGTCAAAGCCATGAAATCAGGTTAAATTTGGATCTCCTAATGCTCATACCCTACTGCCTAATGCTATGATCTCCAGATAGAAAAGTCATGAAAATTATTTTAATTTATGTGATAACTGTTGACTTCTTTATGCTGTACTGACTCCTTTTCCATCTGTTAGCTCTGTGCACTCAAGAGAATTTTATGCCCAGAACAGTCTCAAGATACCCAAAGATTTTTTAACCAATCCCATAAACTTTAAAACAACATTTATGTGAACAACTGTTTTTAGAGATTTCAGTCAGTATATATCAAAATACTCTTGTACATCATTCAAATGTAGATAGTAAATAATTCAAATTAAATTTTGTTTCTCCTAAGCATCTGCTATGCAAAATACTTATAAGTCCTTTGTAGAAATCTTGAAATGAAACTTAGATTTTTGTACTGGGGAACGTTGACCAGGGAACTGAAATTGTGCTCTGGAGCAATGGAATATGGTTTAATTGCTTCTTATATTGGCATTAACTGCTAAGTTTCAGCTTCTATATTTAGAAGTGCAGGAGATTTTCAGAGGCAAATCAGAACCATGCATAGGCTTGATCTGGGACTTTACTGTAAGTCTGGTGCTTAGCTTATGTTTATCTCTATTGAGCTGATGATAGGCTGAGCTATGATCACAGTCACAGACTTGGTGGAGTTCTGCTAATGAAGGCTAGGGCTTTCCTTTTTCACTTTCTATACTTCTGTCTCCTTTGATAACCTTGTTGCCTTAATCCTAACCTCCACTCTGTCTTAACCTATTATGACTGAGGTTGTGCCTGTGGATGAGTGGAATTCTCAATGGCTGAGGTGAGATGAGTGAGCATGGCTCCTAATTCTCCCATCTGTTCATGGTGTTCCTGTGGGAATCAGCCTTTTACCTAGGTCTACAACACAACAATGCAGTGCTGAGTCCCCTCCATGGCTTTAAGATCTGAAATTCAGAATGAAACATTTCAGTGTGTGAGCCCATACATATTAAAAAAGAGAAGGTGATATTCTCCATGCTGACACCTATTATGGTTATTCTAATGCTAAAAATTTATAGTCCTATACCACAGACTCCAGCGGGAACGAGGCAAGGTGACCAGAGTAATAAATTAATTGTGCTGAACTTAGTATATGTCACGGTGCTTAGGGAAGAGAACGCAGATGATGGTCGCCTTGGGATGCTTAAGGGTCTTGCTTGACAAACTGATACACCAGAAAAATAATTGTGCATAGCAAAAATATACTGATATACTGATATCTGACAGCTAATGTGGGACAATAGGCAGAACTACTGTCTGTAAGAATAGAAAAACTGAGGCAGGAGAAGTGAGAATAACAAGCTTCCTAAATCTCACTGAAACATACTTAATCTTGTGTCTAGGTTTAACTATGATGGTATAAAACCATGTGTCAGTTGCAGAGAAAAACAAGAAAATATATTTATAAATAAGGTGCCTTTATCTGCAATTAACAAAGTAACAGTAACAAAGAAGGAAAAAAATGTATACAAAGGAACAATGGTAGAATCCCTCCTGATCATAACTGTGTCCAAAGTTAAGATTCAAGACCACCTAAATAATTGTTCTTATACAAAGTTATTGGAATTGTTAAAGCTGCATTGTTCTATTATAAGCTATAATTTCCCAATTTCCCAGTAATAGTAGGTGAAAACATTTGAGCTGTACTTCATCGATCTTTGTTATTTTAGTTCTGCCAGCAATTATTTTCAACTGCACCTGCCATTTAGACTAAAACTGGTAATTTCATTGTGCCTAAAACGTTTCAGTGGACAAGTACAAATTACATATATTCAGTGACTTAATGCAACAGTGGAACTTTAATAGATCATATCTGTATCATATTGTATTTTAGATTCCAGCAATTAAATAATATAAAAGCACTTTTGAAAATATGTCTACAGCTCATTTGTTTTAGATGATAATCTATAATGTAATTAATAGAAGTGGGAAGCTCATTCTTAATTACACTGCTTGTAAAATTATGTTATGGTTTTATCACATTTTGACTATTTATTAACAATTCTACTCTTGTATTCTGTGTGTTTTTTTCCATGCTATGTAAATTTTCTAGTTAAGTTCAACTACTTAAGAACATTGAGCAGTTCTACAAAGAACGTACAATAACAAATTGATGTAAAAAGAATACCAGTTTATTCCAACTCATCACAACAGAAAATTCCTAGAAGATTCAAGAGAACATGGGACTATGGGTATTTTATTTTTCAAAGCACGGTGGTTAGCAGTTATTTAAAAGCATTACAAATACGTACTACTTTTTATTCACAGGGAGTCAAGGGCACAAGAAGGGTGCTCGGACTCCAAAGGCTCCCAAGCAAGCTGGCATGAACTGGGCAGATCTTCTTCCACCCCCTCCAGCACATCCACCTCCCCATAGCAATAGTGAAGATTACAGTCTTTCAGTGGATGAAAGGTAAGAAAGTTGAACACATCGTCCATTTCTACTTTTAATTGTTAGTTAATTGAACAATAACTTGTTCTGCAAGCTGGCATTGAGACATTCCTTTGGTACCATTCTGATGCTGCTCATCAACTGGCTGTAGACTATTTAAAGAGACTTAATGACAGTGGTGTGCATCCAGTCAGTACATCTTCACTAAGCTGTTTTCAAGAGTGCATATAATAAATATTTTTTTTCCCTGAGCTATTTATACATGTATCAAATATGCTAATTACACAGTAAAAATATAAGTCCTTATTTTCTTAAAAAAATAATTTTAGCTATGACCAAGAAATTCCATGTCCAGTCCCACCTGCAAGGATGTATCTGCAGCAAGATGAGCTAGAGGAAGAGGAAGAAGATGAGCGAGGTCCTACTCCACCTGTCCGAGGAGCAGCTTCCTCTCCAGCCGCAGTCTCCTATAGTCATCAGTCAACTGCCACTCTCACCCCTTCTCCCCAGGAAGAACTCCAGCCCATGTTACAGGACTGTCAGGAGGATCTGGGACACATACAACACCAACCTGAACGGAGGTGTGTCAATGCAAATGCAGTGAGGAAGATGTGACAAAAGCTATCTTGGTCCCACTGAAAATTCCTGTTGAATTCAGTGAGGCCAGGATTTTTCCCTTGATATTTAATCTGTTAATATCTAACTTGTGATATAGAATATCTAACTAGAATACTAGAACTATTTGTAACCTTAGAAATACATAATTAAGTTGCTTTATTATTATATGACGGAAAGAAATGCAGTATATCACTTTACGGTACATGCAATGCTGACACAAGTTAAATTCACAGTCATCAGGATATTAAAGTGGTATCGTTAACACAGCTTACCATATAATTACAGTTCCATTGTTTCCAATAGATTTACTGCTTTATTACCATAAAATAGCGTGCATTATTTCACAGTAACTGTGCAATTAACTTGTCACCCATATGTATGAATATATATAAATATATAATTTATATAACCTATAGATTTTCCTCCTCTCATAAATCCTAATACAGTAAATTACTGCTTGCAAAATTTTCTTAACATTTCCTCCTAACCTCATTTAAAAGAATGGCCAACGTTAATAAAGATAGATATTTCTTACAGGGAAATTTTGTTTCTTCTGTGAGTTACTTCTAGTGCCAACTACTTTGCATGTATACTCTCTCAGATTCTGTTCCATAAAACACTGAATTCTAAATGAGGCTTTATATGTATAATGCTTACTTCTCTTGCTTTTTGATAATATGATGCAGCTTTTGCATTTAAAATTATATTCCTTTTCTCCAGTGGTTTGCATATGTTGTTTATCATTGTAAGGATACCAACCTAACTGTAATATTACTGTCATACTTTCTGTTTTGATCAAACTACAGACTTGTTGTGAGCAGACTGTGTAACTTTTTATTTTATTACTGTAGTTTACTGGACATTTATGGATGTATTTTACAGAATGTTTTTTGAAAAGTTAGTTCAATATTTCATGTTTCCATTGAGTAAGCGGTAGTTATTAATATTCGTTTTTAATGGCTAGTAACTGCTTTTATTTTTATTCCTTATTTCTTCTTGATCCACTTTGTTTCGTATCTCTTTTCTTTGTTTGCTGTGGCAACATTTCTTGTGTTGTTTATCTTTTTTTGTTCCTCCATCTTCCTGAATCTTTACAGCCACTCTTTTTATTAATAGATAGCTAATAATATTTTCTCATAATTTTGAGCAGCTCTAATATGTAGGAGGACAGAAGTGTTTGTTTTAGCACTTCTGTTTGCGGGGGTATTTAGAAGTTAAACTAAATGGATGCTTAAAACAAAAATTGAAGTACTAAGTAAGTGATCTTAGATTACGTGTTTGGGGAAGTAAGATACACTGAATGGAGTAGACATTGGAGCATAGGTATGCAAACACACATAAACAGAAAGTTCTCTCAGCTTAAGGACTCAAGACAGGTCACCATAAATATCTTCAAAGTCACTCAAAAAAGTCAAGTTTCATGTTCCACGATATTCCAATTTAAGATCCTAGGGAGTATTATTTACTCTTTGAATTGATGGGGAAAAAAAATGGAATGTCTTTATTCTATTCTTTCCTGAAATGGCTAAGCCTAGTTTTTCTGAAAGTCTTACCATTGTTAGTGGGTAAGTTTTACTTTATCTTCATTACTTCTTCAAACACTGTTTCTTTTCTTATTGCTATATCCATCGCATCACTTAAAAAAGATTCATGTAATTCTGTCTACTTAATTAGCAAGTCTTTGGTGACTATCTTTTTTTATTTAACGGTGTTGATATGACCCATGGCATTGCTGTGTAAGTGTTGGTTGTGCTCAGCAGATGTAGCCCATTCTGGAAGGAAGTTTCTGTTTTGAATATGGTATGACAATGCTTTCCAGTTAAAAATGCACTGAATGTTACCTATCTGCATTTTTTTTCATATTTTTTTGCTAAGTGGTAGTTTCAAAGTGAACATAATGCCAAAAATACTGGTTTCCATACATTTTATTAGCTTTGTAGTCCTGCTAAATTATTATCTCAATTTCTGGTGAAAACCAGAAGATGATGATTGTGTATTGCAACAGGTCTCTGTCTGATTAGCTTGATAAATTTATAGCAAAGTGAAATCTGTTGTTTGAAAGAATGGACAAGTAGAGGAAAAACTAAATATTAATGGGATAGCAGGAGATGTCAATGTTGGAATTAGGATCAGAGATGATGTCATTACTAAAGCAAGAAACACTGCATCAGACAAAGTGGACCAAGTTTTGTAATTCTATATTCCCGTGAACAGCTCCTCTCAATTAGACTATCCTTAAAGGCTGGCAGGCATACTATATTCCAAAAATGCTAACATATTTTGTGGTCAGTTGCCTGTCTCATAATACGAAAGCCTAGAGAACAGGAAGACTGGCAAATATCTTGCAAGGACGGTCACACGATCTTGAAATTAAGGCATTTAAACTGTATTGAGCAAGGCCTCTAGTCAAAGGCAGGTAGAGCTTCCCATGGGTTCTGATGGCTTCTGTTCTTTTTTCTTCTATGAAATTGTTACTGGTAGATACCCCTAACTAACCTTGTCTTCATTACAGTTAGTATTTCTTATTGAAAATGGAAAGTAGTGTCTAGACAATGCAGTTCAGGGAGGTTGCAGCTTGTTCGTGCCACAGAGTATTATTTTTTAACTTGTTAAATTATCCTTTCAAACTTAGTATTTCATTTATTAAAAAAAAAAAAAAAAAAGTCACCTGTGAAAAAGAAAGGATTTTAGTTCACCATCCATTCAGTGAGATAATACAGAAAATTTTCAAGACAGGAAAAATAACTGTAAATTATTGCTAAATGGGCAGCAGTATAATTTTCTGGTAAGCAAAATCAACAGCTATTGCTGCAGAAAGTATTTCTTTGAGACAAATGGTAATTAAAGATCATGCCTGTGGCCCTGCAAAGAAAGCCTGTTGTCAGTGATAATGCCTGGAACTTCAGAGAGAGCTTTAAGTAAACAGAATGTCAAAATAATTAAATCTAATACATTACCTCTTAAAGTTTCTGACATCATAGCTGATGATTCTTAAGCTCAAAATAACTATTTTGGTATCCTCAAGATGTAGCATTACAGTAGATTACTCTTTATTTATATTACCACCTAGGCCTATTTGAAAAATAAGGAAACATCAGTACCTCTTTTGTTATCTTTTTGAATCATTGGGATGGGTGGAGGGAAGATAAAGTTTTTTGAGCAATCTGTTTGGATAGAGGTTTCAAGCTTCTAGAGTAGTATACTGACAGTTCTTTTGCTCTTACACTCCAGTGTGCACAAATGATATTTTTAATTAGTCACATCAACACCTCTTCTACTACCTGTGCATGAATAATGTTAGGAAACGAGAAGTTTTATGCAACATAGGCTGATTTCCATTAAAATCAGTACTGCATATTTTGATGAATTTACTCTACTTTTTCCTCTAACTATGTTATATGACTTCAGTTCTTCTTACCTTTGTATTTTTATGCAGACGTCAGCCTGTGAGCCCTCCACCCCCTCCAAGGCCTATCTCTCCACCACATACCTATGGATATATCTCAGGGCCTTTAGTCTCTGACATGGATACTGATGCACCAGAAGAGGAAGAAGATGAGGCAGATATGGAGGTTGCTAAGATGCAAAACAGAAGACTCCTTTTGCGTGGCCTTGAGCAGACACCTGCTTCAAGTGTTGGTGATTTGGAGAGCTCTGTAACAGGGTCCATGATCAATGGCTGGGGTTCAGCTTCCGAAGAAGATAACATCTCAAGTGGGCGGTCTAGTGTTAGCTCTTCAGATGGATCATTTTTTACTGATGCAGATTTTGCACAGGCTGTTGCAGCAGCTGCAGAATATGCTGGCTTGAAAGTAGCCAGACGTCAAATGCAGGATGCAGCAGGAGGTGAGTCTGTCCTGTATTTGATATGAAAAGGGGGAGAAAAAGCTCCATTATGACATGTGCTTATTCACAACCACTTTCTAAATTCCTGTTCTTATATTTGGAAATTCAGGAAGGGAAAGAGGGGGAGATTCTCACTAGTGAAAGAGGCAGTATGGGACTTTTGCTGAAGCTGTTCAAATAAATTGCCACTCCAAATTGCTTCACATAACTAGTTCCTATTTTTTTTGTCTTGTCGGTTGTTGCCAAACCTCAGCTCTGTTCATGGATTTCCAGCCAGAACTGAATGAGCCTAGCACAGTCTTGCCTAGTCGTGCATGACTTACAGAGCTGTTGAGCAAAGTTTGGGAATCACTGCTTTACATAAAACTGCTTAATCAGAGGTAGTGATATGTGCAAATATGAACATTTTTGTTATTATAATATTTTTTTCTTTAAGCTCACTGCTCTGATGACCATTTCTTAAGTCCCTGCCACACTTAACACTCAAACACTTCCTCTGACAATGAGTTGTCTGAAAATTTAGAGTTTCAAAAATATGACACCTTCATTATAACTAAGTATGCCCTTACTCTTTAAGAAAAGTTTCCAGTCAGTTCTTTTCTAATAGGTACTGTTTTGCTAAGGGGTAATAAAAAAAATAAATTTCAAAATTATATCCTTTTCCCAGTGTAAGGCTTCAAGTATTTTCAGTCTCTCATCATGAAAGATTTAATCTGTCTGTATTGAAATGTCCATTTAAATACTAAACTTTCAGAGTCTTATTTTCCCTTTATTTGAAAATATTTGTAATTGTTTCCCATTTCATATTTCATTATTAACTTTTGGAGAATGCTATTTAATTCTTAATGCTGTATTATTGAGATGAACTGGCTTTGTGCTGATTCCATAATTTGACAGCAGTTATTAGTTATAGTTTAGATGATAGATTATGAGTATGTAGGAAGAACATTTCTTCTTTTTTTTTTTCTCCTGAATCACCACTGAAGAGATTAGTGTTTTGCTGTTGCTTTGCAACATACTGGTTATAGGCAATGCCAGCTTTATATAGGTAATCAGCAACTTGATTAGTCCTGATGAATGTTGTCATATTTCAGCTAAGAAACAAGAATACTGCAGTATGTAGTGCTAATATCAAGCAGATCCATGAATATTTTGTCAGCCCTATTGAATTGCTAAACCTTGAGTACTGGGGTCCCTGTCACAACTGTGTCCACACTGACTCCACGGATTTGCAACATTCCTCTCTCATTTCTGATATCCTCTCTGAGTTAACAGTCCTTTGTTTCATTTCCACACAGCTGTTCATCATGAGGAGTGAGAGGGGAGGTAACTTAGTAATTCTGGATGAAATCCTGGCCAACTGAAGTAGGTGGCAAAACTCCCATTCGTACCCATGGAGCCAGGATTTCATACATTTTCTACAAATGCATTCATGCAAATATATATCTCTGTGTGTGTAAATTTATATATTTAGTAAAGATTTTTTAACATCTTGTTACTACTACATGTAAATAATTTTACAACAGTCAAGTTCATGCAACAGTGACTTTTATGTATTGATATTACCTCTACCTGACTGCACATCCTGGAAACACGACAATTCTTATCTGAAAATAAGCTGTGATAAAATGCTAATCATACATCCACAATGCATTCTTTCTTAGTAATTCACTCAAAGCTGTGCTAGGGCCATCTGTAGCTAAGTCCTGCTAGAGACTTGCTCTACTTATGTAGGGGAATTCACTGTGTCCAAACCAGAGGAGGTGAAGCCCGTTTTGAGAGTGAGTGAAACATTTTGTTGCCTGTGTAAGCCTGCTGGGCTGGAAGCCTATCTATGCTTGACTGCGTATGGTTCTCAGACTCCTTGAGCAAGAGCTCCCATTACAAACCAGTTGGATCGTTTATGTGGAACTAAGCCAGCCTGCCTATTAGTAGAATAGCAAATGTTTCTTTTTAGTTATGTCTCACTCTGAAACTGCTTACAGTAAGGATGAGAAAATTAACAGTACTGTGACAGTATTTTTTTTAAGTGCTATATAGACAGCTGTTTCTTATGTGAAAAAAAAAGATAAGTGTGAAGCTTCTTATTTTGGATGAGAAAAATAATAGTTATTGTTCTGTAACAATTTTCAGGCCGTAGACATTTTCATGCATCACATTGTCCCAGACCTACCAGCCCTGTATCTACTGACAGCAACATGAGTGCTGTTGTAATACAGAAGGTCCGACCTGCCAAAAAGCAAAAACACCAGCCAGGACATCTGCGCAGAGAAGTCTACACAGATGGTGAGTCCACTGAAATGGGTGAAAACGTCAGTGAACCTTTCTAACTATGCATTCAGTGTGTGTGTGTGTGAATTTTTTCCACAGAGATAACATTATATTTCCGAATTCAGTGATTTGTGTTTCCTGTTGCTAAACACAGTGAACAGATTAATCATTTTAAATGCTGTAGTTCCTTAATACTGTACATTGATGCTGCCACTTGAGAGCCTTGCACCTGTTTTCTGTAGTGTCCTAATCGGCTAATTACCGTCATTATTTAAGAGCCCAGATAGCATAAATAGTACAGTCATTGAGTGTAATGTGTGGTTAGGATAAAAATCTTGATTCCCATGACTAAATATTAAAACATCCAAAATGTATTTTCTCTCTCTCTCTCTCTCTAAAAAAAAAAAAAAAAAAAAACATTAACCATTCAAATGGTGGACAACAGAAATCAATGAATCTTAATCCTGACCACAGCATTCTTGCAAGCAGTTACTTTGTGAGTAGGAGCAATATTTAATCATCTTCTCTCGTGCCTTCACACACAATATCAACTCTTGCTGAAAAGGTAGTGCTTGTATTCCCTTGGGACCACAGAAGGATAATGCAAACATTGTGATGTTGTCTAGAGAGAGCCTTTAATGAAAATGCCTCAGGTGGTGCAACTTTTATTAAACCACTACCTTCCAGTTTTATAAAACAACCCAAGGGCTTTGTTGGAAATTCATGTAAGATAAATTCTGAAAGACTTAACCCATCTTGTCAAGTTTGCTAAATTTGCTAACTGGGGGAGGGGAAAGAAAGACACCATTCCCCACCTGCTGGATCTCAGCAACAACAATCTGATTAGGACTTTCATTACCAAGCTGAATTTTTTCAAAGAGGGGCATCGTTTGCCATTATCATATGAAAGCCTAATATTATAGATCCTTATCCAGGGTTACTAGAAGGGAGTTTTGAGCCACTTCTCCCTATGATTCCTGCCACTTGACGAAAAAATTTAATACAAAGCACACAGCACGATGAGCAGAAGTAATTTAGCAATGAGTGGTTGTCCGTGCTATTATCTGTACTTTATCCTGAGTATTTTCTCTCACTAGCATATATCAGATATTAGACTGCATTAAATACTGGCATGACACAGTGCACCTGGGCCTCTTGGCTTATGCCCAGGCCCCTTCTGTCAGTGAGACTGCGCTGCTGGAATATTATCTGATTTCAAGCGGTTATTACAGTGGTTTTGTGCATGTTTGCTTCTGTGAAAGGACAGCGCAAGGTGTAAATCCCAGAACTGTTCCAGAAATGTTACATTTATTACACTCCTGCAATGGCATTTTTGCAAGCTTTTAAGTACATTTTATCAGTTTTTACTATCTTGAAAGGAACATTCTTAACTGAATAATTGGCTGAGCATCAAACCTTGGTATAAACACAACACACCAGAAATAAAATCTAGACAGCAGCTTTATGTGGCCATTTTCTTCTAACACGGGAATAAATAAAAGAAGGACCTGCATTTGATGACAGGTCTTTGAGAACGTAATTATACAAAGTTAAGTCATAGAGCATTGTTATTAGGTATTGCAATAGATTTGACAATCATGATCAATATTTGTTTTGTGTTGCATAGCACATGCTTACTTCAGCGTATATTCTAATTAGAGAATTTTTGCGAACCAGTTTGGTGTGCAATACAGTGTAGTGGTTCAGAACAGCAAATTATGGCTTTAATTCCTGCAGACATAATAAAACTCAGTTCAAAGGTTGAAGGGCTTTCTTTGGTTGTTTTCCTGTTGGTTTTGTTGTTGTTGTTTTAACCTATATCAATTTTCATGTTTTCCATGTTTGGAGCCTTACTGAAGATTATAACCATTCACTTTAATAGCTAGAGCTATTAAGTATACCGTCCCTTTAGAATTAGCTATAAAATAACATCTAATAATTGTTTTTCTTAAGTGGAGAAAAGTGATATGGAAATGTGAATGAAACATTTAAGCACAATTGACTTTTCCCAGATCAGCATAGGCTTTTCTGCTGGGTTGATGTTACAGTGTTACTTGTCTTTTTTATGAAGTATTACCTATTATGAAGATTTTTTGTTTCCTTGGTGGGTGAGCATGCACGTTTCTAGTAGAAGAAAACTGCCATTCTTCATCTAAGCATTTATTGCTGGCCACAGCCATAAAACAAATAGTGAAAAGAGAAAAATACATTGCTTCATTATTTTCTCAACCTTTTCAGTTAAATTTACTTTCACATATGAAGAATTTTCTACTGTTCCCAAAGAACCTGAATAAGTATCTGCTAGCTGTTTGTCGAAATACTTGTGTTGGAAAGAATTTACGCAGTTAGTCGATGAGAAGGATATGTAAATAAATACAGTAACTGCAGTAACAGTTGAAGAACATTATCAGCAGAGATGTACATACATCATTTAAGATTCCATACATTTTTTCTTTGCACAGCAAGATTTGACAAAGAAGTTGGTATTTCGGAAAGTGTGTTTGTTAATACTGTAGCTGTACAAGGCCTACCACTAACCCTGTACGATAAAGCAGTTTTGTATTCTCTGCTAGCATAAGTTCGAATCAGTTTCTCCTTTATGTGGAACGAAATTTTAGCACAGTTGCTTTATTCTTTGACAATCATCCAGGTGGTAAAATGTTCTCCATATTTGTTGCTAAAAAAATCTTAGCTCAGTAGATGGTAAGGATTAATGTGTATGACTTTTTAAGTTGCTCTTCATCTGGCCTTTTAGAGTTAGTTACTAAAGGTGCATTACAAGAACCAGCAGATGTATGTACCTTCTCAGACTTGTCTGACGTACTTACATATTAGATTTAAGAAACCGAAAGGAATATTGTCTTTTCTAAAATATTGTATATGAAAGTCACTTCTCAGCTGTGATAAATTTTTTCATCAGTAATGTCTATCCTCAGAATTGTAAGCATGTAGATTAGGAAAAAAAAAAGGGTAAAAGTCCTTTGTCATTGCTTAGGTTCAGTAGGTTTTTAATATAAATTACACCTCTGATGCTGTTCACATGAGATTTTAAATCCTGATTCTTTTTTAAATCTTTCAGTGTCAAAGGAAAAAAAATATTAACATTTTCACAACTAACTGTTCAGCTCTGCAACTGAGATATTTAGGTGCTGTCAAGGACATGACATTAGGGCGGCTCACACAAGGCAGTCGAATATTTGCCTCATATTTACCCCATATTTACTTGGATTTTCACTTTGAAATGTAAGCCACTAAGCATGACAACATCATTTGCACTTGTTTATGCCTCTACCTGTGAAAAACCTACCCTGCACAAATTTCAGCAAATTTCTTACCTCTATAAAAAACATGCTTTTTACTGAATAATAATAATTTTTAGATATCTGTTCTCTTTGTCATACTTACTTCTGATATAAATATTTGCTAACATTGATTATGTTGCTGAGGGAGGTTTGATGGAGTGAAAACTGGTTTAATATAAAAACATTATGTAAATAAACATACAAGTAATACAATAAAAATAACAGCTACCTACTGCTTGTGTACATCATAATGGATGTCTATTTATTCACCCAGTTATTGTGTACATTTTGAGTCATGTTTCCTTAAAGATAAAGCATGAAAATAACTTCAATACATAAATAATATTAGCTGAGGTAATTACATATCTAACAATCTGAAATGATCTTGCAAAGTCAGGAAAAATCTCGAGTTTTGCATGCCTGCATTAATATTTAATAGAAGAAATCTGCTCCATCTTGTCAAGCATTGCATCAAATCTATAACTCCTGTTTTCTTCAGGATATGACAGTAGGAATCTACAGCTCCTTAGGAAGAGTTGTCTAATAAGGCCTACTACCTTCGTTTATCACTATTTGCAATTATTTTTTTCTGCTTATTTGTGATTTCTCCACCTCAGTGCAAAACTACTTAGTAGATTCTTCTTCCCTTCTGTCTTTCTGCTTCTCCCATGATTTCTGCATCTGTTTTCATTTAGAATCTTATTGAAAATAGTCATCCACCTTTCAATGACACATATGGAAGGTTTCCCCTGCAGACTATGCATGCTTTAAAATAGCATCCATTGTTTTTGCTAAGTGGGAAGCAGTACAACAATAATACAGAAACATGAATGAAGCATGTGTGTACTTCTGACCTTTAGCAAACACTTCTGAATTCTTTATATTGGTTTGACGTTGCTCTGTGATTTATTTTTTATTCCTTACAATCGAAGCTTCCATTTTCCTTTTAGTAAGAAGTGTGCCAGTTTGTACTAAAGGAGGCAGATGATCTAGATTTTCTCTGTGATCTGAGCTGTTAAAATAAATACCACAGGGGTGCAATAGTGTTGACCTCGGATTTTCTTTTTTTTTTCTCTATACAGGATTCTTCTCAGTAAGGAGTACTCTGTTATAATGAAGATTTTTATAGTTTCCCTGCAGGTTGCAAAAATGTTCTCAAAAGAGAATATTACTTTTCTGTAGTTATTGTACTGTAGAGCTACTGATATTTTGTGAATCTTTTTTTATACCAGTGTATCTTTCCTTTTTATGGTCAAGACTTAACACCTCTTTCTTCATTGTCCTGTGTGGCTGCGTAGGATTCTTGTATAGAGCAGTTTGTTCCAAGTAATATTTTATAGGCAACATGAAATATGCTGATTCTTGCCTTTGGTATTAAGCCAATGCACTGGCATGCCAAAACTGTTGGAGACTGGCTCCAAGAGTGACTGAAAATGTCAATATTAAGTATCTAAACTCTCTTTATTATCAGAAGGACAATTCAATGCTCTGATAAGTAATAAAGACAGTCAGTGGGGAATGTGAGGCACAAAATGCATGAAGTTCTGTGGTTCCAGAGGTATACAGTTCTGAGTTAGAGATTTGTAGTTTATTTTTATCCACCTGGGATTCTGAGAGAAGATGTAGCGAAGGAGGATGCTTTTCTGAGAAAAAAAAAAAACAGTGTGTATTTCTTCAAGCTAAGGCAGAGTTTATTGTTGTTGTTGTATTTTGTCCTGTGCAAGTTCTATAACCACTAAAAATATTCTCCAGAAATGGTAAGGATGACATCTCCAGCTTTGTTTGTGAGCAGTTACTGTGCTTGATATGCTTTGGCCTGGACTTGGCATGGTCTGATGCACTGGACTCTCATGGAATGTATCACGTCCTGTACTGGACAGAGTCCACACAATCCTAGTTGTTGATTTACAACAGGATGCATACTTCTTAAGACCAACATTTTTTTTGGAGCGGGTATTGATGCAATGTGTACAGGGCTAGGCAGTGCAGTGAATTTCTTTTGGTTTGCTCTTCTGTGACTAGAGTTCATAGGGCACTTTGATGCATAGTGGATGTAGACTGCTACATACTGTGGATGTAGAGTGCTATTGTGATGTCTGGAGCTTTATTGCTAAAAACATTTAGGGAGTTGTGGAAAACAGTGGAATGCATCATAACTGATTCTGTGCTTTCTTGCCCAAATCAGTTGTAGTTAATGTTTGAGAAGTTAATGAATGAGAAGTTGCCTACCTATTTTGTATTTATAGCTCTTTCAGATGAACAAGTACAGTACATTGCCTACAGATCTGCCTTTGTTCTTGCTTTATAGCCTAATAATTCCCACTACTTAGATAAAATCATTTTGATTCATCCATTTAGTATATCCAGGCTTCCAGGTAATTTACACTGTGGCTTTTCAAGTTTTGGAAATGACAGTGTTTGCTCTTAAAAGCCCTCTGCAAATGGTGAGTGTTAAGCAGATACTTAAAAAGTAAGTGCCGGTATTCAGTTGCTTAGTTTCAGCTATTTTTTAAAACTGATGTTCCCCAAACTGCCAGAGTTTGATAAACAAACTACTCTGTGGAATTTGCAAAAATTATATGGCTTACTGTCCAACTTGTACCTAACTAATAGGAACAGATTGAAAGAAAATTCTTTATTTCTCATAAAATGGATTTGGTGCCATATTCAAGCCACATACTGAAACACACAGAGAATTTTTGTTGTTGTTGTTGTTTTTGTTTTGTTTTCTCTTACCAAGATGGTGGAGTTCATGCAGCAAGAATGACATTATGAATCTCATTTACCTGCATCCAAACTGAGGGGAATGACATCTTTTTTCCTCATCATCTAAGTCCAGCTGACAGCTGATAAAATACCCAGTCTTACTTAAAACAGGTCAAGGGCGATTCCAACTAATGTCACCAGTTTAACATGGAGGATGCTAGTCAACTTGCAGACAGTACTGAATTCTACTGCATCTAACAGTGTGGCTAGACCGAGTCATTTGTGTTTTGTGTCACTGGAAAATTTCTGTCATCTGTTGGATCCCAATTTATACATATATGTTAGATTCCTATTTTTTTCTTATGCATGATTGCTACATTTAGTCTTGGTCCAATTTAGTTAGTTTTCAGTTGAGATGCCGTCTTGAATACACTGTGAATTAGCTGTAAGTATATATAGAGATGCTGTTTAAATACCACAGCTGCTCCAAGATTTTTATGGAAGAAGAAAGAATTAATGCACACGTTTAAAAGGCTGAAATAGTTATTTTTCATTAACAGAGCTGTTCATTTTTCTTAGCAATCTCATTTGTGAACATTAGCCTCAGAAACATCTTACCGCCCTCACATTTTTCAACCTGTTTTTCTCTTACATCTTTGTGATTTGAGCATACAACTTTGCTCTGAACCACTTTGATATTGTCACTTCCTTGTTTTACTTTAAATCTTTTTCCTTCACATTTTGTGTTCCACAAAGCACTTTTATATCCAGATGAACAGTTTGTGCTTCCTGGTTTTAAGTTTTAGTACAGCAATAGAAAAATGTAACAAATTGAAATGTGTGCTTTATAAATTTTGGTTAAAATGCACAGAATGTTAGAACTCTTTAAGCTGTACTAACTTAAGGGACAAGTTGAAAAGAGTAAGTGTCTTTTCATTTTTTGTTCTTGTTGAGAGGTTGTTACTTCTTTGATTGAATGGAGGGGGATTTATATCTCATGACATACAAATCTCAAGAACGTGTATGTTAAAATTAACTTATTATCTTGAAAGAAGAATGCAGTAATTAAAGCAGTTTATCCCTACATGTATCAGCAGTGTATCTGTACAGTTTTTACCCCAGCTGACTTGTTTTAGCACTCAGTCTATTGAAAGCCATGAGGTATAGCAAAAGCTGTTGGTTTCTTGGATGAATTTCGCAAAAATGCTAAATATCAGCAAATATAATAGCAGATATGCTGATATTTAAGTGCCTAAAGTTACTACAACTTTTTTTTTTTGTAATTATTTTTTAGAAAATAATGTGATTCGAGAAGGTCTATTCATTTGTAAAGCTTGATGTTTTGAAAAATACCCATCAGCAGTTATAACAGTAATGTAATACTTCTTGAGGTTAAGAGAGAAGGGCAGAGGGAGGGCTGAAAGTAAATAGAGCATCTGTTTCTTCAGCAGATGTTAAATATTATTTTTAATTTTACTAATGTGTGATGTCATTTTAATTATTATTCTTTTTTCTAACTCTGTAGACTTGCCACCCCCTCCCGTGCCACCTCCCGCTATAAAATCACCAACCGCCCAGTCCAAATCTCAGCTGGAGGTGCGACCTGTCATGTTGCCAAAACTGGCTTCTATAGAACCGAGGACAGACAGATCTGCGGAAAGAAAAGGAGTGAGCTACAAGGGGAGGGACGGGGTGGATGGGAGACAGCATTCAGACATGCGGACAAATTCAGGAGAGCGGAGAGAATCACAGGAACAGCAAGGCGACGGGAAACTGCGAGGAAGTAAAGCACCAAAACGAGAAGGCACACCAGCAAAAACTCATCTTCTTCAAGGTTATTTTGCATGCTGTGTGTTTAATGAAGTACTGCTTTGTTGACTGTAGGGAAGAGGATAACTCTTTCCAGGTCTCTCTCACACACACGTGAATGAAGTTCTGTCTACAGCATTGCCAGCATTTACCTCTAAATACACAGTGGTAATACAGATCACATTGCAGATTCTCACAAGAGTAAAATGCAACCAAAAACTTATGAAAAACATAGCTTTTCTGTTTTGTACTCCTTATTCATCCATCATATCTTGAAGCTAACTCTAATGAAGCCCAAAAATAAATATTCCTTGAGAGGCATAAGGATCAATGTCCTTGCTTCTAGCATAGGATCAGAATCTAGTTGTATCTAATCTAAATATACTCTAGGTTGTAGAGGAACTGGCTGAAGTGAGATAGCATATCTGCAAGTCAAATATCTAATGTTTCTACCAAAGAATTGGTGCTTGGCTCATTTTTCTTTAATTAAGGAGGAAAGTGCCTCATCCTCTTTAAAAAATAAGAATGCCCGGGTATTGATACATTAGATATAAGTACTAACTGACATGGCATTAAATGTATCAGATCTGATCAATCAAATCTCTTTTTATGGAAGTTGGTATGATTACTAGTAAGTGGAACATGATTAGTGGAATTTACCAAGTATCCACTAAAGCTTTCAAGACAGGTTCATACAAATGCTCTGTCTGGTCGTGTCTTCCTAAAGGCGTGCAAGGTCAGTATCAGGGATGACTGGGTAGTAAATTGGTTTAAAGGGCACATTAGTTAGAGATTGTTACTGATTACAATGAGTTACCATAGATAACAGTTATTAGAAGGTTGCATTTGAGAATGATGCTGAGACTTTAAAACATGCCTCTTTGTTTCAAACTCAGCTTGGGAAATATAAGGTCTACTATTTAGATGCAGTGAACTCCTTGTTCTAGTGAAATATCATGCATGCATTGTCATTTCCTCCTACTCAGTCATATATACTGCAAGGGTTGTTTTTTTTTTTTTTTTTTTTTTTTTTCATTTTCTTAGAGAGTATTGCAGGGATCATAAATTGAAATGAAGTGGACATTAATCTTGAATTAGTTTTTCTGTGGTGAACATTACTACGTGAATATTATAAATTTCCCCAAGAAAGATTCTATAATGCTATTATGGAAACAGTGTATTTCATATTCTTGTCAGGCGTCACTGTAATCCTACTGAGGATCATAAAAAGTAAAATAAATCAGCCATCTGCAAAAATTTTGAGATCACAGTATCTCTGAGGTTGTAAACATAACAGTGTGTATATTTGATTATACAGAGGACATCCTGCCATATTCTAGACCAACGTTTCCAACGTCAAATAATCCCAGAGATCCCAGCTCCTCCAGCTCTATGTCTTCGAGAGGATCAGGAGGGAGACAGAGGGCAGATCAAGCAAATATAGCCCGAAGAAATGTTGCAGAAATGCAAGTACTGGGAGCATATGAACAAGGAGAAGAAGAAGAAGATGAGATGGAGGTAACTGTAGGTGTACTACTGACCATAAATAGATAAATATAAGTTTATTTTCTGTTCTTAGGTGTTGTACTTTGCAACTTGAAATATTCTCCTTAGAAAATCAGTACCTTTACTGTCTATTAACAGTGTATGTAATCTCACATACTGTTAATGTGAGCATAAAAGCATAATGTTGCATTATGGGAACATAATGCAATGGGAACATAAAAACAAGATGTTGCATGGAATAATTGTCTCCACATTAAAACTTGTAGAACAGAACTTGTAGAAATAAAATATTTAAATGTGCACTTTGCATTATCCAGATTCATTCAAAAGTCAAAATAAGGCATCGATTCATTTATGAGCACTGTACCATTGCCTTTCACAGTTTTTGGAAGTTTCTACTTCTAGATTTTAGTAAATATTAAGACCTGTGAGCATTTTTTTTTCTTTTTTTTCCTACTTCATGATGTTAATTCAATTTAAATCCTGACTGTAGAAAGAGTGTGCAACATGCAGTCACAATGCTGCACATACTTAAAAGTAATAATTATTGTTTAAAGGTAAACTTCTCTAAAGTACGTAAAGCAAACTTTAAATAATACAATCTAACTTATAGTCATTGGTGTCTTTTTTTCTTTTTTTCATACAGGAAACAGAAAGCTGAAGGCAGCAGCATGTACTGTAACAGGCTTTTGAAATCTAATCAGAAAAAAATTAATCACTTAAGATGCCTCAAGTCTGATGATGTTTGACGCCAGAAATAATGTTCAGTGCAATCAGAGTGTACAATTTTTAATTTTTTTTTTTCATGCCATCAGAATGCTAGTTTTTATTTTACTCTTTCTTTGTAAACCCTCATTATTTGAAACAGCTCTTGCTTGTTCCCTGATGCTAAGTTCATCACCTTCGCTGCCCAAGAAGGCAGGTAAGCTGCTCTTCATGGTGCTTAGGTCAGCTTCTGCTTCAAGATTTGAGCAGAAGCATGGGAACCCCAAATTCCTCCCCTGACAGTCAGTGCTCAGTACACTTCTGGTACACCAATGAACCAATTGGTAGTGTAACAAGTAATACAGCATTGATTGAACACTTCCACAAAGTGAGTATTGTGGAGAGCATTCTTTTATTTTACTGTAGTCTGCTGTTAGTCAAATGGCATCTTGCAGTTTTTAATACAGACTGTGTATCTTTTTTTTTTTTTTTTTGCCAGTCTCTTGCTAACTTTTTGCAGCAGATACAGTTTTACAAATACAAATGATAGCAATTCAGGATGAGGTGGTTTTTATTGTAAATACGTACTCATTTTAAATCCCCTGTGGTACTTTGTCTTTCCATTTTCAGCGTTAAGTACATTCTTATTAAAAATGTCCCTTGGGATGGACAGGAGGTAAGGCAATGTAAATGCTGTTCATCTAATCATGGCATGAGCGAGTTTATTGAAAACATTTTCTAATTCTCAGCCTCAAAAGTGCTAATGAAAATAAACAAGAAAAGCAGTGGACATTTTTAGTAAAAATTGGATAATATCATTAAGTGTTACTGGCCCAAATCTCAGACCTCTACTTGTGTCAATTCACCTTAAAGAAGTGCCACTTAAACAAGTTTCATTTGATCTTGGCGGTTATGTTTTTTGTAATGCACTGCTTATCTTTTTTTTTTTTTTTTTTTTTTTTTGGTTTTAAAAGCACAATCACTAAACTTTGTTTGTAAACCATTGTAACTATTAACCTTTTTTTGTTTTTTGTTTTTTGTTTTTTGTCTTATTGAAAATGTTAAGCATTTGTTTGGGATATTTTTCGTTTTTTTGTTAATGCTCTATGTTTGTATTGGGAATATTTGAATGATGACAGATGGTAAAGTAACAAACCTAAATGTGGGCCATAATCAGAACGCTTCTCACTTTTCCTGAACTCACAGAAAATTCTCAATCTTGTTGTGGCCTCTCTCAACATTGGATTATCATTAAAACTGAAACAAATAGAGGCATTAGTTGCATCGAATTTGCCAAATGATGTCCTCTGTCTGTAGAGTTTATGACCTTTTTTTGTAATTTAAAATTTCTCTGTCATTGGTGCTAATGGAAAAATATGTGTTTGTTTATTGACAGCTATCAGGACTAGCCCCAATGGAAAAAAAAAGAAAAAAAAAAAGAAAAAAAAAGTGTTTTGGTGTTTACCGAGGACTGAAATTTTTCATTTAGCTAATTTTTAAAGAAAGGTTACATAGAAAGGATGTGCAGTACTAAAGGAACAATCCATGTGATTAATGTTTTCATTACGTTCATGTAAGAAACCTCATATTTTAGCCATAATTTTGCATACTGAGGATCCAATAATCAGAAAAGTAATTTTTGTCACATTATTTATTAAAAATGTTCTCAAATACATTCTCTTTCTTGTGTAGTTTCTTGTGTTCCCTGATGCTTAATTTTAGGGTCAATTCTGACCTTTTTTCTAATGATATGAATCAGAATCTATCCCACTGAAATCATGCAGGTTACAGTAGCATGAGCAGAGTAGGAGAGCTAGATGCAGCATAAGATTTTACATAATTACAATTGATTGCCTTCAAGATCTGATTTCTTGGTGCTTCATGAACTGTGATAACTAAAATGTCCTTTAGCCTGCCAATTTCCAGAGGGAGCTGATGAAGAAAATCTGTACCAACAAAAGCATTCACCTCAGGGGTGTGATACATTTGTTACAAAGGAAATAAGATCCAAATACGTAAAGGGAATGAATATTATGAGTCATGTTTTTGTTGGAGGTCTGCACAAATACAAGTTTTCTTAACAGCCTGCTGTGGTCATTCTGTGCCCTACAGAGTCCTGCTGTGGATCACAATCAAATAGGTAACATTCCCTTTTCCACTCTTGCATTTTCATAACCCCATTCTTGCTTTTTCTTTCTGTACCCCATTATTCCTCCAAAAAATAGAGAGAAGAAAGCACTCTGCATGAAAAAAAAAAAACCCACAAAACAAAAAACCTGTGTTTTTTCACTCAATGCAACCTCTTTGCCCTTCATCGTTTTCGCTTCCATATTTCTTCTTTCTGAAGAGCTTAAAACAGTCTGGAGCCAGATCCAGAAATGCTGCAGAGTACTACAGCACCACGTTTTGCTACTGAAGATTGCCAGAGCCTTAACATTTCAATCAGGCATAAGCCATAAATGTAATTTATTTCATAATTATGGCTTCAAAGCAGATCTTAGAATAGTAGCATAAGTTAAATGTTTTGGTGTTACATTTCTATTTTGATTAGAGAGGAGATTTTTTGGCGTCTTCAGTCCTCATGCCTGAGTTCAGAGAACCATGCATTAAGCCACCAGTGCAGTCCAGATAGGATCTTTCATGCCAGACTGCACCACAGGAGGCATCCTTCTAGCCTACACCTTTCCATCGGAGTAGGCAGTAAAGGTCAATTTGATGAGTACAGACTGCTTTAGCAGCTGATTGTCTCTCCTGGTGCTAGGCACGGCCTGATGGTTTGGGCTCAAGCCATTGCCATGGCAGGGTGTGAGGATCGAAGTGGAAAACAGGTTTCCTGAGTTTGTCAGCTGCTTGGCACAAAGGCTTAATCTGCTGCCAAGGGTGTAGTGTTGCATCACAAAACTGGGGCCTCGTTGCAGCTGTGTAGTGTGTGAGTGTATACCTCTGTAAGGTGTATCTGTCCAGAAACACTGGGGCTGTGAGTCTGAAATAACTGCAACTCACTCCATTACTGGAACAGTGGAATGCTGGAAACCACTCCTCAGATCCCCAGCCAGTGTCAGTCTGTACACCTACGCTGGCAGTCAGATTCCAACTACGTTTCTGGCCTCAAATAATGGTAAGTGGGAAACTTTACTCAATGATTTCTCTTTTATTAAGAGTTTATGTAATTCAGTTTTATGGTGTTCTGTAAGAAATTATTTGGATTGTTTTGTGATTTCATTCAGTTATGAGTAGCTGTATCTTGAGACACTGTTTCATAGATTTGTCGCAGAGTTCTGTCACCTGTACTGGATCCTCAGTACATTATGGTATTTTAGTAAACATGGTAATGAAATATGCAATAGTTTGGCCTTAGGAATGTAGCTCTTGTTAGTATTGATATACGCTTGATTTGGTCTTTGGCACTCAGATGTAGTAAAACTAGGTCATCTTCATCTTGCTACTTTACGTAAAACATTATTTAGTAATTGGCAAGCCAACACAACAGAAGAGAGTAGTTTTTAGAGATTTTGGTTATGCTGCTTCCAAACTAATACCTAAAGAGAGCAAATAGAAAAGTCCGTAGTATTTGTGTGCTGTATTAACATAATGGACGTTGAAATTTGATTTCACTTACAGTGAGTTCTCTGAAATCCCATCTGAGTTACTATTAAGTATGACTATTCAAAATAATCATTAAGATATTCTTAAAGATGTCTGAAGATAAAGAAATAAAAAACAGGAAGTGCCTTGCATATGTTTTAGCTTTAAATGTCAGTTTATTTTCCAAATCTTATTTGTTTTTAAGCATAAATAACATTTGTTTTCGTTTTAATATTACGGTAATGCAAATATACAGTGCTGGAATCTGATTTGGCAAAAATGTTATAGGAGTAGGTTAGCCATAGCTGAACATGAAATCTAAACAATATAGTTTGTTTTAACTCCTGAAAATACATTTGAACTGTCCACCATCTTACTTCCTTTGTTCCAGAAACAATGAGTCATTAAAATACCAATTTAGTTAGTTTATGGTATTTTTACCTAAAATGTTGCATGTACCATTTTCTTCGTGAGCATTCCGTCATGCATTAACTTCCTGCATAATAAATAAATAAATAAATAAGAATGAAAAAAGAAAGAACTCCCTTGTCAAAAATGTAGGATCCATCCAAAATAACATCTGTCCTGCAATGTTTTTCTCAAAATCCTGTTTCCAACATCTGTATTCACAGCTACTAAAAGATTGTCTTACTGTCAGCAACAGAACAACGTGATAAAAATTAAAACTGCTGTATTGCTTAAGTGAAGCTTTCAAATTAATTGAAGTAGCTACTTATATTTGGAGAAAACATTTTAAACCCTGTTTTGTTATGTTGGAGAGAGAGGGAAATTCTTTGCACATGAAAATCCTACTGCTTATACATAAAAGAAGCACAATTTGTTTAATGTGTGCACATAAAGATACTGATATCTGAAAATGCAGATTTGTGTGTGTATACAGTTTTGTATTTACTGAGCTTAATGATTAGGAACTAAGAGTCTGTTCCAAACATTCAGCTGAAAGGCGAACGTGTTCACAGATGTCTGAAGCTCACAAATAAAACCTCACATGCATGGATGTCATCCTTGCTGAGGAAATTCTTCAACATCTTCATTTTTGAATGAACTGAAAATTTCAGAAAATCAAACCCAGGATTGGTGGATTTGTTTTTCATTTATTTTCATTGCATACAATGATTTCTTCATTGCCAATAAGTTCCACAAAAAAGCCAGTGTACTATTATGTTATGTATGGCAGTCTAAATATTTGAAGATTAGTAACACCATTTCTTAAAATTCAGCTCCCTAACCTTTTTAATCCAATGATTCATAGATCTCAGAAGCAAAAATTTGAAACACGATACCAAGGAGGGTCCCTTTATATAACAGTGGGGATGGGAAAAAAAACTCCATTCTATACAGAAAGGAAAATGAATTGGTGAAATTGGAATCCTGTTGCTATTAAAGCCCTAAAGGAGGAAGGCAGACTGGAGAGGAGGGAATGAAGGGATGCAAAGAAAAAGGAAATCAAAAAGCTGAGGAATCCAAGACTCATGAAGTTAATAGCAAAATTCCTGTTTAATCAAAGTGACTTGCAAAGGAATTACCTTCTTACAGACTGGTAAACATTAGCCACCACAGTGCAATGAACACTGGAAGAAGAGTCAAATCCTTGCTGTATGCTTGTTTTGTTATTCTGCTCACTAAATGTACACCAAATAGGCTCATTTTCAGCTGCTGGAGGAGGCAAGTGGAGTTTTTTTATTCACCATGGCATTCAGAATTCTTGTCACATGAGTTGATGAGGGTAGAAACTACTAATTCCTCATCTCTATATCTGGCATAAAGTGGAGCCAATTGCTTTTCAGATTTTTTAGGAGCATGACAGTCAAAGCCATGATGATAAAAAATGTGCTTATTGATTTTTTTTTTTTTTTTTTTTCTGGCCTAAGATATTTTTAGCAAGAGCAAGATCAGGAAATGTAGAATAAAAGTGTTTAGTATTGACTTTTTTTCTTTGGCTTCCCACCAGTATTAAAGCACAGGTGTGGTTCAGAGTCAGCAGCAAGGGATAAAAGCAAAGAAGCTCTTATGGACTTGAATGCATAAAAGGACAAAAATGAAACAAAGAAGGAAAGAAATAAACCTCTCTCAGCAAATGTAACTAACAAGGTGTTCCTAAAGTAATTGTATAGCATAGAAAATAATGGCCGAGAACTTTATATTTGCTGTTAATTGACACAGAATCAAAGATTTCATTATATTCCTGAACAACATGTTTGCAAAAGAAATCATAGTCTACTGAGCTGAGTACAGATCATTGCAGAGATTCTCATACTGACTAAATGCCTGAAAAAGTGGAGCTCTGAACTGGCCATCATAATACTGAAGTCTTTAACAATTTCTTGGGTATGGGTACCTGAAAATAGCATATGGATAATGTAACAATGCAAGGTGATAATCAAGTCCAATTATATAGGAAATAAGCTATTTAGGCAGATGCAAACAATACCAGTGCCAAATGGCTTTGCAGAGGTGCATCTGTTGTCTGTTCCTTGAGCTAACCTCTGTCAGGGGATCCATCTGAGACGGATGTGGACAGTAAGTATTACATCCCTGCTACTCTAAGTTAAATGCTTCGGGACTTCATCAGAACCACTACAAGCATTGTATGTGCCATAGCTAAAGGAAGACATACAAAAAAATACATTAATTTGCCCATTGGACTACTATTTTCTGCCTTTCTGTGCATTATGATATTGTTTTCACTTGCATTTTTCCTACAAAAGGAAAAAGCATACAACCAAATGCTTTGGTTGGTTATTACGGAGGCAGGCAGGAAATCCAGACCCCACACTACTAACACTCTGTACTGCCTGTGTCTTTAGGTAGGGCAGTAACACCATGCTAGATATACGGTGGAGGGACTGAACAAGTTGTTGGTTCCAGAATATTAGTGTCAGATCATGAAAGAAATCAGGATGTCCAACCTCATGAACAACCCAAAACTTAGGTCCTTTGAGAGCAAGTAAGCACTGTGTTCCTACTGTATTGCATATGGAAACTGTAGTGAAACAAATGGTAAGTGATAACTTCTATGGAGACAGTCATTTTTGGCTATCATGGTAATTATCATAAAAAAATGTAAATGGGAAATTTCAACTACATCATTTTTTGATTGACTGAGTGTTTGATAACACTGTACAACAAAATAAAAAGCAGGATGTTTCGAGTCAAATTTTCACCTGTAACAAAACATCCTTGAAAGAACCTTCCCATGAGATTAACAAACAGCTTAACTGCATTTCCTGCAGTAGAAAGGTGCTGCAGACACTTTTTTGTAGCAGATATGCTTCAGAGCAGTCTGAATCCCTGTGCCAATTAGAATTAATATATAGTGGGATTCATTTGATGTCTGTCAGGCACTCTGAGTACAAACATTTCTGTATAACCCATAACTAGTTGAGCACTTCTGTCAGTTTTGCTTTAGGATCATAGTGAAGATGGTTTCTCAGTAGCTTTTCGAGATCTTTTATTTAGTTAGTTAACCAGGCCACTGATGTGTGATAAATCTATAAAAAAAAGGAAAAACAAAAAAGTGGAATTGATGCAGGTTTTTTGTTTGTTTGTTTGTTTGTTTGTTTGTTTTTTCCTCATTCCTTGCTTACTGCTTGTAGGCTTGCTTTCTTGGGAGCATTCACATTGTCACTATATTTTGACATCATGCCCACAGTGTGGAAATGCAGATTCCAAATGCCAGGAAAACACATATGTACCGATTTCAGTTCCTTTATGCTTCTTATTCAGGGCAAACTGCAGAGAATGCTTGTCTAGATAACATTTGGAATCTTTTATTACTATCAATGACATATTGACAAAGTTTGTAGGAAACTGGATGTTTTAATAAATACATCAAGTTTCAAATTAATTCAAACATTGCCACTAATTTGAAGAAAGCATCAAATGACAACTGCAGAGAAAAAATATGAATGATATATTCCTTAAATACTTGCTGGTTGCAAAGCTTCAACAATCAGAAGTTATTCAGTGGTTATGATTATTGCCGTTAAATCAATTATATCCCAAAGAAGGATGGTGTGTGTTAAAAAAAATGCTAAAACTAATGTTGAAAAAATTTTCTATTAAATATTTAGGAATCTCATTTGACAGATCCAGAGAATGCTGGTGTGCCAACATTCCTATTTTTGAGGAACCTCAAAGCAACATTCTGGATATTTCTTCAGGTGTTAAAATAGGTTTAGCAGGAAATAATCTGTAGCACTATTCATTTCCTTGCCAGATGCTTAAAAATTTCAGCCGTAAGATCAGCTGGATTGTGGCCTCTCAAAATGCAGGAGAAAAAAAATGTGGAAACATAGAAGTGTGAGTTCAGTTACAGGATAAATAAAATACAAAACAGTGTTTGTGTTGTTGAGCCGTCTGAGAGCCCAGGACTTTGAGGCAAAGAATGTCATGACAACAGCAACAAAACTAAGCAATGAAGTGTTCGCTACAGTCAGTCACTCCAGCATGTATGTACACACCCCCAGGTTTAGGTGTCTTTGCTGCTTGGTTACCTGTGTGGTTACAGTTGCAAGTTGTGGTATCAGAGCTTGTCCTTTCTTACTATGCCTCAGTGGTCTGAGATTGGTCCCTGTGTTTCAGAGTAGTGAGCGTGGCTGCCCTATTTATGCCCTGCAGTGCAGCACATCATCAAATGACAAATGTCAAAGGTATGGCCTGCTTCCTTGGGTGTTGATCATTTTATGTCATATTCAGTTAAGACTTTCTACTATATTATATTAAATTATCCTCTTGAATATTTAACCTACTTGTTTCAGAAATGATGTCTTTGAAACATGTCAGTGCCTTGTTTCTGTTGATGAATAGAGTAATGCTTTAGAGAAGATAGATAGGTTTTTCATAACACCACACTGGTATTCAGCAGATCTGTGTTGGATTTCTTGGGCAATTATGTGCTTTTGTTTGGCACTGGCTCTGAATACTACTTCCAACCTGTCTCTAGTTATCAGTTTGAGCTGTTGGCTCCTCTGGACAGTGGCTGTCTTCTATTGTGTATATATACGCATAGTGGTAGAGGGTGGTTGAGTCTTGTATTGCTACTACAATGTAAATAATATAGTGCAATTAGTAGTAAAGTGTAAGACTTAATGATATTCTGAGACCATCAATAGAGCCCCCAAAGGATTCAATTTGGGACAATTTTATTTAATATTTTCATTAGAGTCCTTGACACAGAGGCAGGAGTCCAATAATGAAATGCAGTGATCACAAAAGTTGTGAGCAATTGTCAGTGTGCAGGAGGAATGTGTCACCTTGAGAATTGGAGCAAGAGCAATAGGATGAAATTGAAGTAGTTCAGTATGCAAGGTCATGCATTTAGGAATTAATAAGAACGCCTGTTGTATGCTGGAAATTCATCAGCTGAAAACAACTGTGAGGAAGAAAAAGGCCTGCATAAATTTGTTCATCTGAGGAAGTTTCAAAAGCTTCCAGTGAGTTGTTACCTGTAAAAACAAAATAAATGTGAATGTAAGATCTTTCATAAAATGTATTTCCAGTAGAAAGAAAGGGAAATATTATGTAAAGTGGAGAATTGTGTCAAAGAGAGATTTGCATTCAAGTAATAGTAAAACTTTTTAATAGGAAGTATGATAGATGTGGAAAAAAGCCTGTTTATTGTTTTTATGTGTGACAAATAATTTCCATTTCTCAGTAAAACTAAAATTCCAGTGAAGTCCCACTCCTTTTGACAGCTGGACTCATCAGGAGACTCATGAAAGCACAAGATGCATCTTTTCTACTGACAGTGATTTCTGAAACTGCTTCTGAAACGGGCTGGAGTGATTGTACTAAATCTATCACTTTCAGAGCAAAGTGTCAAGGTTAAAACTTAAGTCAAGCTTTTCCATCCAAATCTCAATCTAAAGAAAGAAAAAGAAAAGTGAACAATCTTTGTAGTGGTTTTGGAGAAATAGCAAGTGAAGCAGAGTACCAATAGTTTGAGTTAAATAGTTAAATGGATAGACAGAAAATATTGAACTTCATTCTTCTACCAACTTATTTTCTGCGGATGGATCCGAAGTGGAGTGTTTCACCTTAACTTGAATCTGAGCTAGATGTATCTTAATCTATGGGGAAAGATAACAGCTAAAACCATCTGATCAAGGTCAGAAAAAAAAAAAAAAAAAAAGAAGAAGAAAGAAAGAAAAAAGAAGAAGGAAAGAAAGAAAAAAAAGTAAGAAAGTGGAAATGAGTATATGTGGAGAAGAAAACATGAGCCCTCCAAAAGTAAACCTGAAGTAAACACACAGCAACATGATCCATAAACCAAAAGAAGACACCTCTGTATGATTATGGAAGTTACCAGGAGACTGGGGAAAATAAAATACCCTGTAATCAGAAGGTAAATTTTGATGTGCTATAGGAGCAGTATCAGCATGGTACCGGAGAAGAAGTTTGAGTTACTAGAGGATCCCTGGAGGTGTTCAAGAAACATAGTTGTGGTACTGAGGGATGTGTTTTAGTAGGCATGATGGTGATGCACTGATGGTTGGACTAGATGATCTTAGTGGTCTTTTCCATCCTTTATGATTCTGTGATTCTAACACAGTAACTGGATTGCTCCTGTGAGCCCATAGATCACCTCCAGGCACCAAGGAGGGCTCTGGTGAGCCTGATGATAATTCTTCAATGCTGCATTAACAGTGAGCAGGTCTCTGTCTTATGGGCATCAGCACAAACATGGGAGCAAAAATCAGGTTCCCCCACATGTTAGTTTAATGCAGTTAATAAAGGCAATTCAGATATTCTTGTGATTTTGTTAGTCTAGTGCTTTGATTTATTTTAAAGGGCACTATGTATTGCTCTTATTGCCTTTCTGTCTGCATGCATAAGTGATGCTGTTTCTGAGAGCAAATCTTTTTCACCCATAGTGCTGTGAAAATGAAATAATTTTCAAATGTGTTTAAATTAAATATGCTTAAATTATTTAGAAGCCTAGGATTTAGGCCTAGAATACATTTTACTATACTCAAATATTTGCTGCCTCTTCACATGATAGTTATGCAGTTTTTGGCATCTCAATGTAATTAAAGATAACCTCCTCCCCAAATATTTCATTATAACAATGTTGCTGCCTGCATAGCTGAATCCTACACAGAAAGGGGAAGGAAATTTATAATAGTATATAATGCTTTTATTGATATTCAAGTATTTTACAGTGACACAATACTTAAATGCTAGTACAATTGTAATGACAGTGGAGTTTATAGAGCAGTAAATCAACCTCTCTATACTGCATATCAGTTCTGAGGCAAAAAATAAGTGTAGTTTGCTTTTAAGTGTTTTTGAAAATCGTATCCACTACCAAAATATCTTCATGTATTTTCTTGACAGTCGCAATCTCTTTTGCCAGGGATGTTATACACAAGAGAATGAAAACTATAGATTGTTTTTTATGATGGAGTCTACCTATGGATACATTCCCTATGAATACACCCCTCCCAGTAAGCATTATTCCTCTGCACTCACCTCCTGAAATTGCCTTTTGTATCCACATTAGATCACTGAAAGGGAATTACATCCCTAAGGCTCCGAAGCAGATCTCTGGAGTACGCATTTCTCCTGGCAAGTCTTGTCTCTCAGCACCCTGGGCAGACTGCCTGGTTTGACAGTCTGGCCTTCAACTCTAACCTCTAGGTTTTTATTATCATTATTGTCATATCTGCTCCTCTGTCATTAAGATACTTTCCAGTTTCTCTTTATTCAGCTGGGAGCTTTAAACCCTCTGGCTCATAATTTCCTTTTCTTTTTTTGGCATTTCTTCTTCTCAGTCCTTTCATGAAACTCGTCTGCTGAGTGACATGCCCTCTGTAAAACATAAGCCATAATTACTCTAGGATTGCTCATACTTGGCATAAATAGTGTACTTGCAAGTATGTAGCTTATAGCAACACGAGTCATATTTAATTAAATTGCAAAGCTACATCTTATGGTGTTCTTCAGGAGAAAGAAAAAAGTGAGAGAGAAGGCAAACTTGTCTCAAAGAATTTTTCATTCCAGCTGCTGTGTTTAAGCAACAGCTTTCCAGAACTGGGCATATAGAAGTGTGGAGAACAGATACCTTTCATTTGATATATACCTTTTATATGGAGGACATACACCTTCTAAGAGGATGACCAACTCAGATCTAGGTGTCTGCACTGATGAATATATTGCGAGATGAATACATCTCTATTCTCTTTATTTTTAAAATATTTACAGTGTTAAGATACAAGCATTATTGATATCGCTAAGATAACTTTTCCCTTGAGCATTTCAAGTAGTTCCTTTAAAGAATACCCAATTTTAATTTATCTTATTTTTGGAGGATGGACATTCATATTGTCATCATTCTTAGATTTATTAGAGTAATGTGAATTGCTACTCTAAAAAATACAACAGAAGCATTAGTTTACTTGCAGGCTAAAGTTTTACAGGTCTGCGCTGCTTATGAGGTAATTTTCTCTTTGAAAAGGCAAAAATGGATCATTTAGTATTTCCCATTTTTATCAATTCTGTTCTGTCACTACTTGCTAAAATAGCAAAATTGAAACATTATTTAGTTGTAAGGTTTCAACATTCTTGGCATTACTTTTAACCCCCCCCCCCCCCCCTTTTTTTTTTCTTTTTGAAGCTATAATTCTTAGTTCTGATAGAGAATAAAACCATCTCAAAAATAATTCTATTTTTTCTGTATGGCTGTGGATATATTTAGACATTGAGGCTTAAAAATGCTGGCTTAGGAAAGTCTACAGTTTCAACCAAACCCTTCTGGCTTTATACAAATGCAAATATGATGAAAATCTCAGTCTTGGTTAGAAGCCTTGCAGCAGAGTTTTCATTCAAAATCCTGATCTGTTTTGCTTCCAAACTCTAATGATGTGAATTCTACTCAGATTAGTATTGCCATCTTTCAAGCTGCCCTTCAAACTGAACTGAACCATAATCTCAGGACAGTTTTAACAAGTTTGTGAGAGATTGATATTTACTGGCCTCTCTGAAAGTATTGCCTCCTATTTATTTCTGTGGAAACTACAACAGATACAAAGAGCACAATAACACTATTTGATAGAGCAAATTTTTAGCTACAAAATGCTGTTTTTCAATACAGTCACTACTATTAGCTACACATTTTCACTAGTGATGAACAAGAGCATGCATGCTGTGCTAGTCAGAAGCTGCATGGCTGTCTGGAACAGGGTTTGTCTTTCATGTCACTATCGCCACTGCTGAAATGCAACACCTACTGCCTCACTGTGCTCACATCCACTGTTTGGTCTCCATAAATGTTCAGCAAGCATTGCTGAATGTCAGTGGCTGCAATTTTTTCTAGGTGGAGGAATTCAGTGACACACCTTTGCTTCATCTGCATTGTGATGTCAGACACCGTTTTGTCACATTGCCCCTCTGCTGCCCTCTGTCACACAACAACAAAATGAGATATTGGCAGGAAGGTTCAACCTCAACTGCCAACATCCACCCCTGGCATTGTGGGCCAGCATAATAAAATAGAAGACATTACTTTTGGAGCAGCCTTTGTATTTTTAAAAATACTGTGGCAGGAAGCTCTTATAGTCTCTATAGCTAGAGTTCAAATTTTAATATAATTTAATTTAACTCATAGAAATTCTTGAGTATGGGTTTGTAAAAAGTTAATGTGATCTTGCCAATTATAGGTTCTTATCTATAACACGTGGTTCTTTGTGATGTAAATGATAATCTTTAGAATATTTTTTAATGCTTAGAGTGTGTTTATATTATTAGCTGGAAAATGAGATGCTAATGTTTCTAAATTTGAATCCCATTCATAAATAATTTGACCAAATTCTTACTGTCCCATCAAACTAATTCTACGAGAGTAGTTCACGAACAGGTAATCCAAGGTATGCATAATACAAAGTACTCCAAGGGCTATGTGAACACTACGGTATTTTAAGCACAAATTTATCCTTATTCGTCACTGAATGTGACCAAACCATTATTTCATACTTCTGTTCCAAAAGTCATTTGCTACAATTCTGTAAATCCTTTAAATGCATGTAAATCTGGCACTTGTAAACCTCTAAAATGTTACCCTTATCAGTTCAGCCCTAGCTATTTTTAAGCAATCCCAACAGGAATTATAACCCTGACTTTTAAATTGTTTTTTTTTCTTGGTGCTGTTTTCCTCTCTGAATCCTGTAATCCACACCTCAATAATTCTTTATCATACCTGACGGTTGAAGGATTAGTGGGTGCTTTTTTCCTTACAGTTTTAATTTAGGTAATTTAAATAGGCATTTGACACCAAGTAGGAAAAAACTATTTCATTGCTCAGCAGAACACAGTTTCATTACAGCTGCAACTAGGTATGTTAGCTGACCTTAATTTTTATGTAAAAAAGAATGCTTTGTCTGAAACAAACTGTTTCTCTGCAAATTTCCCTGAAAAACAGAGATCTCTGATCAATGGTCACAGCACTTCAACAAAAACTGAGTTTGAACATTGCAACAATAGGAAGGCAAAATATTTGTTAATATATTTATTTGAATAGCATATGGACACTTCTTTTTAGTTCTTGTTGGCGGTGTTATATGGAATCTCTAAAGAAGAGTTAATCAGGACTATTTATAAAATTACTGTCAATCACTAAACATTTTAAGAGATAATTTATTATTTTTAATGTTTCCTATCTTGAACATTTCTACAAAACACATTGACATAAAATCTCCAGTTGGAATTTGCACTAGCAAGAAAACAGCTGACTTACAAATATTAATATTATTAACAATATTAACTATAATAGAATCATAGAGAGTGATGAGGTCACCCCTGAGCCTCCTCTCCTCCAGATTAAACAATCTCTGCTCTCTCAGCCGCTCCCCATAAGACTTGTGCTGTAGATCTCTCACCAGTTCCAGGGCCTCACTGTCTTTCTTGTAGTCAGGGGCCCAAAACTGAATGCAGTACTCAAGGTATCATCACCAGAGCTGAGTACAGGGGGATGATCAACTCTCTGCACCTGCTGGCTATGCTATTTCTGATACTTATGTCTATCCTGAATCTTGATATTTTCAGTAACACCCAGTATTCAGTACTGAATGCGTTTTCTCTGCTACCTAGATACTTAATATGTCTAAGTTCAAGAACTGGAACCCAGTGACCCAGCTGTATACATCTTATAAAAACTAATGAAAAATACGGAGTAGCCTGTGGAGTAATTCTGACAGATCAGATCTCATCCTGGATCCAGGTAACACGCAGAAGTCTTCTTCTGCCCATGACTCCTGAACAGTACCCCAGATTACAAGTACACCAAGGATTTATAATGATTTTTGCTAAATGGAAACAAGTCACAGTGCTGGCAGTATGAGTGTAAGGTATTCTCTGCAGTTCCCAATTCCAGTCACAGTAGGACAAACTTATAATCTGTCCAAACCAAGTAATATTGATATCAGTATTAAAATAATCCTTTTAAGTTGGAATATATAACTAACAAGTGATCTCTTGCTTCCAAGCTTACTCAGAATCATGATGGATTAAACCTGATGAAATATGTGTTGCATATTCACACCTCAAGTTTTGCAAGTAGAGCAAGCCTGTAGCTTCTCTCCCTTTGATCCTTGATTTGTTGGTCTTCTTCAGATCTGCCTCTCTCTTGTTGTCAGGGACTCTGCTGCCGCAACATCTGACAGCTTCGGTGTGACAGGTTACTGGAACTAATAGCATTAGCATGTAGCTCAGGAAAAATATTCTTCTCTGAAATGATTTTAAACAATTAGAACTGTTATCCTGCAGGCTTTGTCAGAGTTGCCTACCAGAGGTACCAAAGCAGTCTCAGTAGAAAGACCCTTACATAATTTCAGCAGAACTTGAGTTGCTGTGAATTCATGGCAATTCCTGGTGATGGTGATGAGTGTTACATTTTGACATTTTGGTACTTCTTTTGTTGTTTAAATTTAGAAATTAAGGAAACAAAATTATTTCATCTGTAATGAATGTTTGAAGAATGGCTAAGTTGCTTTTACTTTCCAGTATTGCAGCTTTCCTGTATTAACACAGATGGATTTTTATAGTCTATTCACACTTACAGAGCTAAAATAGAATCTAATAACAGTAATAAAGCCTTTTTTAAGAAGAAATTGAATTGGATGTTTTAAAATACAAGATTATACCTAGCTGTTCTGTGAAAGGTTGACAACCTCAATAAGTCACAAAAGATAACAGAAAGTAAAATCAAAGTTGAAGTTATCTTTTAGTCTGTGGAATTTGAGCCAAATTCATCCCTGGTAATACTCAGTTGGAGATTCTAGGTGGAAATGTTGGTTGACATTTACCTACATAAAATCAGAAAAATAGGGACATTATTTATTTATTTGTTTGCTTAAATTAAAATTCCATTTACTGCTCTGTTAAATAGTTATAAAATGAATATGAACTACTGTGTTATCTGATTGTCTTATAAACCATGGGTAACCAGTGCCATTCACGCTTACTGGCTTGCAGTGAATTGGGCTGATTGTAATTGCAGCTTAGAACATGGTTGCTTAGTTAACAATGTAACTGCTTTTAGCTAACGTTTTTTTTTTTTTTTTTTTGTGTGTGTGTGTGTGTTATTTTTTTTTTAATAGGAATAAGTTGCAGTATTGTTAAGCTGAGCCTAGTTTTGTTGATGATACTGTTCTAAACTTAATAGGGTGGGCAAGAATTAATGCAAAAAAGCTCACACACCATTGCTTAATGGTAGCATCAGAATGTGAGTGTAGCTGTAAGACTGGATTCAGCTGTTTGGGGGCCCACTGATCTCAACTAGTCCAACTCCCTGCAATGAGCAGGGACATCCACAGCTAGACTAGGTTGTTCAGAACCCCATCCAGCCTGACCTTGGATATCTCCAGGGATGGGGGCATCCACCTCCTCTCTCAGCAACCCATGCCAGTGCCTCACCACCCTTATTGTAAAAATCTTCTTCCTTATGTCCAATCTAAATCTCTTTTAGTTTGAAACCATTTCCTTCTGTTCTGTCACCACAGACCCTACTAAAGAGTCTGTCTCCTTCTCTCTTACAGCCCCCCTTTAGATACTGAAAGGCCATTCTCAGATCTCTCCAGAGCCTTCTGTATTCCAGGCTGAACAGCCCCAGTTCTCTCAGCCTGAACTTGCAAGTGAGATGTTTCATTCCTTGGATCATTTTTTGTGGCCCTGCTCTGGATGTGTTCCAACAGGTCCATGTCTCTCCTGCATTGAGGACTTCATAGTATGGAGCCAATGAGGTCATGACAGAGTGTAAGCTATGAAACATGGATTTCAGAAGAAGTTGGGATTTTTACTTTAAATCATCAGTGTGTGCTACTGAATCTTTAAAGGCAGATCCCCTGCATTTTTAGAAGTCATGCATTACTTACTAAGTTACACGTTACTGTAAATATATGTATGAGAGTACTTTTCTCACAGCTATAAATTTATTTACTCTTGTTTGTCAGAACTTTTCACTGTCTTAATGTCATTCCTGATAGCATATTAACAGGAACTGCCTCCAAGCTGAATTGTTCAACTTTCATGCTGAGCAGAATCAGTTCTGCTCTCAGGCAAAGCTTTTGCACAGTGATTGACAGGAATGGATGGCAAGGAAAGTTCCAATTCAGTGCTGTAGGACACATTAAACATGGCCACAGTGATTATTACTTTCCATTAATGGTAATGCAAAGGTTTATGTTTCATTGCTGCACTGATGAAAGGGTTCTGGGGAGGTATTACCACACTGCAGTCCCTTAGCAGCACTGCCCTGCATCTAGAGCTGAAAGACGTTTTCTTCCTCAGAGGGACAAACGATAAGAAAGTTGAAAGTGTTTATCCCAAAGAGAAACAAAATTTTGGAATAGCCAGAAAAGTCCCTATACCAAGTAGAAGCTTGGTAAAAACCTGTGTAGCAAAGAAAATCTAAAGACAATTTGCCCATTTGGTATTTTAAGATGGTATAGATACTTTAAATCCCCGACACAGAGCTGTATGTTTTTTGATCCAAAGCCACAGTAAGTAATGAATTTCTAAGTATTATGAGGGTACAAACCCCAGCAACTCAGAGTGATAGTGTGAAATCTGCAACATGGCTCTGTAGTCAGCAATAGAGATCTTTTCCCTCTCTTGCCAAGTGAAATGCATCAAAATACAAATCCTTCAAAGTATGCACTTGGGTTTGTAGTAATTACAAGGGGGATCAGAATGGACAAGGCTACGCCACATTTAGATATACCATAGAAAACAAAAATAGAGGAAGGAGTGGGGAGTAAAGAACGCTATTTGTCCCTGGGAGATTATTGTCCCTAGAAGCTCAAGCAAAAGCCATGAGCATTTGGTGTAGCTCTGGGAACAGCTTTGTTGGCAGAGAACATTGAACATTAGACATGGTCAATAATGTGCTGATAGGATGCAGAAAGAGACCCAGCTCTGTTTTCCCCTTCTTTCTTAGGTTAACCCAGGAATAGCATACATCAGGAAAAACAAAATGCAGATCTGCTGTAGCTGTCAGTGGCTCAAGAATATTCTTTATTTTTTTTTCGTAGGGAAAACAAAGAAAAGAAAGATCTGGCAAATATGAAATGTAACCTTCCTCTGATCAGAGACTTTCTTAAAAATTGCAGTCAAATGCTATCACCCCCGTCAGATGGAGAACAGAGATACTGTAGAGTTAATGACCCATAACCATATACTTATTTCACAGATATGTAGCTTCTAGCACTCTGTTTGGCTGCAGAGATCTCATCTGAATAATGACTGCATTTCTGCCAAACCGCAGTGCTTCTGCCTCTCCCCTGGCCCTGGCTCTCCCGCATGAGCGTGCCAGTGTGCTCCCGCTGGTGCTGGCTTCTGGCTGACATGCCCACCGCACCGTCGCTCCTTCATGCTCTGTCACATCCATCATCGTGCTTCCCTGCTTCTTTTGCAGATATTTAATTATGGAAGAGCAGTGGTACACTATGGCTTTATAATGGAACAGGAGGGCACTTAACCTGTCCCCATACAAAAAAAAAAAGGGGGGGGGGGAAGTGATTTACTGAATAAACAGGCACTGAGAAACTGTCAGTAGAAATGAGGTAAAACGGAATCAGAGGTTTGTGGCCAGGATATGGGGGTGAATTTCGATTGTATAGAAAGTCAGAGTCATTAATATTCAATAAGCAATGCAGAGATGAAAGAAAATATTGTTTCCAGCAGCTGCTTGTAAGTTTGGCTCTTAGCAAGCTTTCAGTCTAAAAGACGCAGTCTTCGATAAGCCAAAGAGGATGCTGAACTGTTGCTCAGAGGTAGTTTAGGAAACATCAAAAGTGAGCAGTGTAGGATGTATTTTGCCATCCCTTTTACCTAACTCAAATTCCTGGGAGCAGTTCTCCTCATGTTGTCTTCAGGACACAGCAGCACACATTTATCTCCTAAAGAGGCAGACTTCCCTTGTACCGGCAACAGCTTACAGAAGTTGTCCACATTAAGAGATGGAGAAGCCATCCTGCATTTTGCCTTGTAAAAACTGGCATGCCCAATCTCTGACACCGTGAAAGCTAGCTGTCTTGCCACTGGAATCTTAGCTTTATTTCTGCCATTAATTGAGCAGCAGCTACCTGCAGACTCATTTCACCTTTGGGTTGCACTTGTTTCTAAGCTATTTATTTCACTGACTTTTTGTCCTCCCTCTGCTTACTCTCCCCTGTGCACTGCGCTTTGTACTGCCGGCTTCTGGGCTAGAGAAAATATCCGTGTCAAAAGAGTAAATTGTTGGTCTTAGCTGTTACTCTGAGTCTCACTTAAGAACTTGAGGTAAGATTTCTTTGTGTCTGAACTGAAAAGAACCTGAAGTGTGTTGCCAGAAGAAACATCAAGATACACACATAACTAAGCAGAGTATCAAAGAATAAATAATAGCTGTACGTCTGGAAACCTAGTCAGCCTCCAGGAATTTTTGACTTTTCAGTCATCAATACACTGTTATAACCAATATTCACTGGGGGTTTCTAGGAGAAATGTTTAGAGGATGCTCTATTAATATGTTTAAACTGGCTTTAGAAATCCCTGTTATAAGAAATTTTGAAAGGAAGCTGGCTTTGTTCTTCTACCTCTGCTCTTCTCATTCTGTTATTTCACTTTTGCCATTTTCTTTTCCATTATGTTGTGCTTTTCCTCCTTACTTTTCTTGCCAATCCTCATTATAGTCCACCGTTTTGTCTTTATTATGAGCCTGGTAAATCCTTTCTACACATAAAATCATACTCAATACAAATAATTATGAATGAGTGAAGCAGCTACTGAGCTTTTATAAATCGTTTAGATCCCATCCCTGTCAGGTGCCAACCACCTTTTTTTCCTAGTTATTTCAGTGAAGATGAGGGTGCTTAACAGCTCCTGGATTTAATAATAGCAGAGATTATAGCCCAAAGAGCATTTTGAGGTGGCCTTTTCACTCAAGAGCTAAATGGTTTTCTTGCCTTTATCTGCAGTGTTGACACAGTAAGGTATGTATGTGTGCAGTTGTAAAGAAACAGAAATAAAGCAGACAGGAAGGTAAACCTCCAGATTGGAACTGTCCTTGTACAGTAGATCAGGAATATTTTCCTGCCTTTGAATGAAAACAAAGATTTGTGACTTGGACACCATTCTGGTGGACTGCAACATGCATAACAAACCCAAATTTGTCATTTGGGGCACTTATAGAATCATAGACTTGCCTGACACACTGCATGGCAAATCATGAAACCCAAACTGTGAAAATCATGGACTCAGTTGAACTGCCAGTCTAGTTCTCAAAAGTAACTGCTAGTAGAAGTAACCTCAGCACACTGGGTGTTTTTTGTTTGTTTGTTTATTTTCTAAATTTGGGCATATTTGTAACCTGCAATAAATTGATTTGGGTGGAAAGATATCCACAAAGCCTCTCACAGTGGCACAATATGTTACTGCTATCAGTGTACAGAGAACTATGTGCGCTGTGATGCATTTCTGGACAATTCTTGACTTTTGAGTTCAGTAAAACCTTCAGTTTGTGGTAGAACAAACACTGTTATTATCCTGAACTAAAAGTACCTTTTTTGCAATTGAAGCTCTGCAAGGGTCCACATTCTGTTTGAAATTCAACTTGAATTAATGTAGCATAGTTAATTTTCATGCTCTGAAAAGTTCTTATTAGATTTTCTTTTCCTTTCATACAGCTACAATTATTTTACATATACTCCAGATTTACCAGCACTTCAGTTTCAATAAATGAATTTATTTTTAAGAATGTGAAAGTGCAATTATACGCATATGCTTTTCTACTAATTGGAATATAGACGAAGAGCCACTTTTAAACAGAGAAAATTGAGTAGTGATAGTATAACCATGTATATAGTAAGGAAAGTCTATTTCAGAGCTTTCAGTGCCAAAAGTCTCCTTTTAATATATCAGGAAAATATATCAGGTTCAATATTTAGATTCACTACATTTAGCTAGCCCAAGTCTTCTAAGCAAAAATAACTTCTATTTTTCAAGAAAATTTAACAAAGCCTTTAAAGTTGGTTTAATCTGATGAATTTTCTGCATTTGTCTAAACAAAAAAAAAAAAAAAAAAATTGATCTTCTGCTTTACACTTACTTCATTTCTTTTTTTAATCTTTTTTTTTTTTTTTCCTGTTCCTTTATTCTTTGTAGCACCAAAGGAAAGTAAGAAACTGAAAAACAAAGCAATCACACATATGTTTCAGTGATATTGTATAAATGTTATACCCATTTAAATCATTTTCAGAATTGGATATTTTTAATGCATATTGAAGTTTTTTTCTGATCCTTCTTTCAGAGTTATGATCTACTTTGATGATACTGTTTTTGTCATTGCAGACATAGACTGCAGGATTTATTGTATGCTCAGATTTTCATTTCTATTTTTTTTTTAATAATTCTAAAAAATGTTTATAAATCAGCAAAAGATCATTATATATATACATTGATGTTATTAACAGCAGTCTGGAGGAAGGAGAATTTTCTTTGTTCTGCAAAGCAACTTAGTCCATGAAATGGTTGTCATGATTGTAAGATTATAATGTGCACATTTTTAAGAGAGAGCTTACCATGGATGTCTATCTAGACACACAGCCATACTCCACTGAGGTAAAGGCTGAGGGAGATAGCAAAGAAAGAGGTTAGTTTTGAAAGATATGACTTTGGAGTCAGGCAAACTTCAGTCTTCACTGATAAATTCTTTAGAGCAAAGAAATAGCATATTAAATGGTTGTATGATATTGACTTATTGCATTATTTTATTACTATAAGCATAATTACTATATAAGCATAAAATATTACTTTAGAAAAATGCTGGTGAATGACTAATAGGTACCAATTGCTTGACTTTAGATTTCTCAAGGATCCAGATCTGGCTGATAAGAAAATGAGTAAGGTTTGTTGTAGATGAAGAATATGAAGAAAATGTGAAGACTACTGTAGTATTGTTATCTGGAATTAATAAGAGAACTATAGAGCTCATAATTAGTAGGCAGCCTTACTGCTAAGCCACTCTAAATTTAGATTTTGCATTTGCTCACTACAGTTTGACTCATAAGGGCATGTCAAAATATTATGGCTGTAAAAAGCCTTTTAAACACTCGAAGTCATATTTATATAGAAACCTCTTCTACATTTTGTCAAGCCCTTCATAGATAGAATGGGTCAGCAGGGACCATGCCTAGTTCATGTTTAATTTGTAATCATTACCTCCAATATTTCATCCATCTGGCAGATTTTACTTATCATATACTTGATGGTAGTTTGAGTTACAAATACATATATAGAGAAAGGCCACAGGCTGACAAAATACCTGTGACTAAGATGTATTTTCTATTGAAGATAATTATTTGTTTAGATTTTTTGCTTTTTTAAACTATTTGAAATGTTATGACTGTGGAAACATCCTTCACTATTTTAATTTTCTACCAATTTTTGTAACCTATTCGTTCTCAAAATACAACTGCTTAAAGTGAAAATAGGTAGTAGTTTACTAGCAATGAAACTACTGCAGCATTTATCAATTCAGAGTGTTTTTCATTAACATGACGTTTTGAGGAAAAAAAAAAAAAGAATAAAATAAAGTTAGGGTAGAAGGTATTAATATTCTGATAGTTATTATTCTGCACAGAGAATGTTCATTTTGATGTTAGCAGTGACCAGCATTTGTTAGAATGTGATTTTAAAGCAATTTGGAAACAGAAAATGAAAATACATAGTCCCCAAAATGTGACCAAAAAAATTCTGCTGTGAGGATTTCCCCAGCAATATTTGGAGCTTGGCAGTTTTTTGATTGTTGCTGTAGGTCTGATGTTTGATTCATGCACAGGCTCTGTGCTAGGAGTTTTTCTGTAATACCACAGCAATGACAGCTGCAGAGGCAAATGTTTTAAGCAAGCTTGAGTCACTAGGGTTTCTAATTCTTCTTTTACAGCTATATAAAGCATTTTCTGGCCTTGTAAGTTATATTTTCTTGTTGGTTTCTGACAAGGAAACAGTGGAGACCATCCTCTTCTGATATGCCTATCGTTATAATAGCAGCAGGGACACTATTTGAATACACCCCAGCTTTGGAGTTTATGCTGTGCTCGACTCTGGGACCGGTTTCAAGCTCTCTCATAAAGCCAAGCATCTCTTCTCATAATTTCTCCAACAATGGGCCTATGCTGGTGGCAGCAGGCAGTGAGCAGTGGTACTGAATAACACAGATGGTGGTACATCTGACAGTGCAGATTATTCTACAATAAAAAAATGATTGTCATTTTCATGCTTGCTATTATGAGGCCACCTGTATTCAGTCTGCTCCTGAGAAAAAGGAAGTAATGGGATAGAAGAGTATGTTGTGCTGAGTATTACGCCTGTGCGTTTTGTGCATGTGTACATAGACGTATAGAAACACACGATGAAAAAACTATATATATTTTTTGTTTGTGAGCAGTGGAAAAATTTGAATTTTGAAACATTAGACACATTTGGTCATATTTATTGCTTCCTAAGAGATCGTGATTTTTCTTAAATTCAGCGATATTTTATGAGATAAAGATTTATTTCCCTATTCTGTCTTGAGCAGGGGTACTTATTTAGTAATTCTGGTTAAAAATAGATAAAAAAATAGAAAGGAAGAGCTCAGTGTCCATGAGATAAGAAAGATACAAACAGTCTTGGAGCCCTTGGTATGTTTGAAACTTGTTTCTAGATGATGTTATTCGGGTAGCCAAAGTTCACTTAGGAGGCCACAGTGTAAAAATATAATCAGTTCTGTCACTGATACTGGACTATCTCTTCACCTGTCTTTCTCCTTTGTGAGACGTTTGCTAGAATAGTATTTTGTTTTCTCTCATAGATAATGCCAGGGAAGATTGTGTCTGAATGTATTTATAGAATTTTACATTGCATTAGTCTGTCAAAAGGAGCAGGAATTTGATTACGAGCATGATGTCATACAATGAGGAAAATCATGATTTCAAAGAAAATGTTTTTATTTGGTTCAAACTATTGTTTACAGATAATATTTAGTTAATGAAAGAGAAAACGGCACAAGTCACAGTCTAGAATGAATAAATAAAGGCATCACGACAGACACTTGAGATCAAATGCTCAGCTGTTGCAGTGGCTGGTCTTCAAGTAAAAGGCAGAGGCAGAGGTAAGTCTGCCAACCTCTCATTCTTCAATGAAAAAAAAAGAAAAAAGAAAAAAAGAAAAAAAAGAAAATATGTGTACAAATAATGGTGGTCTTGCCTGTCAAACCCGATCTCTTTTTTTTTTTTTTTTTTATTCCCTGAAGGGCAGCCTAGAATATCTTCAATTCCAAAAATCTCTTAGATAGAACCGGTCTCCTGCCCACTGTGTCTTTGCAAATATGGTCAACACTGGACTCAGTCCAGAGACTTTGTCTGTGGGCTCCCTACTGGTGATGTTCCTCCTTTCCTCTCCTTGCTGTCCCACTCCAGGGAGACTGAAATCCTCACAGCTGTGCAGGCACTGCACTCACACCCAGAGAAGGAGCTATCCAGGAGCCAGAGAACCATAAATCATAACCTGCCTTTTGGCCAAACATTAGATAACTTCCCAGTATGTCACCACACACCACTGAAGACAACGATCCTCCTGCTAGATCTGTTTCATGGAGAAGTGATAACCCTAGAATGAACATTTTATTTTGGCTTAGGTCTGGAGATAAAAAATAGTCCTTTTTATACTTGTGAATACTTTTCATATCCTAAGCAAGGCAGAAGAGCTGTGTATTTCATGCCTTTATCTGCTTTCTTTTTTTTTTTTTCTTTTTTTTTTTTCTCTGACCAGGAAATAATTTTTCCTGACCAAAGTAGAATAAATAAACCCTGAAGATAACAAATTCCCATTTTCAGTTACTCTGTTCTAGAGAAAATCAACAAAGGACAAAATGACTTTAGTTTACAAATATTTCTTAAAATAATGAAGATTTCACTGTGTCATGGTTTGATCTGCAAACATTTATCTGACTGACTATAAAATGATAGCTACAAGCATCTCTAATTCATGTGTTTCTGAAAATTCCAGAGCAGGAAATCAATAGAAACAACTACATGAATTAATATTCAGCACACAAGTCTTTTCTTGTGTATTGAACTCAGGAAAGATGATAGTCACCTGCAGGAATTAATAGATCAGAAGGACAACATAACTACTTCTTTCACCTTGCACTTAACAGGAATGGCTTGGTGTTCATAGGATATGAAAAACTCAATGCAACCTGGTACCATCCATATATTTGAAACCTGTTTTTATGTGAAACTAGTTTCCAGGTATTGTCTTCTTCAGCCTAGTCCTGAGAAGCCCCCAGAAAGGGAGCTAATGCCCTTCAAGCCTTAGAAATCTCTGTTTTTAATATTTCAGTAGGAAAAAAAATATAGAAAAGACATTGAAAATAATTAGGAAAAAAGCTGTTTTTCCTAAGGAATTTGAAAGAGACAAACAAGTAAGTTTTAGGTATTTCTTAGGGAACACAAACATTAAAGTTATATCCTGGAATAAGAACGTATCTAGAAAATTCTTAAAGGGAAAAGTAAAGTATTCAAAGTGAGCGAGGAGGATTAAAAAAAGGCAAAGAAGTCCCCATAGCTTGGAAGTTTCAATGAGCCTCAATAGAAAAGTGTTGGGTATGGTCTTCTGACGGACCAGCTTTGGCTAGCTGTTTATCATTAAGTTAAACAGAACTTACTGAAGGTACCTTTTCATCAGGTTACTTTATATCAGACTCGAGTCTATTTCTTCTACATATAGATGATCGTACAGTTTTTTACTCTTTTGAGAACCAATAACATGTCCTTTTACATGAATACGAGAAGGGAACTATTTCATTCAGATAGAAAAGCTTTATCTCAAAAAAACATGATGTGCTAAATTCCTTTAAATCAATGAATTCACAAAATCAAAATGAACATGCAGTAGGTTTAGTGCTAATTGAGTACACGTCGTACAGGAATTTATTCCAGAACATTTTAAATATTATGTGAAAAACTCAGAGGACTTAGATGCTCCTGCATAGATTAAATGCATACTTCCTAAAAAGTCAATCAGGAAGGAATGCAGAAGTTAAATGGAGTGTCCCATTTAATCTATTGTAACTTATAGTCAACTGCTTTAACTTATAAAATGTGAAAACATTCCTATATAAAAAGATTAAATCTCTTTCCATGAAGAACTATTTGATGGTATTCTCTGTTGTCCTTAATCTTAATCTACTACTTCTTCAGTTTAGACTTCTAACTAGTATTTCAGAAAGTTTTTATACATTACTATTTTAAAAGACAGGAAGATGCTCCATATGCTGCAGTGCTTGTGGAAGGAACAAGTGCTTCTCTGTGTGCTCCTAGTTATTATCCCCACACAATGTTGGCCATTTTAGTTTTGCCTGACTCTGTTAATATGGTGTTTTGTCCTATTTTTTGTTTTTGAGCAAGAGACAAGTAGTTGTGTGTTAACTGCTAAACCATTTGAACAGCAGTAGCAATGGAATTCTTTAAGAGCAGATACAAAACAGCAGGAAAGATAAGCCTTTCACTGCATAAATAATTATGAGCAGTGAACATCCATTGAGTCAGGGATCATCAAGAAGTCACTAAAGTGTCTTACCAGGGGTAGAACAATCAGTCAGAGGGCTCAGACACTTCATTGTAGGTTTTATGAAACTCTTTTTACTACCTTGGACCATTAGCAGCTCATATGCCTGAGGTTTTCATTTGAAAGTTTTCTTAAATGAAAGCGATGGGAACAGATGAGCATTTGCAGGGTACTTTGCAATAGTGATTTAAACCATTTGGCTATGATTAGGTTGTATGCATTTGAATATTTCTACAGTACACTTGGACATGAACAACTCAGCAGAGAACAAGTACTGCTTTGATGTAGAGTTTGGATAACTAGACAGAATAGAAGCTCTCTTAAGTTTCTTTAATCGGTAAAAATATTCCTTATGCAGTATTTCAAAGTCAGTTGCAACTACATTTTTGCCAACGGTTTATGGGCTGGTTTGGCCTGGTTTCATGACTAGTGGGGCAAGGGGATCTGCAGATCCATGCCTCTGGAAAGGGAAAACATGGGACCCCAAATAATTAAAAACAGTGGAAACGATCTGAGGAGAAATAAACTAATTTACTGTGTGTGGTGTCAGAACGCAAGATAACACTCTATAATACAATATAATTAGAACTGAAGCCAATAAATCAAGTATAATGAGAGAGAGTGTCCAAAAGGTGGAAAGGCCCCACCATAACACTGAGGTGAGACGCACACTCGGGTCAAGCAGCAGGGAAGAGAGCCAAAAAAGGGAAGGCCTTGTGATCTTGCCAGGGATTTTATCTTCCCTCTGAATGCAAAGCCTTCTGGGGTATGTAGTTCCTCTTCTCTTCGGGACAGGTGCCCGAAACTGGAGCATTAACTCTTTAAATCCCAGTGCACTACATGATGTTATGATGTGGAATACTGATAACCAAAAATCATAAAACCATGACAATTTTGTATTTACTTTTCTGTGGATCCAGAACTGAAGAATAGCATCGTTTCATAGTAAGAGTAAAGTTTTGTGTCTGAGTTGACTCATTTTCTGAGGTCAGTACTATTCACTTTTATTTAAATGATGTATATTTATTCTGAGATATGTTTAACCTACAAAGGGATACACTCGTGTGCAGACTGCATTATGGTCAACAATAAGGCTTCAGCTTCCACAGATATAAAATTGTATCCACCTTTTAAACTGGCCTAAATAGTTCAAGCACCATTATCTTAGTTGGAGTAGACCAAAGAGCAGTGTGTGCAACCTTTCCTTTAGTTAATTAGAATTTGTACAAAACTCAAGCCTTTTTCTCTACCCACATCCATAACCAAGCTGGTTAGTTTCATATTAATGTGGGGAGTTCTGAAAAAAAAAAAAAGAAAGAAAAAGTACTTCATCTTCAGTAGAAAAGTAGCACTTCTCTTGTTAAATAAATGTAAAACCACTAAAAGTAATCTACTCAGCCAGGGCTAGGTGATTACTGTGTCTTCAGGTATAAGTCAGTATCTCTTTACTTACACCAAATAGATTCTGAACTGTTTGGCTAATCCAGTCAAAACCGAATGAGATAGAACATTTTGAAAGTTATAGTTGTCACAGACCTGTTCAAAAACACATGGCTAGGTATAGAACAGAAACCTTGTAATATCCTTGAATAAAACAGATCCTACAACATGAGCTCGTGTACTACCAGACACCAAAGAATCCAAGCAGGAGATGTTCATTTAAGCAGATCTGCTCACAAAGGAAAGCTTTCATTGGAGTTTACATCACCCTAGACATGGAAGTCAATAAAGCTTAATCCAAGGAAAGCAAGCCTCATTAGTTTTATTATTTTTTGTTGTTGTTGTTTCCAGAACAGCACTTTTGTGTTAAGTTTTCCAGCTACATCATTCGGTGAAAATAGTTGTTAATAATATAAAAGATGGTAAAATAATAACTGAAGTAGCAGTAGTAGCATGGTTACAATAAATCGAAAAAATAGCATGTTCTTTTTCTCTAAATGTTTTTTGGGATATGTTTGATATCACTCCACGTTGTAAAGCCATATCTAGCTTATGTTTAAATTTAAAGCTCTAATCCAGTATGTGTTTAGCTTTAAAACATTATGTATTAAATCTCCAAATCTTCTTATCTTCAAAATTATGTCAGCATCTATGACAAAATGACATCTGTTCCAAAGAATACTGCATTACTTGACACTTGGTTCACTCCTGTTACAGTACAATGTCTGCCTCCCACATATCAGGTGCAAGGACTCCTCTGCAGGATGTGTATGATTTAGCTGATAAGCATACCTAGTAAGTGGTTAGTAATTAGTATTTATTGCTTCTGTGCCATGGAAAAATGTTCGTAGTTTGCAGATTTCGCATTTCCAGAGGAACATGAAATAATTTTCCAAAATTAGGGTAGGATGTTACTTTGTTTTCATTTTTCCTCAATTTCTAGAACTGGAAGATGGGAAAATGGCACAGCAAAACCACTTGCTATCTCTCCTCACCATTCATTGTGTGCATTTAGTCTGTCAGAAACGCTCTGCTGCTGCAGTTAATGCTGAGCAGAGATTGATTGCAGGCTGTTGTTCCACCAGACACGGCTGAGGCAAATTAATAGCTCATTGCTACAGAATGGGGGTGGGGGCCCATTCTCACTTTCTTTATTTTTCTGGTAATCCTGGCAGGGGCACCTGCTCCTTACCTTGCCTGGGGGGTCAATCCTTGGAATCCTTGGACCCTTCACGTCTTTCTTAGGGGGTGGCAGCAAACTCAGCAAAATCGCAGCTGGAGCTGTGGGGAAGAAAATTGTGAGAGAAGGACAGGCCTTTCCCCCCAGGGAGCAGCATGCTTTCAATGAGCTAAGCTGTCTCTTGGGCTGCCTCTCATTCACTGATGGCACATCTGGCCAATAGTCCCTCCAAATCAGGGGCTCAGAGAGTTCTTGTGCAATGCAGTCTGGCTGCTTGCTGCTGTGCAATGTAATGCTCCAAAAAGCACACCAGCTGCAGCAGTTCAGCTCTCCTGCAATGCCTTCCTAAAGATACTGCTTCCTACTCCCATCTTCTGCAGCCAGCCATAGTGGTGTTAACTAGTAGCATCATAAAGAACGGTGAGATTTCACAGCCACATTCCCTCCTATAAACCAACAATATTCCTGTAACCTCCAAAGTGCCATGTGTTGCTTCGCAAACATGCATATTTCTCCATAAACTTCAGCAGCACTACTATTCCAGGCTCTCCAAGCCCTGCGGCTGAGCAGTCTCAGCCTTTTGTGTCTGACAGGATGGCAGAAGCATCGTCTGTGGTCTTCCACTGTCATTATGGGAAGTGATGCCTTTTCAGCATGTGCCTTTGGGACTGGAACAGCAATCTGCAGGCCTCTGGCACTGCTGCTGTTGTGTGTGACCTTAGGACTATTTAGTGTCTTTTTCAGGAATTAGTGGAAGCTTCTTCACCTCCAAATCACAGTAAGGGTTTTGTTTAGCACTGTCTGCTTTGTTGTAGACCTACCTTTCACATAAGTGCAAACTTTCTGTTTTCTGTCAAACCAGATGCTATCAGCCTGTAACCTATATTTCACTGGTTCCAAATTGTAATCTGGCACTGCTAAATATGGATAAAGGTCTGGCTCTAGAGTGTCTTTCCTTGTTTTCTATTTAGATTTTCAGCACATTATGGTGAAATATGTAATTTGGTGAAAATTGCACAGTCATACCCACTATTTCAGGGACTGTGGGTAGCAAAACTAACTGTTAAACTGAAGTATTATCTAGTACAACTATCTAAAGGAAGTCAGTCTAAGGAGTCTAGGACATAGACATAGTAAAAATAGTAGCGACGACCTGATAATTTCTGTGTTGAAAAAGGCTTCATTACATACTTCAGATTTTGCTGTAAAATATCTTCTATTTGAGATGAATATAGAATCTCATAGTCTTCCTTTTATTTTTTTTTAATTATTATTATTATTTTTATTTTATTTTGCTTTGTTTCAGCCTGTAATGGACATCAAATTTCATTTTATACCTCTAATCTCCAACATTTTATGGTCATCCAGCCTATACTTTTCAGGAGAAACCATTGCCTTCTGCATGCACTCTTCCCTTACAGTAGCTTGGACGTTCCTGACACTCACAGTGTCAGGAGAAAAACTGGTTTCAGTTATTTGTGTTTATATGTAGTGAACAAGTTGCATATCGATTGTTTCAGGAATTGATTTTGTAGTGGTCAAAGAGGATAACGAGTCTTTTGATTGCTTCCTTATCTTTCTGTTTCTTGTAGCTTCAAGAATGAACTCTGCTGTGGGTTTACTTGCTCAGTTGAAAAAATATATGTAGCTCCTTCTTCTCACTAAGGGTGGGACACTGCCTTGCTAGTTGCATTTGCAGCAGCATGTGACACCTTTTCTACCCTCCAGCATTCCACAGCATAAGAGATCTCTTTATCAGATGTCTCTTCTTGTAACTTGTTGATTAATCACTCATTTGCTTTCTGAGCATTCTCTATCACCCATTTCCTTGCTGATTCAGCCTGGCCAAATTCCTTCCTTACGAAGCTGGGCCTTCCTGTATTTTTGAGTACTTCAGACAAAATCCTTCTTTGGACAAAATCCCAGGTTCAGTGTGGTTTCTCACCCTCCTTTACTTTTTCCCAGTTGCTAAGTGGCTTTTCAGGTATTCATACGTTCATGTGCTTTTAAACAGAGTACAAAATGGTATGGAGGGAAATCTCATTTTGCTTTACACTGGGGGATTCTCAATATTTTTTTATTATTATTATTTTTTAATAATTGCTTTTTCTATTTAGTGTCCCTTGCCTCTGTTAACTAGAAGACTTTAAAGAAATTCAGCTACTTCAGGAAAGCCATAGCTGTTACCAGAAATAACACCACTGAGGTAAGAGCAAGTACAATTTGAACAAAATCCTGTTAGCAGAGAGGCTCTCCAGACTTTTGGGTGTTGAAAAGTTTTCCAAGAAGATGAAGGGTAAGACACTAGGGAAATGAAACATAACAAATCATTAGAGAAGATATTTTTGTAGCCAGTTGTTCAGGAGTCTTTGGAGTGGGCAATGTCAATCGCTATATAATTGAGAGGAGCTGTTGAGAGAGTCTCCTAATATTGAGCTCTTTTTTTTTTTTTTTTTTTTTTTTTTTTTCAAGGTAATGGCACCACTGAGAGTGTGACTCTTTGCTGCCCTGCAGTAGTGTGTCATCTAATCTTCCAAAATGTTATGGTACAATTCAGGAAAAAAAAAAAAAAAAAAAGACCAAAAGAATCACAACAAATTACAATGACTTCTATATGAAAATTTGAGTGAATCTTATAAATGGTCAGTATAAAAATGCTACAGTTTACAGCTATCAGACTGCTTTCTTCATGTACAACGTATGATCACTGCTGCTACCACTGACTTCCAAAATAAATCCGTCAGTAATTTCCAAATGCGGTGATAATCTTGAAAATGTCACATAACTAATGAACCTGCATCATGCAGTTCTAGCAGCTGAGTTTTGGTGTTTTGTAACTGCAGCAATATTTCTTAATCATTTTGTATATGTCATTATGTATCACACTAGCTTCTCTGTCCACATCTATGTGGACTGAAGCACAAAAATGCATGCAAAACAGCAGCTTGGGACTAAAATCACTGCTTAAATTAATGGTATAAAGGGAGGGTTTTCCACAAATACTTGTTTTTATTGAGGGTATTCTTTTTCCTTGAATGGCCTATTAATTCTGAAGGCCATTTTGGTTAGGATTCTTAATCTGAATTATGTTGTTATTCATGGCTTTATTTTGTGTCTTCTCATCATCTTCATTGTTTGATGGCTATTTTATATAAGGCTTTTAAGCAAAAGAAAGCTTAAGAAAAGTGGCAACAAAAGAATATGCTTATTTTACCCGTTGTCACAGTCCTATTCCACCATACTTACCACACGGAGACATACATTAGATTTCAAGTGTCCTATTTATCCCAGTGAAACTAATTACAGAGCAGAATAGACAAAATGTGAACAAGGATTAAAAAAATCCAATATGAAATGACTACTGAAGCAATGACAACATTTTGCTTTGGTGAATTGCCATTCAGTGCGTAATAGCTAGATGTTAATCCTGTGGGGCACTATGCACCCAAGTAACAAAAATGATCGCTATATATCAGAAGAGATTTAATTTGGAAAAGAAAAGAAAAAAAATAAAAGCTGAGTTGATCAGAATAATATCTTACAAAATTGATGCTGAGATTCTTTCATGTGCTAAATATAGTCTAGATTGCTGTCTTAGCTCAGCAACTGGAACTATTTGTCTAGCGATAAGTGGAAACACTTGAAATGGTGTTTGTTTTGCTTTTCATGAAGGTATATATGGAAAATGCTTGTAGAAGATTCCTGCTAGTTTTTCTTCAAGTGTTTAATTCTCTGTCCAGTAAGTTTTTAGACAGAGAAAATATCTTTTGCTATAACTTCCAGTAAACACAAGAAATAACCATTTTTGCACACCTTTCAGGTTTGAAAAAGAAATTACAAACTTCAAAGCTAAATACAAGCTGAGTTCAATTAGCTGAATCTCAGACCATGAGACAAAAAGCATTAGGTCCACTGCTGAGAGGAGATGTTACTGCTGAGAAGAGATAATAAGGTGCAGGGAAACAGAATGATAATTTATAGCCTCCAGAACATGGAGGGATTAATAGGAGTGCAGGTGAGCATAAGACTGAGGAAGTTTTAAAACTAATAAGTGTGGGCCATGACATTTTGGGTATTTGTAAGGTTTGCAAACTTTTTTAGCTTGTGTCTGGAAATGTTTTGCACATTTCTCCTGAGACAAGGGCTGGGAGAACACCAACAGTGGGGCTCTTTTGTAGCACTCTCATTTGAGTTGCTGGGGCTTTCAGCCTCTCTACTCATCAACCATTTACAACAATTTTGGTGAAGACTTTCAGGGTGTTAGGCAGCTGTCAGACTTGATGATCATGGTCTCTTTGTTCTGGAGGTATTTATTATGCTGACTTAAAGATGGGTCAGCAAGTTTGCCAAAATTTATGGTCTGGACTTATTCAGCACATGTCAGATCGTGACATCCTTCCCTCCTACTTATAAACATGGTCAGACCCATTAAGATCTTGCAGTTTAAAAAGCTGAAGTAGATAAAAGACTGCATTAGTATCACCGTGCTTCCTTCTTTCCTCTTGGGTAAAACAAAGGCTGTAAGCAGTAAGACTAGGCACAGATATAAAAGCTGACTGAAAAAGGCAGCAGGCCAGTGCGGCATGCTGTGTGTTCTGCAGATGCAGAACAGCCACACTGGTAACGTAGTAATTCCTCAGGGATACCACTGCATGATGTGGTTGTTCTGCCTCCAGAACCTCAGCTACTCTGTCTTTAGTCACAGGGCATCTCTGAGTGGTCTTAATTTATAGCTGTGGTAATTACTGTGTACCTCCTGCATGAGAGCTCTTTGTCTTGGTAGAACCAGTGGTAACTTTTCAATTAAATTCTTGAGCAAAGCATTCTTCTAATGAGGAGTAATCAGCCCAAGAGAAAGCCACATCCACATCTGATGTAAAATGGATTATCTCCATCTGGTTTGGACTCTCCCCTGGTACTTTCTGTCTGTTTTCTATTACCTGTATCTGATTGAGAGGATAAACACCCTAGGGCAGTGTTTGCGCAGTGCCACATGAAGTGACAGCAGTCAATAAATTATAGGAAAAGGTGATCATGTAGGGTTGTTTGCAGCTTCATTCCCCATCCAGATACACCAAGCAGAGCAGGGAAGCTGTGTCTTCTGAGAGGGTCACAGCCTTACACCTGCACACATTTCATTTTGAACCAGTATTTTCCTGCTAAGGGCTTTAAGGCATATCCATTCATAATTTAATGAGTTTCTCTTGCTAGTTATTCGCTCCCTTAATTATTCAAATCCACTGCAGATGTTAAGACATCTAGTTGTAGACAGCTACCAAACAACAGCAGTAAAAAAATCCCTGAGCAATTTTCTCCTTAAGCCTAAATGACTTCAAAATGAAATTTCTTTCCCTCTTGCTGTATTTTTCCCCTCTACTTCCCACCTGTACTCTTTTCCCCAAAGAAAGCATCCTCCAAGATTCTCATGCAGTTTTTCCTCTTCTTGGGAGACATAGAGGCATATCCACAAATATGCATTTACACGTCCTTCAGTATTTGAAAATAAAATGTTAACTGGGGAAGAGATGCTGTTAACTTTAGCTTATTTAAGCTATCTCAATAAAGCTTGATTTTTTAATACTTTCTGCATTTTTACTGTTCTTCCACAAGCACCAAGCAAATAAAAACACTGTTGGTTTGAAAGAACTTAAACTTGAAACACAAAATGCACAAGGTCAGCGGAAACTGTTTCATATATGTATTTCAACCTTTATCCCAATTCACTTTCTTGGGTTTTCCTGTGTCCTGTACTGTTTTCTTTCTTTTCCCTTACAAGGATGGAAGAAATATAGTAAGAAAAGCTGATTTTCCTTACCAGCCATCCCACTCTAAATAACAAATAACAAAAATATATCTGTGTGAATACATTAAAACTTTTAAAATTATTAGTCATGATATCTAATGGGCTATGCTTCTTACACGAAATGTATAGATTTCCCTAAATTACAAGATAAAATCTCAGCATCACTGAACCATGTGTACTCCGGTTTTCAGAGACAGTCAGATCAAATCTCTTTCTACTTACTCTGCAGTTTCCATTAATGTTAGCAGGCATAATTCTTCTTGCTTCTGTCAGAGACAGCTTGATACACATGTGGGATCCTTTGATAACCTCTTTAAAATACACCCTTCTGCTTTGTATGCACTTTAGAGCTTTAGTGATCTCAGGATGTTTCTTTGTGTCCCCATGGCCAAAATGTTATCTAATACTTCTTGTAAATAATACAGGAGAGCTTTCTATGCTATGAATGACCCTGGACTCCAGTCTGTTTGACTACGCTTTGCCCACAGGGTGTTTTGCTGGAGTCAGGGGAAGGCATCAGAAGTTGAAGCAGAAGGGGCATTTTCTTGCTTTTTCACAGTTCTGAAGCAACTGTATCTGTTCAGCTGCCAGGCAAGACAAGAACAGAGAGAGAGGAAGGTGAAGAGGGGAGAAGCTGGTGCAGTTATCTTTGCTTTCCAGTTCATTGGTCCAAAGATATGGAGGGTCAAGTCATTTCTTCTGAGGAGCCTCTGAGCCACACTTTGTGTGATGGAGATTTTTTATATGTGTTTCAAAGCCACTCTAAACAACGAATTGTATGTGTGTTCCTACCTCTGCTTATAGATACTGTTTTTAAACCTTTGAGTCCTTAACTTACAACAGTTTCTTTTTTGGTAATTTTTCAACGTTAAGCACAAAATCAGAGTCTTGGATTCTTTCTTATAGCTGTGTTTTATGCTATTAGCAGGTCTTGGATGGCTGTCGCAGTATAATCTTAACTGCTGGGCTGTCTTCACTAAAGGCATGCCAAGCAGTGAACTGCAGAGCCTCAAAGTCATAGAGTGTTTGTGCACATCACATGCTGCAGCATGGCTTTTCCCTTGAATGTCAGCATTTCTACTATCTGTAGATCACCTGATCAGGACAGTGTCACCTGCAGGCCATAGGATAGGCTCTGGCAATGCTTTGGCTCTCTGGTAGCAGCTTTGCAATACAGAGGAGAGCTCTGGGGGAAGGAAAGGGGTCTCCCTTCCACAGTAGAGTAAGTCGCTAAGCGGGGTCTGTGAAGGAGAGGGAGCTTGCCCTCTCTCTTCCCTCTTGCCCTTCCTCTTGCTCCCTCCCACAGCAGAGATGGAAAAGCCACTGTGTCTGGGATTTGCTGAGTCAGTATGGGATGGCTGGCTCTATAACATGGAGCTGGTGGACATTTCACCACTAAAGGGATAGCTTTTGCCAATTAAGTAAGCCAAGATGGTGATTCATATGCAGGATCTAGTGGAGGAGACAAAAAAGTGTAACACGTGTTTCACATGTGTGTCATGCAAGGGATGATCCACACACACATGTAACTTCTGGTTCCTGTAGTTCTTGAACTTCATTTGATGTTTGTAGAATGTGTGAAAATCTGACATAACTGATTACCCACATGTGTAACATCTAAAAGCAGAGGAGCAAGCTTCCTTTTGTTTTTCCAAAGAGATTCTTTTCTGTACCTTATTACTCCATCTGGCCAGATAATTTACATCCTTCTTTTTTCTCTCTCTCTCTCTCTCTTTTTTTTTTTTTCCTAGTAGTGTCTCCAAAACAACTGAACTACTTGAAAACTAAAGGTACTAGATCTCAGTATTACTCAAATGTCCCTCTTCTTTTCGAACTTGTACAAAGCTAGAGTGTTTATTATCACATTTAAGGCAAATAAGGTAATTAAAAAATATGCTCACTAGTGCTGGTATTTATAGAAATTCCAGTAGAAATTGTATTTTAATACTTGGCAAATTCTGTTGGGTTGTTTCTTTCTTGTTTAATCATTTGTCATTTTTTATTTGCTTGCTGGGTTTTTTGTTGTTGTTTTTGTGAGTTTTTTTTTTGTTGTTTTCTTTAATAAGTACTCGCATACTTAGACACCACATTACAACAAATATTCATTTTGCTTGCATTGCACTTCCTTGTCAATGACAAAGAGATATTAACTAAAAAAATATTTTATTTCCTACTTTAATGGTGAGTACATAACATTAATTATATTATTAATCCAACTAGAAACTCATGTACAAAGCTATTTCAAACCATTAGTTGCTCTGTTGTAATTGATGGATTACTGCATTACCATTTAATTTAGTATTGTTTTCAGGGCATTATATTCTGTTTCATTCAAGTTAATTGTATAACCAAATAAGGGAAGAAGTTGCTTCATGAGCATGAGTGATGCAAGAATGGATTCTTCCTGATTTCAGAAATATAATGGGATGTGATCCATGTAGCAATTCTGTGCAAGGCCCTCCAGTTATCATTACCTTGCAATTTACGGCAACAAGAAATGAGGGAATGGACCAGAAGAGTGCCTGGCATTTGGATTCAGCATTGTGATAGTCTTGTCTGCAAATGGAAATTAACATCAATTATTCAAATCTAGTTATGCTTTCAACCTTCTTAATTGCAAAGTGTTTTCCATTCAGTGATCAAGCCCAATTCCCTAAACATAATAGCAATTATAACTGTGCATCCAGAGGAAAATATACTCTCTTTGGCCCAATTTCCAGCTCTTACATGACCTCTTTATGCTGTTTTTTACACAGAGGGGTTGTTAAGATGGAGCAACCTTTCTATTTTTTAAGATTTTTTATAGAACCTGTCCCAGGGCAGTATAGAAACACAGACTATAATCTTCTTAATTGCCCCAAAATAAAATATGGTACAAGGAAAACATAATAGTTGAGGTTCAGCTGCCTAGACACGAGTATGTAGACCATTTAGACAGATGTCCTTGTGTATCTGAGACACCTTCACACAAATAACAAATGTAGGGTAAGACTTGGGGAAGATCTGTAGAGCTGCAGCTAGAGGAAGCGCTGGAGGCAATACTCTTGGGCATCTAAACTAGCACAGTGATTAGGTGCTTAAATTACTCTGATTACACCTGACAATGAGGACAGCTCTTCTGGGCTATGCAAGGGTAAATGTAAATTACATGATTCTTGAAGCTGAAAATTGTGTACTGGATTGCATAAGGTCGTAAGTTTCTTTCTCATGATTGCAATTCTTATTTTTGGATGAGAGTAACTTCAGGCTGTTTCTGTCCATCCTGTAGACTTTTTGTATCAAACTAAGGAATTTGTTTCACACTGAGTGTTTAGCTCATAAAGGTTTCAGTATTTGAAAACAATGCACATTTTACTCGAAATAATGGTTGAATTTTCTGGACAAAGAACTGGCTGGCTGGTTCAAAGAGTTCTAGTGAATGAAGTCCAATCCAGTTTGCATCTGGTGACTAGCGGTGTTCTTCAGAGCTCAGTGGTGGGACCAGTTGTCTTTTGTGTTTTAATCAGTGAGCTGGATGAGGAGACTCAGTGAGGACTCAGTGGGTTTGAAGTTGTACCAAGATAGGCAAGACTATCAGTCTGCTTGGGGGTAGAGAGTCCTGAAGAGAGACTAGATAGGACCAAGTTAAATCTCATAACGTTTCAACAAGTGTATGCGCTGATGGCTTGCATTTGGATCATAACAACCCCAAGCAGTGATATAAGCTTGTAAAGAGTGGCTAGAGATTTACTCAGCAAAATCCTCACCTGGGGATGCTGGTCTGCATCAAAAATATCATGATCAGCAGGACTAGGAAAGTGATTGCCCTTCTGTACATGGTGCAGATGAAACCATGCCTCAGATATGGTTTTCAATTTGGGGTCCTTCATTTATGGAGGGAAATTAGAGCTACTTGAGCGTGTGCAGAGAAGAGAGAAGATCAATGGGGCTGGTGAAGGGACTAGAAAAATGAGACTTAGAAGGAGTGGTTGAAAGAACTGGATTTGTCTAGTCAATAGAATTGCCTGAAAAGAGGTTGCTACAAGAGAAAGCTGTTCTCTTTTGTCAGGTGACAAGTGATATGGCTATGGGAAATAATCTCAAGTAGGTTTCAACTGGACATTTCTTCATGAAGAGGGTATTTAAACATTGGAATGACCCGCACGAAGAAGTGATAGAGTCATCATCGCTGGAGGTATTTAAGAGATGTGTGGCCATGGCACTAAGGGTCACATCTTTACTGAATGGGCAGTAAGAACCAGGGCTTAATATGAAGTCCCAGTTCTCATAATAGCCACAGTGAAAACACAGTACAGATGAACTCTGTCTCCTTTCCAGCCACCTTCTCTGGTTACATTTGACAGCATGAAAGTGGAAAGACCAGGGAGCAGCTGATGAGATGTCTTGTCTGAAATTCAGGGACAATTGCTGGTTTGTTATTCCTTTATCTTTAGAAAACAATTTTGAGACATGAAAAATCAATAACATTTCTACTGACAGAGAAGAAAGTATTAACTTTTGGGAACCAAGCAGTTACACCAAATTGGTATCCTATGGATTATATTTATTAGAGCTAGAAAGAGTTGGCGAAGTCAAGCATTTCCTTGTTGCATTCTCCCTTGCAAAAAGAGAACAGTCAAAGTATCAGTTTTCTGAACACTAAGAATCAAAACTAGGATTACTTATCCTTAGTTACAGTTTACAGTTTCTTTCAAATGTCTAATCTAGATCTCTTCTTCTCTAGGTTTTCCGTTTGTGCTTTTGAAAAACAGAAAAACTTGTTGTCTTATCCATTTTCTGATGTAATGTTTTTGATTCATCTTAAAAAGAAAGATCTCATTCAGTCAAAACTCTGGTTAGATTTCAGCCAATATTGGCTGGCTTGATTTGGGCAGTGACTCTTGTTTCATCTCTCTCTGGCAAAGAAATGTAAGTTATACATTTGTTCTGACTAAAATTATATTCCTTTTTCAATTGCCTTCAACTAATTGCAATTTCTTGGAAAAAACAGTACAGACACATAAATAGTTGATGGCATGGATGGTCTTCAAGCTGAAAAGGTATGATTCTGGAAACTCTTGAGTATGTTTGGGTGAGATTTTGTTGGCTATGGAAGCTTACCCTTCTGAAACTGAAGGGTAAGCTTTGTCACTCTTGTTTTCAGCAGCAATCTGTGGAAACTGAGGGAGTTGCCATGGTCAATGCCACTTTTTACTTGTTTTCAAAGATACTCCTTTACTTCCAGAGAATTAGTCCAAGATCTGTGCAACATTTCCCACAATGTAAGCTTGATTTTGAGGGATTAGAGAAGATTTCACTTGTGCCCAGACAACTTCTGTTTTGTTTTTCTACAGGAGCATAATTTCAAGCTTTGAAAGAACTGGAAATGTTAGTTGACAGAATGAATCTTGCATCCCATGCTAACAATTACGCAGACTCCGCTCCTTTTATGAAAGACTGCTGTTCATGTACACTGAAAGATTTAGTTTGTATTACTCTATAGATATATGTGGTAGGTTATTCTGATTATTATATCTGGGGTCTAGATGTGATGATATATAGTGAGATTACAGTTTATCTCTTCTTATAATTTACCATGGGGTTTTTATAGGTTCATGTATATTTCAGATGGACTGCATTACTGCTATCTGGAAGCTGACCCACAACAAATGAGATACATTAACTTCAATAATCAGACTGCTGTCCTGCAACTGCTCTAGTACAACGCAATCTGCTCATTCTACTAGGTGTTTTGGTATTCATTATTGCATTAGAATGAATCTCTCATCCAAGGGGGAAAAAAAAAAGAAGAAAAGAACTATAACACAAAGAAATTGCTCTAGAGGTGGTAGCACATACAAACATTTGCCATGGGCCTTGGTTGGAGCAGTTGTCATATATTTATGTCATGAAATAATGGCATACTGTGGGCTATTCTTGTACGCATTCTCATTCTGAGCTCATTTGTCATTTGTCTGTGTAAATTCAACATCTTCCTCATCTGGGGAAGTTTATATATCTCCTTGCAGTTGACTGTAAACAAATTGCAAGTGCTGCTTGGCAGATGACAGATAGATGCAGTTGGGTGGGTAAGGCTGTAGCACTTTTGGAACAATATGAAAAATTTACACATTTGAGAAATTCCAGGCTGCTTCTTTCTTGTGTAGAATTTTGGGATATGACAGCAGATGTGAGATTTAAAAAGGAGAAGAATGAGATTCTGTGGGGATTTAGGTATTTTGTTTTATTCTTAGGAAAAATACCCAGACACTTAGATGGCTTGCTGCTGTAATTAGTCACTTCATGCACACTGTGTAAGCCTGTATGCGGAGACTGTATTGCTGCACTCTGCTAGAGCAGAGTTTATTTGCTGATTTTCAGCACGTGGCAGTCTCTGAACCTCAGGCTTGTACATTGGGATTGACATGCTCAGGTTCTGCCTGGCTTCAGGGTGGCTGCACACATACACTACTGTGGAACTCATTGCAGCACTGAGGCCTCCAAATATTTCTGTCTTGCATGATGAAAAACTCTAATAACACACAGAAAGTTAATTTGGACCTTTTCCTAACACAAGTCTTTGAAGTCAGTGGGAAGTATATAGGACTTTTAGCATGCCAGTTTTTTGTTTATTTCCATGTGTTTAGCTACCAGACCTATTGAATTCAATCAGTGTGTCACTGTGGTTTCTATAGCCTCCTCAGGTTCTTTTCATGTATAAAAGCAATATGTGTATGTTACTTCCAGGTGAGCAGCCTCTTACCTCTTAGATGTGGAGAAAGGTGCTATGCAAAATGAATAAAATAAAAATGGCAGCATTGCTCTTTGTGTGTTGCTAAGATATTGGCCATATGGCTCTAACGCTGGGCACTCAGAGAGCAGCTGGGAAGTTTTGGGAGGGGGTGCTTATTTGTTTTGTTTTATTTTTGCATTTTTAAAAATTATTTCTTTTCTCCTCTACTCATTTAGAACTGAGACCCTGTGATTTTGTGTGTAATTGCTCTAGTCTTTATTTGGAAAAAATCCCATTATAGTCCATGAGAGCATAGGAAGGGCTCTTGGGATCATCAGGGGCAGACACAGTCTGCCTTGTGTTATGTGATGGCATTCACAGATTTATTGAACCCCCTTCCATTTAGGCTCCTTGTGCAAATTACTTATGCTGGAAATTTGCTTCAAAACTACATTCCTCTGGAAATCTTCTCATTTTTTCAGTGCAAGTTTATTCAAGGCTGTGTTTTACTTTCTCTTTGTTCTTGTGCCAAACACTACACTGTCTTTTAGTGTAAATAGCTTTTCTTTCAAATGTTTATCCTTCTCCTTCCATAACGCACACACATGCACATCTGAAAATTATACATATCTACTTACATGCATAGCAGCTTTTCCTCTGAACTGAACAAAGGAAGCCTTTTTAGTACTTACTTTATCCTATAAACCCTTCTTTTTTGTGTTCCAGCTTGTCTTACTTGGGTATCCAGGATTAGGACTTTTCAAAGTATTGCTATATTATTGTACATAAATTATCATTGGGATCTTATACAATAGAGTTAATATTGTGTCTCCCTATGGAAATATCTGGTTTGCATTGTTGTAAAATCATATTAGCTTTTTTTTTTTTTTTAATGCATCTATTGTTTATGTTCTTCCTGCTTATACATTTCATCATATTCTCTAGTTTAAAAAGCTAATATACTTATTTTTTCTTCTGAAACATTTTCCAAGCAGACCTTGCATAGTAAAATATAAAACAAGGTGGATAGAAAAATAGAAAAATATATAATTCAGCACAGAGTGGCATATAGACTGTGGAACCTACCCCCAGCAATTTGTGTCCCTAAGGACAAAACATGTAGAAAGGGTTCCTTCCAGGCATTTTTTGAAAAATGCACATTGTTACTCATGGTAACGTGTCGACCATTTTGTATACTATTTTACTGTTGACGTGAACCAGAACAATTCTTACTTCACTAGTTGAAGAAAGAGTTAGTAACTGTATTTCATATCACTTTCAAATATGATGCAGGGCATTTTCGTCAGTGATCATTCTGCATTTGCCTTGCAGTGTGATGTTCAGAAATATTTGTGTTATAGGATGAAAAGATTTACTTATTATAATTTATATTGTTGTATCAGAATCCATCCATTCCTACTAATAACAACCATTCAGTCCAATAATGTGTGCAATTGTCATTTTCTTAAGAATAGCTTAGAAGTTGAATTTATTTTCCATTTTAACCTTATCCAAATATTTTCCATAAGCTTAAAACTATTCACTTTGTAGGGCTCATTGGTTAAATAGTCAGACAAATCTGTATCAATTTTTGTCCCCTTTGCTTACATTAAATCTGTCAAAAGGGATTTTTATTATGATTCTGAATTACGGTAAATATGGGAGGAACTAAAATATATGATGGGTTTAACACAGAGAGTGATTTGAATAGATCCCATTATAACCTCCTGTATCTGCATATTATTCTAGCAATGCATACTTGCAGTGAAAAATATACATATGCTTCCAAAATGTAGTACTTTCTGTTTTGTTTTTTTTCCATTCTCTGCTTGTACATTTGAAACCTCTGCAGATGTGCTTAGCTTAATGTGCTGACCATTTCTTTTGGTGAAAAAAGAAAAAGTGCTTATCCATGTGCATGTAACGAGCGCTACCCAAAGGACTGACTGTGGATACATTATTTATTATGAGTTACTGATGATCTTATAGCTCATGAATGACAGAGCAAAACAGAATGACGAGGTTGTATGAAAGCTCATCAATAACTTGAAGCAATAAATAATGCATTTTTCATCTGCCAATTGAACATATCTTTATGCATTACTATTATTTTTTCAAATGTTTAATAATTATTTTTGAATGAGATAGGGTATTTGCATCATCTAGATTCGAGGAAATATTTTTAAAAATCTCATTTTATTCTCTGGTACACCTTTGTTTAAATTATACAGAGAGATACTAGTGATGAGCAAATATTCTCAATGAATAATTTATTTGAATTTAACCTCCTTTTCTACCATTGGAATATTCAAACAATAGGCCATGGCTTATTCTGATTCATATGTTATTAAAATTTTATTTGACAGATGTCTTTTTGAGTTTTTATTTTATGTCTTGACAGCAGTTATTAGAAAATATAACTACATACTCTAATTCTGCTGAAATAAATGGGACGCTTTCTATCTGATCCTTGATTAGCTGCAAGTGGCTTAGTGAATCTCAGAGTACTCTGTGCCTTGACTGTATGAAAATAAGCAATTCTTACGTGAGTATTTTATGTGGAGAGGTAAAGGTCAGTTTCTGCCAATTTTCATGAATATAACTTTGAAGTTGCTTTCAATAAAAAATATTGGTCATCTGTGAAAAGCTGCTACAGAAGTAGAAAGAAATAATTTCTTCTTCTAAAATTTTAAACATTTTCCCATGCGGGCTTTTAATTAAGCTCACCACTGAGGCTTCTTGTTTTGCATCAGTTTTTCCTACTCCATAGCATGTGATCTGCCCATTACTGGTGTTCACTTGCCCAGTCTTGAGACCCTGATCTTTTGATATCTGCTTCTTTCGCAATGGAGAGAAGGCAAAACTGGATGTTAACAGATGGAGACACAAAACAATTTAGGTGTTATTTTAGTCCAAAATTCTTATTCCTTTTGTGCTTTCTATGAAGAATTTGGCCCATGCCTCTTCTTCCACAATGAATTTTGTGATTTCTTTGTGTCCCATATATTCCTATTTTATTAACCAAACTGAGAAGTGGTGGGTACCCTTTTTGCCACTGCAAAAAAAAAAAAAACATAAATTAATTGGCCAGAGCAAGCAGGTTTACAGCTGATTTATGTTGACAAAAAGGCACAAAGGAGCCAGAAGATGCTGTTGAAACTAGGTCTGTACCTGATCGCATCAAGACGGATAAAGGAGCATATGAGTCATAAATGCAGTTGGATTTGACAATATGTCTTTTCACGGCCCTTTCCTAGAACAGACTTCCATTTCAATGTTTTTGTGCACTGAAAAAAAATTATCTGGGGGAAGTTGTATTCTGAATTCATATTCAGACTCTTGTGTGATTGCAGGCTTCTTCCCTCTGTAACCCAAAGAGCTGAGAAATCAAACAGTCTATAGTAATAGCCTGGTCGGTCTGTTGGAGTAATGCTGTGGTTGCTGCCAAAAGCTGTTGCTTTAAAGAGCCTAAAGCACTTGCTGACACTAAGAACTCCTACCAGAAGTCCTGCTGTCTTTGAGGACCTTTTCCTTGGAGAAAGCCCTTTTAATTTGGCTTTGCTCCAGTTCTCCTACTTTAGCAGAAAATAAGGATTCTGAGATTCAGAAATTCATATGCCACTTGAATATTTTCTTTACTCTTAACACCGCTGAAGCCCAAACAATAAGGATGATTACAGCAAATAGAAGTAGTTGCATTATGGGAAGAACTTTCTGATCAGTCATAATTTATTTTCCATGACACTATTTATTTGATATTCCCTCCTCCCACTCCCCCTCACCTAACCCTCAAAAGAAAAAGAGTGAAGAAAGGAGGATAAGAGGGAGTTCACAAGAAAATGAACCTCTGCATTTTAAAAAGACTACAGTTATCGAGGTTACAAATCATATTATTCCTCAGACAACAAAGAGGATGCGTCTGCCATCAGCAGCAGTGGGGTTAATAAAAACATGTTCTTCTGTATCTAGCTTATTTTACAGATCTCTGTGCTTTTTCAGAATTTCTGTAATGAGCATGTTGTGCCTGTCAGGGGTTGGTTTCTTCAGTGAAACCTTCACAGTCACTTTCATCCCCAAAGTCTCAAACTTCTCGTCAAAACCTATAATTACCTCCCAGAGTCAAATGCGCCATTAATCATCTCAGAAACACTTTTGCAAAGCCTCATCACTCAAAGTGCTGAAAATGAGCAGGGACCTCCTGTATCTGTGCCACTCTCTTGGCCTGAGTTGTCCTGTTCTGGGAAAACTGAGAATTAACTAAAATAAGCTTTGCTGAAATAACAAGGATTTCAAATAGTACTGTTCAATGTGAAGGTAATCCAGATGTCTTTCTTCCTCTTTCAGTCCTTCCTTTCTTTAGTCAAAGGGTGGACATGCACTGTCCATCCTTAACTACAATACAGCTATAACAATTAGAGGGGCACAATGTGTAAAATGTTTTTCCCAGTCTCTATTTTTTGCCAAAAAGACCCTGTCAAAAGCCCAGAAAGAGGATTTTTTTTCCCTGTTAGGTTATAAAAAATCAAGGTAAAAGCTCTATTCAATGTTAAATATTCCAGGGAGGGAGAAAGAGCTTACTTAGAAAAGGCAAATGCATCTTTAATCAGAGGTGATTCTTCTTCTTTTACTTTTCATTTTCTTTCTGATTTTTTTTTTCATCTTATTTTCTCAATTTTTCACTTTTATTACTTGGAAAAAAAAATCCATGGGATAAATCGGATCAAATGCTGATTGCTTAAGATAAAGTTCATAAAGCCTCCAGAAAATTAAGAGAAATATTTTTTTTTTTTTTAAGGAGACAAATTTTATACTTAAATCATTATTATGAATTTTCTTCAAATTGTAATGCCATCTGAAAATTAATATAAAAATGAATAGATAACTGCTTCAATGAATGTAAAAACTGAGAAAAAAAGTCCTTTCCCAATGATGTGTTAACCTCAATGTATATATTGACTTCATATTGCTAAGAAACTGAGAGGTTCGATAACAGTGGCATTTTGGTGCAAGTGTTCATCTACCTGATGTGCAATTTGCCAAGAGGGGTGAAAGAACAATGTGGATAATTAATATCCTCTATGGGGCATCAGCATACAGTGAGCTCCATGGTCACATCTCCATCGTGATCATCATGTAAACAAAAGCCAATGTGAAAGGGTTGTCATCATGACTTTCTTCCATCCCCTGGCGTATTTCTCACTACTTTTGTTTAGACTAATTTATTTAAAGTGGGTTAGACTAAAGGCAAATTTCAGTCTGCTTTCATCTTTCATCTTCTTTTTTCTTTTTTCCTTTTTATTTATTTATTTATTTATTTTTTTGGTATATTAGAAAATGCTATCAACATTCTGTATTTTAAAACCAAAACTGAACTGAGATGGTGTGGTGGTGGATAAGTGATTGAGCATGAATGGTCAAGCCTTGGGATAGCTCAGAACACTGAACTGAGAGTTCAGTTCAATTTTAAGATACCAAACATATTTTGTTAGCTCACTGCAAAAAATGTTTGTATTGAAATCAGTAAGCAGACCTGTTTTTAGATCTCCTCTATTTGTACAGGTGCTGGGGTGGCATCCAGGTATTTGAGGGTAGCTATGAGCCTCAGATGTCAGATGTGCCCTGTGTAGCTGGACCCACGGCTCAGGAGAACATGATTTGAGTAGGATCTGGTTCCTTAAGGTCTGAAAGGTTAAATCTGGCCCTAGATTTCCTGTACTCCAATTTAAACCATTATAGATAGATGCTAATGCTGAACATCCCTGAGTGTAGTTCTAAACTGTTATCTTCCTGTGGAGCATGTGAATTTTAAAGCTTTAAAAGCTAAAGTGGTGCCATCAGTTTGGGACATCTGAATCCTAATGGGAAGTATCTGAGAGTTCTCAGAAGTTTGGAACTTACCTAAAGCTTTCTTTCAATATTTGTCACAATCACAGGATTCCGACACTAGTTAGAGAAATTGCATAATAAATTTACTGTTCACGTGGCTAAAGGTTTTTTAACCATTTTCAAGTAACTGAAAGAAGGAGATGCATGGAAAAAAAGGAAGAAAAGGAGGGGATTATAGCACAAACAAGGATGGACACTATTGAAGTTCTGCTGGAATAAGAGTACTGATTTGTTTTTGGATAATTGTTGTAAGAGGCGTAAGGCTAATTTGAAAATGATTATTCAGCACAGGCCAAATCTTAGGGAAGATGATGAAAAGGCTGATTAGTTCATTGAGAGGAATTTGGAAGATGAACCCTGCTGCATTCCTGAAATGAATATCATATGGGGAATATGCAACTGGACTTATTTTAGAAATTCATATGTAGAATTGTATTTGCAAAAATAAAAGGAAATATAAAACAATTTTCTATTATTCGCTGGTGGTAGATGAAGAAAAGAAATTAATATAGGGAAGAAAAATGAATACTCCAGGATGACAGTATATAAATTTCCATCAATTTCTATCAATCTTTGGAATTTCCTTGTCCCATTTTGTGTTGAATCCTGCACAAAGACCCTTGATTTTGTGCAGGCTTTTCATCCTTTCTGTCCACATAGATTCTCTGTGAATCTGCTGTCTTACTTCAGTGACTAGGATATTTTTCTCTACACTGATGTCCGTTCTCCTTACACCATCTCCTTCACTGGTGCATTGCTACTACCCTGAGAGCTGCACCCTCATTTCTCAGCGATTCTGGGATCAAAAATCTAATCAACTTGTTTTCTGATCTCTCTTGCTCTGTCTGTCTGATCTATCAAGTCCCATTTTCCACTTGAAAGGGTAAACAGATATCCATTTCTACAAACACCATTTGTACTGACAGCAAGGGCAAATCATGAGCCTGTGACTACAAAACCCTGTAACTCAGCTAAGGAAGTTAGGCAGAATTTTGCATGACTACTAAATTAGATTCTGAAGTAGTTGTCTGAATTCTTTTATCTTATGTGTATGCATCTTGCCATTTTTTTTCTGTGTATACACATTATGTTCATATTTTATTATATTTTATTTACACAAAAGTTTTTATTAAAAAATTACTCTTAGTAATTTTACAAAGAAAGATAATATGAAGAATACAGAATCTGACAAAGAGTTAATTAAATTAAAGCAGTGAACAAGAGAACTTCTCAGGCAGAAGGTTGATTTGTGAAAAGAAATATTATGGCTGACATAGAAATCTGTATAGATATTAGAGTCATAAAATGGTAAGTTGATTCTAAGATGCTACAGAGGGAGCTTACATCTCCAGGGTAGTTAAAATAAAATATCACAGAATCAGCAAATGTTTTTATACACTGGAGAATCCTTTAAACAGGCAGGATATTTGATCCTGGCAGAGTTTTAATTACTCAGATGTTGATTTGGATGCCACTCAATAATAAATAAATAAATAAATAAAAATGAAGAGGAGGAACACATTTTGAGAGGGATATCAGGATTGTTTTCTTCCATGGCTTATTGAAGCATTCAGATGGTTAGAGGCTATTTTGGACGAAGTACTAGAAAATATACAAAGTATGATTAATAAGGCTGAAGCAACAAAACACCTAGAACATTATAATATTATTTGCTCAAAATACACTGGGGAGCTGACAGAAGCAAAGTGAACATTCTGGACTGCAGGAAATATGACTTTGTAAGAGTGACATACTTTAACTGATTTTGGTTAGTATTATACTGGTTAAGATATTAGTATGTAGAGGGAATCTAGCGGAGACCCTAGGAAGTGTTTGGGAAACAGTTGGTGATAGAATTAATATCCATCCCAGTTCAGTCTAGTGGGAAAAAAGGCAACAGATGCAAGTTTGTTTAAGTGGCAATGTAAAAATAATTATAAACAGAAGGCTTCTTTAAAAATATATACAAACTGTAGTGAGGGGTGGACTGGGAAATCTCTAAAATTAAGCATAAGAAAGTCAAGAACATAATTAGCATTGTTGAATGTTGAATTGTAAAGGATATTCCAGCTAACAAAGGATTCTACTACTGTATTTATAGTAAATGACAAATATACACAGAAAGGGATATTGGTGAACTAAAAATTCTAATAAAATAACAGGTTTCAAGAAGAGACAGAAGATGGCAAGCTGCTACGAGCAAGAACTACATTTCCTATTTAAACCAATTGTCAACACTTAACATTGTATTTATCACTTTAAGTGCTTTGTACTACCTGATAACAGATGCAGAGTATTAATCATAGCTTCACTTTATGGAAAAGGAAGCAGGGGTAGCATTGTGCTAAGGCTGAGCAGAGAACATTGGCAGCACTGCTGAAATTAAAGGGGTCTTTGACTGACAGTTCCCTGCCTCTCCCTTTCCATTCTTTTTGGACTGCCAAATTCTGATTGTAGGCAGAGGAGATAACAAAATAACAAAAGCAAGAGAACAGGAAAGAAATTAAGTCTCCAGTTTTACAAATCTTTCAACATTGGTAGGCTTCTTTCACAATCACATTGAGTTGTACAGTAGTGCAGGTGCATATCTATTTGAAATAGCTTGTCAGAGCACGGCTAAGGTCTTTGTAGAAACCAGGAATATGTGGAATATTTTGGGACATCTGAGGAAGTAAAGACCTAGTCACACTCAAGCTGTGTCTTGTCAATCCAATCTGTACTGTACACCTAGGCTGCAAGCAGCCTTTCTTCTATCCTTCTATCAGTGCTTCCATCTTTCCTACCATGCTTTTACTGCAAGCTCTTTCATATAGCCCAAGGGAAAATAGTTTGCTGACAAAACACTTGTACAACTTACAATTATAAATGTTTACATCAGTTTTAAAAAGACTACCCATCTCCTTGAAGTTGAGAACAAATTTATGTTCTTAAATGTTTTGGAGGCAAGGTGTACACAGTGTAGACTAAATCATAAAGTAAAATTTCTACCATCCTAATAAAAAAATATACAAGAGCTGCCCCAAAATTCTATTGGCCCAGAACATCAGAGGTGGGTGATGGTAGTGTGACAATAGAGATAGAACCCTTCCACTGATATTCCCTTAAATTTTGTTGCTGTATGACAGATGGCTGCAGAGAGGCAGTTTGACAGAATGATGTCTGACATGGAAGTGCATGTGAAACAAAAGGGTGTCATTCAGTTCCTCCATGCAGAACAAAAATGGCACCCACTGACATCCTTCAATGTTTGCTGAATGTTTCTAGAGACCAAACAGCAGATGTGAACACAATGAGGCAGTGGGTGGTGCATTTCAGCAGTGGTGACAGCGACAGTGGTTCACCTCCGCTGGTACAGACTTTTATGATAACAGCATGTAGGCTCTTATTCATCACTGGTGGAAATGCACGGTGCTGACTATGTGGCAAACTAGTATTTTGTAGTTGAGAATGTGCTCTATCAAGTACTTCTATTGTGCTCTTTGTATCTGTTTACTTCCATGGAAGTAAATAGCAGGTATTACTTTCAGTGCAACCTATGTACTAGAATGAAAATAAATCATAGACATGAATTCATGAAAATGAAGACAGAAACAGATGAAGTCTTTGGGTAATTATTTTCCAAGTTCCTTGATGAGAGCACTAGAAACTTGCAAACATAATGTCATTAGGTCTGTGACATCAATTATAGAAAAATATTAGCAAAAATATGTAGGGTCATTGATGGAGCATGCTGTGGTACTTAATTTCTTTAGAGACAAGTAACATAAATTTATGAGACTCTGGTATCACTTAATTCAATTGTTTTTTTTTTTTTTGTTTTTGTTTTTTTTTCCTTCCAGTTTATGTTATGTGATATTGTGCATTCAGTATAGGAAGAATTAACTTCATTTTATTTTGTAATGCATAGCATTTTCATCACTGACAGTGATTCATTTCATGAAGAACATATCTTGGAGCAAGTGGTAAAGATATTCTTATCTTTTTTCTCTGAAAACTGAGCCTGTTCCCACCATTTCATGTGATGCCCCTTCCAGATATACAGATTGGGACTGCCCATTCCACCCTTCTGGATGTGACAGAGCTGAGATGATTTTCCCCTCCTTTAGGCCTCTGTGTGGCCAAAGCTCAGTTCCTTGTATCAGATAATGCTGGCACATTGCTTCTGGCTTTGACATGCTTCACATCTGAGAGTGGAACTGCAGCCTGCAGGTAACTCAGTTTTTGTTAAAGATACAACTAACTTCTTGTTGAAGACTTCACAGTTTTCAAATTCCTCAAATAATTCATAGAAAATATCAATCAAAAGGTTGCTTTTGAAGGAGCATAACTCTAAATGGAGACCATCCAAACAGGAATGTTTAAAAAGAAGTAAAAATAATTCAAATGTTGAGATAGTTTTGCTTCTGATCAGCTTTACGATGCATTTCTCTCCTTCAGTTATTGTCTTCCCTTCTCCTTACTACATTTCCTAAAAGCCTTCTGTTGTGGTTTATTGTGGGCTTGAGGCAGAGTGGGGTTGTCCATCAAGCAGCAAAATGCTGCTGAGTTTCCAGAAGATACTGCTTTCAGCACTCTCTCAAGGTTGCCCAGTAGAGAACATGTAACTGTTCAAGAAGTATAGAATCTTTTTGGTCAAGAGGATAACCCATGTAATGGTAGCATTGAAGCTGAAGACTATTGCAAGATTACTGTTTCAGTTAGAAGGCAGACTGGCCAATTCACTACCATGTCTGGGTAACAAGATGTTTACCATACATAGAAATATTTTAGTGTTTATTAATTGTAATTGATACTATATTCCATTTCTCTTATATTGTGACTGTTTTGTATGCATCATTGGGGTTTGTTACTGAGGAAGCATTATGCTTCAGGAACATGCAAACAAAATATTGAGGTTGTGAAATTCAGAGTAATGTGTAAGCCCATGATTACACTTGCATGAGTGATCCCTTAGTATTAGAGTTTGGCTTTGTTGCTGAGGGCTACCTGAGCTGTAGCATAACTGCAAAGCTCATCACTCCACTTGCTCTACCTGATCCATGTCCTCAGTACTGCTTTTGCTTTCTCCAGCTACTTACACACATTGATTTTTCCTTGCTATGGTATATAAGTAACTGAGGATAAAAAAAACCTTTAGTGATTATAAATAGCTACTTTACAAAGGCTCATGACCCAGTTATACACTGTACCTCACCCTGTCAAGTTAAATCTGCCAGTCAGGTCTCTAGTTAAAGTCCTTAAGCAGTTATTTTTTGGTTATGAATTATTGACTGACACACAGTGAACAAAAGGGATTTTTGAACTTAACAAAAAGCAAGTACAGAATACCTCTGAGAGATGTGAAAAAGTATTCAACTAGTTTTATTTCCATAGCATCCACAGCTTGACTCAATCTAGTTGCATCTTCAGATTTTGTTAGTATTGGCTGCCTCTTCCTCCATATGCTTGAAGAACATTGTGAAGTCATAATATTGGCCATTGTACGTTTTTTGCACAGTGTACTACTGATAGCACATATGTAAACAAAGTAAATTTTAAGAAATGGTTTGCCATTGTATCAGAAGCTGTTGTACTGCTGGTTCAAGGAGAAAGATGATTCAAGTATATAGGCAAAATACCATCTGACATATTTAGTTATAACACCAAAATTACTTTTTTTTTTTTTCCTACTAGCATAAAATTGTGCAACATCTGTATCTTCAGGAAACTTCATAGTAGTGAATATGGCCTTGATATCCCCTCTTTCACTTGGTTCCTGATGCTATCACAAGTAGGCTAAAGCGTATGTTTGTTGTATGTAAGAGGAAATGGTTGGTAAACAAATAATAACAGTTATAGGAAACAGAAGACACAAGTGAAAAAGAAAGAAAGAAAGAAAGAAAGAAAGAAAGAAAGAAAGAAAGAAAGAAAGAAAGAAAGAAAGAAAGAAAGAAAGAAAGAAAGAAAGAAAGAAAGAAAAGAAAGAAAGAAAGAAAGAAAGAAAGAAAGAAAGAAAGAAAGAAAGAAAGAAAGAAAGAAAGAAAAGAAAGAAAGAAAGAAAGAAAGAAAGAAAGAAAGAAAGAAAGAAAGAAAGAAAGAAAGAAAGAAAGAAAGAAAGAAAGAAAGAAAGAAAGAAAGAAAGAAAGAAAAGAAAAAAAGGGGGATTATTGTTTATCAGTCCTTGAATTCCTGACGGCTCATAACACTACTGGAAAAGACAAACAGGCTATAGAGGCTTCTCCATAGGGAAATGAGATTGAAATGTTATTGTGTGCTGTACAATCTACTGGCCAGAATTTAGCTAGTTCACCATATTCGGTTTCAGCAACCTTTTCAAATAAAGAATCGTGCTCTTCTGAATATACAGAGCACGATGTCAAGGGTAATTCAAAGTGATGGGAAGAAGATATTCTTTATGAAATATAATAAATAACAGAACTATCCCTGGGTGGCTGTATTGTGAATAGTTACATTTATGATCCAGCAGAAGTCCCTGACATGTGTGTTTGTGTGGCACTTTTCACGAGGAAGCAATTTTCTAAGTAATGGAAAGTACTCTTAGTTAAAAAGACTGAAGAAGAAAAATAAAGCATCCTTTTTTGTTTGTTTGTTTTTGTTTTTGTTTTGTTCTTTGTTTTTATTCTTCATTAGATGAAGCATCTCATAACTGAACATAGTTAAGCTGGTTTTCCAACAAGAGATTCATGTGTCTTAAGCTCTTGACCCAGAAAAGTCACTGAATATGAACAGCATTTTGAATTCAGTAGGTTTACTTGAGTTGTGTATATGCCTAAGCGTATGGCTGGACTGAGGCCAAAGCTCTATGGGGAAAGATTTGTACCATTTTGGTGTTGATATTAATGCAATACAAATACAAAGGAATGGTAATTACTGTGCTGTTTCAGAGTCATTATTAAAATAAAACTTTATGTATCTTGTTGGCTCCTTTGGCTAAAGAGCATGTTTTTGCTAAGTTTGACTATCTAGATTTACCTTGTTCTTTCAAGTTATTGTAATGATGTTAAAACACTTGATTACAGTTTCTCTTCTTTTGGTCTTAAGAAGAAATTACTTAGTGGCTCAACTAAAGATGGAGCTATCTGGCAGTACATGTTAGCAATGCCAAGGACATTTTAACTAGAATTTCTAAAACATGGGGCTGCCACATCAAAAGTTGAGGTCTGATATGACTGCTTTTTATTTTTTGTAAATGGCATTACCTCGCATAATACACTTCATGTATACAGAGAGCTATGTTGTGATGGGACAACCAACTAAAACTCACTAATGAAATTAAAATCGGAAATTCAAAATTAAAAAAAAAATAAAAATCTCCATAAGTTAAAAGGCTCTATGATTTCTGTCTTAGATTTCTAACACAGAAGATGCTCATGTAACACAGAACCCATTCATAATGTTTCACATGTGCAAGACTCCTTAGTCATGTGGCCGCTCTATACTTACGATCTGACTTACGCAGACTAACCTAGAAGGTCTCCACTCCAGAGCTCCATATCACATTCATGTGTATACAGTTGGCATCAAATCTGAAATGCACTCACAGTGGAACCTCTGCATCTCAGAACGAGTTTGCACATGTATGGTGACCATTTGCATAGGACTATAGGACTTAGTGCTAGCTACCCTCTTTGAATAAAGAGGATGAAAAAATAACCAGCCAAAGGGGTGTATTTAATGGTAAAATCTACAGGTTAATTAATAACATTTTCACAGCAAACCCATTAAAACTATGTATGTCCTGCAGTTACTTTACCAACAGTTCATTGCTTATTTTGTTTCCTTGGGAAATGGCTTAGAGTAAAAAGCAGCAGTATATATGACAATAATTAATTATTTTCAATTAATAAAGTAATTGGCTATTAGTTCAAATGCAGTAACAACTTACAGAATGGATATGTAAGCATAGTGCAAGTAAGCATTCCAATGTAAACGTATCTGCAGTTGAAACAGTTAATTATAGCAGCAGACATACACTCTCCAAGTAGCTTGTAAATGGAAGGGAGGCAAATTTTTGTCAGGATTGTGCACCTGGGAAACATATTGAGATGAGAACCATCAGATAAAATTGTGAGCTGCTGACAGCCTTAAAAATTGCCCTAATTGAGAACAAGACTGTACAACACATTTAACTGTTGCTAGGACCTTGAAAGAACTGGCACTCAATCTTCTAATTCTGTATTATGGAGCAAAACTGCAGTGTTTGTGACCTTGCAAAATCAGTTTGAGCCTAGCTGAGTTTTAAAGCCTTAAATCAAGATCCCGCCAGAATGAGATAATTCTTGTAAGAATGATAACCTGCAGATAAGGCAAAATGAAATCTAGTTGGCTCTTGAAATGACTTGGACAAACTCTGGCAATGGAAGTGTCAATCACATGGCCTTCTGCCAAGGTTAAATCTTAACTTCCCTGTGATTCAACAGTCTGGACAATTTGGCAATTGTTTCCAGTAAAAATACCATAGAAAAGCAAGAAATTTCTGTTAACAACTGTTGTGAGGTGACTTGAAACACACTTTTTAGGTTTACCTGGGAAGTAAGTGTTAGAATAAGAGGAGAAAATTATTGTTTTGGATAGTAACTAGTTTCCAGACATATGGACACAAACCATCTCTTCTTGCTCATATATTTGAAATGTAGAGGCAAATCAAAGGACTGTATTTTCCAGCTAAAACTGGGCTACTGACAAATGCTTTAGGGTGAACCTGTACATTCAGGGTTTCAGATAAATTGTCTTTTGTTGAATTCTTACCATAAATACCAAAGAACACCTTCTTTCTGCTGACATTTTGTTCATATTTCCTGAATGCTCTTAAATTAGACATGACAATTTTAAACATATGAAATTACAAGAACTTCTGCTGGTTTACAGGGAGAGTATATTAATAGCCTACAACTGCTCTTCATCCCATTTCTTTACAATATCCTACTCTCTCCAGAACAATGACATCTGTCACTTGCTTCTAAGTGCTTTTCTTCCTCATTTCCCTGGCCATAGCTGAAATGTTACAATTAAAAGCTCCTCTCTCTTAAAGGAAATGAAATTACATTGCAGAAGAGGCTTTTGGCTGGACTCCAAGCTTAATTTCATTGAAGTGTGGCATTGTCTCTTATTTCAAGGAAGAACTGAGAGGAATCTAGGATGCGTTCTGATGCTGAGACACCTAGTTTGAAATAATTTGTTTATTAGATAAGAAGTAAACAGTATGTTTGTTCGGATGGATTTTATATTAGACATGTTTTCACACATAAAATGTGTGATACAAACTTTGGAAGGCAAGGAAACTTGCCCTCATAGGTTGTCCAGTTATATGCTATCTGCATTTGTAGCTCTCAGCAGACCTGATCATGTATGTTGTAACATACTGTAATTCCTAAGCTCGGAGAAGTTCTTTAGCTCCTATTAATGGCTTTTGCTTTCACTGGCCAGGCTCCTCTAGACACTACACATGCATGTTCCCCACAGTACCCCACTATACTGCCTCCTTCTGTCCTCTGCCATTTCTTTACTATACAGCTTTTAATCTTTGCTATACTAATACACATGGAATGCTTAAATTACTTCAGCCTTTCTTGGATAAAAGTGAGCAGAGTGAGTCTTTATTGTTCCCTCCATGCCTCAACCAGGCATGCTGCAGTTACAACACCTGCTCTTCCATTGCCTTCCTCCCCTGTAATTGATGGGGATGCCCTGCAGAGCATGCATGTCCAAGCTTTTGGCTTGCCTGACTGAGGTAAGTGGAAGGAATCATAGAATCATAGAATTACTCAGGTTGGAAAGGACCTCAAAGATCATCAAGTCCAACCGCAGCCTAACCATAGTATCCTACCTCTAACAACCTTCTGCTAAATCTTATATCTGAGCACAACATCCACATGTCTCTTAAACACATCCAGGGACCGTGACTCAACCACCTCCCTGGGGAGCCTATTCCAGTGTTTAACTACCCTTTCTGTAAAGAAGTGTTTCCTAACGTCCAACCTAAACTTACTTTGGCGCAACTTGAGGCCATTTCCCCTTGTCTTGTCACCTGTCACCAGTGAGAAGAGACCTACCCCGCTCTCACTGTAAGCACCTTTCAGGTACTGGAAGAGAGTAATAAGGTCTCCCCTCAGCCTCCTCTTCCCCAGACTAAACAGCCCCAGCTCCCTTAGCTTCTCCTCATAGGGCTGATTTTCCAATCCCTTCACTAGCCTCGTTGCCCTTCTCTGGACCTATTCCAGTACCTTCATGTCCTTCTTGTACTGAGGTGCCCAAAACTGAACACAGTACTCGAGGTGAGGTCTCACCAATGCCGAGTACAGGGGCAAGATTACTTGCCTAGTCCTGCTCACCGCACCATTCCGGATACAAGCCAGGATGCCATTGGCCTTCTTGGCCACCTGGGCACACGGCTGGCTC